>NC_092377.1:122450075-122776173 GCF_030028105.1 Mobula birostris | reverse complement strand
CTGAATACCACGACTCTCTTTTATCACCACCCTACCCCCACCCCAGGTTCTGTTCCTTCTTACCTACAGTATATCAATGACACTTCACATGTTCTCGATCTTTTCAACAGCTTAAAATGTCCCAGCCCGATCGTCTTATTTTTTTCAACATGGACGTCCAATCCCTATAGACCTCCATTCCCCAGCTGGAGGCCCTTAAAATCCTCGCTATTTGCTGGATAACGTATACCACCTGTAGCCCCCCACAGTTCTTCACTCTCAGTAACGTCTCCTTCAGCTCGTTCCACTTATTCAAACCAGAGATGTAACCATGGGCACGATCATGGGTGCTTGCTGCAGCTGTCGTTTAGTTGGCTACGAGTACAGTCCATGTTTTAAGCCTAGACGGTCATCACGCTTTGGTTTTTGCTACACTATATCGACGACTACATCAGTGCTTCATCAATGCTGATTGAGCTCGTCGATTTCACAAATTTGACACCAACTTCCACCCTGGTCTTAAATTTAACATGTCTCTTTCAGAAACCTCTTCCAAGTTTCTTCATCTCTGTAGATATTGCCTTGTGATGTATTTTATAAACCCAGTGATTCTGATAGCTACTGGACTATACCAACTCCCACAATGACACAGAGAAATACGGTCCCTTTCTCTTTCTACCGCCTCCACAGCATTTGCTCTCACGATGAAGGTTTTCATCCCAGACCTAAGGATCCCTCCATGTGTAACGGAAGGCGCTTTCCTTCCTTCAACATCAATGCTACCTTCACTCGCATTTCTTCCATATTATGCACAATTCGCCCTCAACCCATTCTCCCTCCATCACACAATTGATAGATTTCCTGTGGCCCTCGACTACCACCCCGTTATCCCCCGCGTCCAGCATAATTTTCCGTAACTGTCGTCATCTCCAACGGAAACCCAGTTCCAAGCATATCTTTCACTACCAGCCCCTCACTTTCCGCTTTCCACAGGAGTGGAATCCTTCCCGACCCCATTGTCTATTCGTCCCTCTCCACTGAACTCCCAGCTGGCACTTATCATTGTAAGGGGAACAAGTGCCATACCTGGCCAACATCCTCTCCTCTCACGAACATCCAGGGCCCCAAAGGATACCATTTATGTGACTGCTTTTGTCATTTGCTTAACTTGCTGCTCTCGGTGTGGACTCCAGTACGTATATCGGCGAGGCCCAATAGTATATTGGCTGACCACTACGCCGAACTCCTTCGCTCTATGTGCAAGTAGCAGCAGGATATCTCCGTGGCCACCCATTTGAATTCGACTTTCCATTCCCACTCGGACATGTCAGTCTATTGCCAGCATCTTCAGTATTTTCTAGACTTAATTTGAGATGTTGCCTACAATTTACAATATTTAACATCACGATCCCGAGGATATTTAACAAGTAGTTCTTTCGGTTCTATATGTATTGTGAAGACATTGCATTGATAGAGATACATAATCTCAGGGATCAACCTGGTGAGCTTTCCCACATGACGGAACGATTACATCCATATATCACCATTCTGGGACAGCCAGCTATCATAAAATGGCGAGCGCTACTTTTTCGGAACAAAGTCGGAGAGATCATCTTTCAAAAATTGTCGGTTATGTAGGGTAAAAATGGACGAAACTTGCTGCACCGGAATAAAGCTTATTAACTGAATCTAAAAATGGTGAGAAGAAATACTAAGTAGTGACATCGAGGGAGTTGCTGAAAATGTTGTGAATTGATTTGCGAGGATGGCGAACCGGTGATCGACAGCAGTGTTCGCATCTGGGGAGTGAGAATTATCCGATACATCAGAGGTGCAATTCACTAAGCAAAAAAATATTGCAATACATAATTTGTTGACAACGGAATAATTTATTCAAAAATGATACCATAGAAAAATTGAAATTGTAAAAAAAGATATTAATCGACATATTGTAATAATGCACTTTCGAATACAAACAAGTATACAACTCTCGTGTAATATGTATTCGCTTCTAGCCACTGATACTTACCAGAGACGCTGACAGATGCGAGCATGGGGTACTATATCCTCTGAACGCCACGGAAAGCTTTTTGAATTCTCAGTACTTCCAGCCAGTTGGCAGTGATCTTCGCGAACTCTACATCACCTTTTCAAGTACAGTCGGTGGAAAGCAACGTGTGATGAGACAGTGTGCAGCGGCTCTTTATTTAAACCCGGTAGCAATCCACGAGGGAGATATTTCGGCATACTTCTGCTGAATATACAATTGCTGGAAATCACGACGGAGAACGTACTACGTCGTGGTCCTTTATTACATCTTACACTGAATCTGACGTTCTGGCGCAGGAAGGAACTGTGAAGAAACGACTGCAGTATTGATAAGACATACGACAATATTGAAATGAAATGACTTTATTTCTTACATTCTTCATATACAGGCAGAGTAAAAAAACTTTATCTTACCTGTCATCTAAATGTGCAATGTCCAATCATAGTAACTTATATATATATGTATATATATATATATATATATATATATATATATATATATACACACACACACACACACACACACACACACACATATATATATACATTCATAAATAGAGCAGTCAAAATAATATAGAGTACACTAAAATGAGCTTGAGTTTATTGGTTTGCTGGCCTGGTGGAAGCAGCTGGGATAGAGTGTGGTTAGAATGGTTTGAGTCCCCAATGATCCTAAGAGCCCATTTTACGCACCTGTCCTAGTAAATGTCCTGAAGCATGGGAAGTTCACAACTACAGATGCGTTGGGCTGTCAGTCCCACTATCTGCAGAGTCCTGCGATGAAAGAGATACAGTTCCCAAAACAGGAGGTGATTTAGCTAGTCAGGATGCTCTTAATTGTGCCCCTGTAGAAGGTTCCTCGGATTGGGGCCCATACCAAGATTCCTCAACCGTCAGAGGTGAAAGAGGTGCTTCTGCGTCTTTTTTCACCACACAGCAGGTGTGTACAGACCAGGTGAGGTCCTCAGTGATGTGGATATTGAGGAACATGAAGTTTATTACCCTCTAAAAACGAGATTCATTGATGTCAATAGGGGTTAGCCTCTCTCCATTCCTCCTCTAATCCACAACGAGCAAAGATGCCATGCTATCGACACGGAAGACACAACTGGATAATATCTTGCCTTCCAGTTGCCAGTCTCCTATACAGTCCATGGCATGATAGGGAGAGGGTGAGCAGTCAGAAGTCTTAGTGCCAAGAAAATCGGTGAATAAAGAAAGGACGTCTCAAAAATAATTTAATGATTTAGGTTGAAAGCTGAAAAACAAGAATTCAGTCGTTGTAATTTCGTGTTAACTGTCTGTGCCGACCGGTTAAAATGGAATGAATGGGTTGATTTTGCAGAATCACATTTGGCTAAGGAAACACTGCAGTAGAAAGCTGTTCATGTTCTTGATCTTTAGGATATTTTCTGGGGAAAGTATGGGAGGTAGAAAAGGGACGGGTTACACCAGAACACGGGAGCGGGGGTTGGGGTGGTAATCTCCCTGCGGGCATGTCTGCTAACACTGATGAGGAAGCTTTGAATTAAATTGACACGGGATGGAAATCGAGTGATTGCGCTTGGAATGGGGATGGTGTATACAATTAGATATGGTGTGCATTGAGTATCTGAGAATGTCAGGCATATGCAATGGCAAAATTGCAGTCAGTTGGTAGAATGAGTTCAAGTGTATAATGCGGAAAACTTCGAAGGGAGTGATTACTGCACGACTCAGATATTTTAATGCACGCAGGATAAAAAAATATGGTAGATGATCCTGGAACGCAGTTGGAGACTGGCAGGTATGACGGTCTTGACACCACTGTGTGGTAGCTGATAGAAGATCATATTTGGTAGCTTAGCATCTAATAAAACACATTGTATAATTAACTTTTTCGGCTGTCCATCGATTTCGGTGTTGACTGAGGCCTGGGCAAGGTTATATGGAAGACCAGCAGTTGCCCATGCTGCAAATCTCCCCTCTCCACGCCACCGATGTTGTCCAAGGGAAAGACTCTAGGACCAATACAGCTTGGCACCGGTGTCGTCGCAGAGTAATGCGGTTAAGTGCCTTGCTCAAGAATACAACACGCTACCTCGGCTAGGGATCGACCTAGCAACCTTTAGATCACTAGAGCGACGCCTTAACCACTTGGCCACGCGCTATCACACACATTGTACCTTAAGGCACCGCATATGCAGAGGGGTAATAAAATGTGAAATCCATTCCCCAGAAAGATATGATATACATTTGGATGATTTATAATCCTTATGGATAGAATAAAGTAAAAATACTTCTGACGGTAGCCTGGGTGAGGGCTAAAAATTATTACGGGAGATGGAAAACGCATTTTAAAACTGCAATATTACTATTGTCTTAGGAGTTTGAAATATGCAGATACATTGATAAAACCACATTGGCGCTGGCTCCGTATCAAGAGAATTTAAGGAATACCTACGAGGCTTTTAAGGACACAGTGTGTTTGAGCTCAGAAGTGGGGAACAACTGCTCCGGATTGGGTGTTATTTAATGAACTGTATTGGATTGTGGAGGTTAAAGTAAAGAAACACCTCTGGGACAGTTAACGATATATGAACATATTTTGAGAGGGAGAAGCTAATATCAGCAATTATAATGGTCCGGTCCGTGAAGTCCGCATTCCGGTTCACGATCCGGTCCTTTCTTCCTTATTCTAGGTTTTCCGGTTTTCCCTTGTTCTGTTAGGTGCTCTAATTGAAGCGCCTGATTCTCATTATGGGCTGGGTGCGTAAAAAGCTCCTGGGTTCAGTTTCATTTGCTGGACTGCTCGCTTCCCTCGCTTTCCCATTCTCCTGAGCACTTTGCTGAAGCCTTTGCCTGAAGACTTTGCTAGCAATCTTTGCCTGAAGCCTTTGTCGCTACGTTGTGTTGGAAACTGTCTCTGTGTCCACACCTTCGCTCGATAGGTCCGGCAGTTTGCCGCTACCTTGTGTTGTGAACCGTCTCGTCGTGTTCAGCATTCTGTGTATGAGTCTCGGCCCTACGTCCTGTTCGGAAAGAGGGGACCCGGCTCCGTGTTCCCATGCTCTAGACCAAGGCTCCGATCGTCAGTTCTCGTCCCAGGCTGCGATGTTCCGATTCTCCCAAGACCAAGTCTGTGTGTTCCTGTGCTGCCAAGGCCAAGTCTCTGAGTTCCTGTGCTGCCAAGACAAGTCTCGGAAGTCCTATTCTCCCAAGACCAAGTCTCGGAGTTCCTGTTCTCCCAAGACCAAGTCTCTGAGTTCCTGTTCTCCTAAGAATATATGTCAATGCTTCGTGTTCCCTCCCAGCCCAGGAGTACCTCTTCCTGCTCAGGAAAGCCTCGAACAATCCAAGCCACGTCCAATCCTGTAGTCACATCATGTCTTCGCCTAGTTCTGGAGTCCGATCCCGAGGCAAGACCCAGGTTCTGGGTCCTAACGCAGTCTCTAGCTGGAGTCCATACAAAGCCTCGAAGAACCCAAGCCTCGAAGAATTCAAGTCATGCCCAGTCTTGTAGCCACGTCATGTCCTCGCCTAGTTCCGGGGACCGAGCCCCAGTCGAGACCCAGGTTCTGGGTCCTTGTCCAGTCTTTCTCTCGGAGTATAAGCCCACGGTCCTAGTTCCCAGTTTCTTGTCCTGGTTCCGCTTTCCTAGCCAAGTCCTAGCCCAAGTCTGTGTCTTTGCATTTCCCTAACTCTTGACCTAGTCTTGTTCCTAGTACTTCGGTGTCAGTCTATTGCATTTGGGTCCGCCACCAATGCCCCCCTTATGACAGCAATATCACTATTGCAGTGGAGCAAATAGAATATGCAGACATCGAAGCGGATTTGGCCAATGTTCTTTATTTGGATACCAGTTGATTGAAAGGGAATTCTAACAGGAACGAGAGAAGCAAAATAATAGCTGGAGTTTCCTGGGGAGATTCAGAAGGGGCAGAGTCGTCACATTCCAAAGAAGAAAAAAAACATATGTCAGGCTTGCACAACTCTGACACGGGATGCCAAAACTGCGCAAATGCAATATAGCGGTCATGTAATACAACAAAAAAGACGGGGAAGTTATGTGAATTTGAAGTTTTATAAACCAATGGAAGGCATAAAAATATATAAGGAGAAACATAGAAACATAGAAACATAGAAAATAGGTGCAGGAGTAGGCCATTCGGCCCTTCGAGCCTGCACCGCCATTTATTATGATCATGGCTGATCATCCAACTCAGAACCCCGCCCCAGCCTTCCCTCCATACCCCCTGATCCCTGTAGCCACAAGGGCCATATCTAACTCCCTCTTAAATATAGCCAATGTACTGGCCTCAACTGCTTCCTGTGGCAGAGAATTCCACAGATTCACCACTCTCTTTGTAAAAGAAGTTTTTCCTATTCTCGGTCCTAAAAGGCTTCCCCTTTATCCTCAAACTGTGACCCCTTGTTCTGGACTTCCCCAACATCGGGAACAATCTTCCTGCATCTAGCCTGTCCAATCCCTTTAGGATTTTATACGTTTCAATCAGATTCCCCCTCAATCTTCTAAATTCCAACGAGTACAAGCCCAGTTCATCCAGTCTTTCTTCATATGAAAGTCCTGCCATCCCAGGAGTCAATCTGGTGAACCTTCTTTGTACTCCCTCTATGGCAAGGATATCTTTCCTCAGATTAGGGGACCAAAACTGCACACAATACTCCAGGTGTGGTCTCACCAAGGCCGTGTACAACTGCAGTAGTACCTCCCTGCTCCTGTATTCGAATCCTCTCGCTATAAATGCCAGCATACCATTCGCCTTTTTCACCGCCTGCTGTACGTGCATGCCCACTTTCAATGACTGGTGTATAATGACACCCAGGTCTTTTAGTAAGCTGATAATTTAAAAGACGATACGATTTTTTTTTTCCAGATATATAAAAAGTTAAAGACAGGCTAGATTCAGTATCAGACCGTTGCAAAAGAAAAAAAAAATGGCTGGTGAGATAATACCGGGGTCACTAAATGGCACATAACCTAAATAAGGACATTATAATCTTCTTCACTGTGGAAGAGAGCAGCTGCATGCCGTATGTACCAGAGTGCCAGGTGACAGACTGAGTGAAATTATTATTACTAGGGAGAGGGCGCTTGGGAAGCTCAAACGACTGAAGGGCGATAGGTCATCTGGGACAAATGGAATATACCCTGTAGCCTTGAGGATTTGGGTGGGGGAGGAGCTTGTGGAGATAGTAGCAATGCCCTTTCAAAAATCACTAGATTCTGACAAGGTACCGAAGGCTGAAAATTGCAAATCTCACTCCACTCCTGAAGAGGGACGTAAGGTATATGAAAGGAAACTAAGTCATTTAAGCTGACAAGCTGACCTCAGTGGCTGGAAAGCTGTTTGAGTCAATTATTGTGGTTAAGTTCTCAGCGTACCTGGAGGTAAGTCTGGAAAGTCAGCACGGTTCGTTAGAGACAAATTCTTTTTTTTTTTTTTGACGAAATAACAAGCAGTATTGACAAAATGAAGAAAAAACATAGATGTTTTTATTTGGAATTTCAGTAGCCCTTCCGCAATGAGGCTTCCTAATAAAGAGCATGTGGTATTACTGGATATATATTAGCATGGAGAGATGATTAGTGGATTGGTAGGGGATAAAGAGAGGTAATAAATAGATTATTTTCTAGTTTGCGGCCCGTGTCTAGTATTCTTCATCGGGGGTCGGTATTGAAACCATAACTTTTTCCATTATATTTCAAGGATTTAGATGATGAAATCAATAACACTGATTCGTTTGCAGAAGATCCGAAGATAGATGGGTTGCATGTACTGCTGATAAATCAGAGAGGATGCAGAAGAACTTTGACAGATTAAGATACTGGGGAAAAATAGAATATTGAAAGCAGTTTCGGGAATTACAGAATCATGCACTTTCGTAGAAGAGATGAAAACGTAGACTGTTTTCTGAGAAGGCAGAATATGCAAAATCAAAAATGCAAGTGAACTTGGGACTCTGCCTGCCAGGCTTTTAAATGTTACCTTATCCGTTGAGCCGGTGGTGAGGAAGGTAAACGCGATTTTGGCCATTCGTTTCGAAAGGACCATGATATAAAGGCATTTATGTAATTTTGAGTTTTTATAAGGCATTGGTGATGTCTTAGAAGTATATTGTGCATAACTGAGCCCATTACCTAATAAAAGAATGTGCTGACATTGGAGAGGATAGAGAGCTGTTTCTTGAGAAAGTTTCTGTGAGTTAGAAAGATATCATTTAGGGAGCATTTGAAGATTCTGGGCTTCTACTTGCTGGAAAGTAGACAGCATGAGTGGTGGTGAGTCATCATATTTAACGCTATCGAATGTTTAAAGCCCTAGATTGAGTGTATATCGGTATGGTATTTTCTCTTGTGGGTAAATTTATAAAAAGAGTAATCAGCCTCAAAGTAGAGAGATGTCCAGTTACAACGGAGATGACGAGGGGCTTCCTTAGTCGGAGGTGATGAATCTGCGGAATTTGGTGCCACAAGCGGCTGTGGAAGCTTGGGTTACTGATTAGTCTCAGCGGGGAGGCATACAGTCAGAATGCTAGGAGTACCGTTAAGAGAGTAAATTGTTCAGCCATGATAACAAAGCAGCCACGATGAGCCGAAATGGGTCTTTCTGCTCCCACTCTAGTTGCCTATGCAGTAAATCCGGTCATCAAAAAAAAAGTGAAGATAACTTGTGAAAATTGCAGCTAATGCAGTGAAAATACTATTATCGAGGAAAAGGAACATTTCTCTCGACTGAACAAATCGACTGCAAAGCAAGATTCACAAAACAGGCCAAACATGTCACTCACACTGAATTATTAACATTGTATGTTGAAACCCCCCCTTATTTGTTAAATGTTCCTGCATCTGTAAGAGTCTTCGCTACCATCCGCCAAGTAAGTTCGTTTGGAATGCAAACAAAATTGTCATTTTCACAGTATAAAATGAGTAACTTGTGGAGCATCCTGTTGTTTCGATAACCAGAATAAAACCAATTCATCTCACTTGGTCAATGTTGTTAATTTCTATCGCTCGTTCTCAAAGAAGAAAAAAAATATATTACTGTTACCCCCACATATAAGAGGTAATCTATAATGATTAAGAACACATATTTGGCCTCTTTGTCGATATTCCCAATCGGTCCACTGTAGTTGAACTGTGGATTGCACACTCAATAAATGGGCATTCAGAATCTCTCACATGGTGTCATGGACCGATCCGTGAAGTCCCGATCTTAGTTCACGCTCCACTCCGTGGACTCCGGACTCCGGGTCTTCCGGCTGTCCCCTGTTTCAGTTGGGTTTAATCATAGGCACCTGATGATCGTCTTGGGCCTGGGAATATAAGCGGCCCTGGGTTCGAGCGTGGGTGCCGATTCGTCTCGTAGATATCCCCTCCTCGCCTCTGTGCTGAAAGTCAGACAGTCTTTGCTGTTACCGTGTGGTTAGATCTGTCCCTTCCTATCCTTGCCTCTGTTGGGTAAGACAGGCCTTCTTTGCCGTTAACCTCATGCTGGATTGTTCCTTTCCCTTCCCCTTCCTTCTGAAGGCTTACCTGCAACCTGTGCCTGAAGCCTTGCCTGCAACCTGCGTCTGAAGTCTTGCCTGCAACCTATGTCTGAACCCTTGCCTGCAACCTGTGTCTGGAGCTTTGCCTGCAACCTGTGTCTGAAGGCTTGCCTGCATCCCGTGTCTGAAGCCTTGTCTGCAAATTATGTCTGAACTCTTGCCGGCAGCCTGTGTCTAGAGCCTTGCTTGCAGTCTGTGTCTGGAGCCTTGCCTGCAAACTTGTCAAGTTCTACCACCGGCGTGAGACCGTAGCCTTGCTGTGTCAAGATGAGGAACTGTCTATCGTTGAGTTGGAACTTTCTCTGTGTCCACGCCTTCGCTAGGCAGGACCGGCCGTTTGCTGCTACCACTGTTGCTAACCGTCTCGTCGTCTTCAGCATTCTGTGTAGAGTCCCGGCCCTAAGTCCTGTTCCCAAGGAGGGGTCCCGGCTCTCTGTTCCATGTTCCTGTGTTCCTATCTCTCAAGTCCAAGGCTCGGTACTCCTGTGCTCCACCCCAAGGCTCTGTGTTCCTGTCGTCCCCAAGACCAAGGTTCTGTGTCCTGCGTTCTTGTCGTCCCAAGTCCAAGGTTCCGAGGTCCCTGTAGGCCCAAATCCAAGGCTCGGCTGTTCCTGAACACCAAGTCAAGGTTTCGTGTTGTCGTCCTGTCCATGTGCTGCGTCCTGTGCTGGAGATCCCCGTCCTGAACTGGTGTTCCCTCGTCTTGCCCAGGAGTCTCTCGCTCTGCCCTGTATCCTCACCTAGTCCAGTCTCCCAAGACCATTTCATGTCTTCGCCCAGTTCCGGAGTTCGAGCCCCAGTCAAGACCCGAGAATGCACTTACAAAATTGAAGAGATGAAGATAACTGACGTTACGATCGATATGCCAAAAGTGGTTATATAATGATCACCACACCTTTAAAAGTACATCCGGTGTTAACATTAATAATTATTGGAATAAAAATGCTTGTCGTCACCCGTACCTATTAATACAGATAAACAGTTTTATTAAACGTCCTATAAAACTGCCTGAGTTTTGTGCATGTCTGATACTCAAAGGAGGAATCATAAATTATCCCACAACAAAAAAAAAATCATCCCGTTCTTTGCTTACAAACTATACATAACCTCGTAAAATCATGCACTTCGTAAATAAACACTACTCAGATAACCACAATGTACTTACAGAACAGCAGGAAGGATGCTGTAAAAGAAATGAATTAATGCGAAGAACCGTTGATAATAGAGTTTGAAATTTTAAATTAAGCCCTCTGGTAAAGCAGGTCCCTTTCACTTTGTTATATTGACTACCAAGAAAAAAAAAGAAAATTGTATGCAGGCTTACGTCATGATTAATACGTATTAAAATATAAATAAACGACATTCATTATTTGCGAAATTCCGACAATTTCAGACGAAGCCCTGGGAAACTACATTCACCTTTGTATAAACAACCAAAGACGAAGTTAACCAAAACATTTTTCAGGGAGATCCTCAGAGCCGACTATAATTGTATCTGCTTTAAAACCGCTCTCTAATTTACCGAAACGGAAGAAAATGGATAAATCAAATCAAAAACAAATGATTATGCTCTCACGCATCTTCTATACGGTGACAATCTGAAAGTAAACCTGAAAAAAAAATAATTAAAGTAGGAGAACTAGCTTCGGAAGACATTGATCTGAACGTTTGAATAGGTAAGTGCAGAGCATTAAACATAAATAAATGTACAATAGAACTATACGAATATAAATGGGTGCTGCAGAATACAATACAAAACGATGAATAAATATGAACCGTTTAAGTCCGCGCACTTTGCAATAAAGGAAACACTTTCCAGAGGACTTACTGCAAGGCTTATGAAAGTCCATCAAAAGCAAGCGCGAGAGTAAATCTAAAACAAAAAAAAAAATAACCGTTTCCACTATATTCATCATATTGTATTCTATTGACATAATATCTAAGTCCGAAGAAAATAGGTAAAGTTTACAGAGCAAAATAAGAACCGGAATGCTAATTTTTAGAAAACTCTATTATATACCTAGACACTTAGATTAATGTCAATTCAGATAGAAAGAGTAACATAATAAATTAACCAAACTTTGAGAAGAAACTTCCTTCGGTATATCTTCATCAATGAGTGGGTTCAGCACTCCATGTGACCATATGCAATTCAAATATGAAATACGCAACATTAAATAACTAAAGACACAGCCCAGCTAAAAATGAAACTAAATATTGCTGGAGCAGTACAAGTTAACCAATGAAAGGCATGACTCTCCAAGAAAAACATCTACACGAAGTAAGCAGACTAAATATCGACAGGCAAGCGTCGAACACCTGGCTCACATAAGGAAAATTGTACAAAGATACAGAGGTGATGCTTGTGGCAATATAGATCAGGCTGATCAATGTGCAAAAAACATCAACAAAACATAAGAAAGGATGGATAAATCGAGGATATTAAATGCAGGAATTTCCAAGAGAAACCAGAAGCCAATCCAATACATTACAGGACCCAACAGACGATTTACCTTATCAGCTTGCTTAAAACCGGAAAAATCAAATGGCAATCATCATTCACCGAAATATTGCTTTAAAATACAAAGTCATACAATACACGATGATGTACCATCAATAGAAGACTGATGTAATTTTGGTCTCATAAATTATATTATGACCGATTGATTATTACCGATGGGAAAATCCATTAAAAAAAACGCCCAGAGAAAATATTTCAGGATAAACGATAAAAAAAACTTGCTTCTTAGATAAAGCCATTTCAAACCAAACAGAAATATCCCGAACAGTCTCAGCAATTAAGAAACGAATCTGCTTGACTATGCATGTACCTCACGTTTTACCCACAGGAGATGAGTGAAAATAAAATTCAATAATAATGAAATATTGATAGATAGATCGGTCGTTCGACAGAAAGATAGATAGATAGATAAAGAGAGAGAGATCAAGTGCATACGAAATGTTTTGCCATGTAACGTCATATATCCAAATAGAAAGGAATATAGATAGATAGTTTATTGCTCCCAAGGGGATTACAGTGCCACGTTAGCATGAACATTGCACAGATATACAAATACTAGATGAGAAGAAAGAATTATAAATAGGTTACCTTAAAAAAATGGATATACACGTTTTACCAGTCAAAGATTAAGAAATTTACTGTTTCCAAGTTCACATTAATAAGATCGTCGTGCAAGAAATAACCCAATAGTGCACAGTAATAGGAAAACATACAATCGTTCAAGTAATATGTGATGGTTACATTGCACACTATTGCAAAGGTTGTACACGATAGCAGTGTAGGGTAAACAGAGCTAAACGGAGAACAGATGTAAAATACAGTCTAACAGGAGCGATTCATTACTTGCCCAGATACAGGTTGATTCATTATAAAGCCTCATAGACGAGCTAAGAATAACTTTGCATAGTGTTTTTGGAGCAGCGCAGTTGTGTTAGTCTATTTTGAAAATTATTCCCCATTCAGCTTAGGTGGCATGCAGAGGGTGAGAAACATTGTCCGGAATATCCAGGATTTTTCAGAGGATCCTATATTCAATCAACACCTCCAGTATGTCCAGTTTGACTCCTATAACAGAGTCAGTGACTGAAAGACCTGCATACTCCAAAAGACGCCAATGCACTCAGAATGTAGAGACGAGTATTGCTCGTTTTCCACAGACCGTTGTGTTGGTGCTCCACTCAAACCTATCGTCCAGGTGCACCCGCAATTAGTTCTAGGTCCAAACCACATCCACGTCCTCACTATAAATATGATAATAGGCAACAGTGTATGCTGTGTCCTCTTAAAACCCATCACCATCTCTTTATCGTACTCATGTCGAAGTGAAGTTGATTCCGCTTCCACCATTCGACAGTCCTCCAAACGGCCCTATATTAATCTTCCTGTCCTTCCTTTAAACACCCAACTATTGCCGAGTCCGCAAATACGTTCTGCAGATGACATGGCTCGATGTTTTATCTAAAGTTCCAATTTGCAGGGTAAACTGGAGGAGAGCAAGTACAGTCCCCTTGAGGTCCCGTCGCTGCCTATATATAACGTATTTAATCGTATCATATATATAGCAACGAGTCACTGATTGTTCGGACAAGGGGATAAAACACTTTAGTACACATAACACATTGCTCATGATAACTAAAGAAAATAAGAATAAAATCCACAGATGAACAACAAAGAGAAATATATTAAAGAGAATTATTATTAATTTTTGTAAGATTCAGGGGGAAAAAAAGTGTGGCATTTGGATTACGTTTGCAGCCGGGAGTTCGGGGAAACGAAATTGTTTTTCATGCTGACCGTTCTTGTTTTTTATGTATTGTACTCTCCTCCTTATTGGTAGAACATCGAAGTGGATGTTGGATGGATGGGTGGGATACTTAGTAATTTTAAGGGCCCTACCTTAGCAGCGGTCCTGATATCTCTGTCCAGTGGAAAGTGGAGAGAAGCCAAAGTTAATCTCAGTTGTTCCCAGAATCATTATTAAGGGCAGATGGAGATGTAACTTATCAGCACGATCTCAGTGGTGCTCCTCTAAAACACAGCTAACTGGACGGTGGGAGTCTTGCTTGCCTAAATCTGATTAGGATGTGGATGCACTGCTGCGCATTCTTGTTCAGGAAGTTGAGACTCAGGGATCATAGATTTGATCCGTTATGTGAGCACTCAGGTATTTTGTGTACTTAAAGATGGAGTGCGAAAGGGAGCTAACCTATAATATTAAAGATGAGATCAAATGTTTTCTCAGATAAATGGTTTAAATGAAAGGTGAAAATGGATATCGGATTGCTGGAGGACGAAGCTTGAGAGGCAGAAATGCGCGCGGACTCTCCGGTGATGAGAATTTCCCCGGCTTTGCATGTTTCAGCGGCCGGGGAGAAGTCAAAGGTGCTCGGCAGAGGATGGCGCTCGGGAGGTTGTATTCGAGAGGCTGCTCGGAAGCTCGGAGTTTTTGGACGGATGGGCTCAGGGTGGGCTGTGGTCGGCTGCTTCCAAGGTATCGGCAAGTTGACGGTACCTGGAGGTTTATGGCAGGGAGTTTTCCCTTTTGCCGCCGCTATCGGGGACTTGGGAGTCGATCGACTCGGGGACTTTGAGACTATTTTTTTTTTACTGTGCCTATAGACTGTTCTTTAAAAAATAATGGCATTGCTTTGCACTGCTGTAACTATAGGTTATAATCATGCGGTTTTGTCAGTGTTACTCTTGGTCTGTCTTGTTTTCTGTGATATCACGTCGGAGAAACATTGTATCATTTCTTAATGCATGTATGCATTTCTAAATGACAATAAAAGAGGACTAAGTGTTCTCATAATCTTAAAAAAATCGGTAACTATTTTGCATCGGTCTTTATGGTGGAAAACGTCATCAGTATGCTGGAAATTCGAGATGTAAGGGCTCACGAAGTGTTTCACTAGACATAAGGCTATTGGGGAACTTAAGGTCTGAATGTAGATACGTCGCCTGCTGTACACCCAAAAGTTCTGAAAGATATGCTTGAAGAGTTATTGGAGCATTAGTAGCGATTCTTCAAAAATCACTGGATTCTGGAATGGCTCATAAGATGAAAAATTGCAAATGTGACTGCAATCCTCAAGAACAAACAGCGACTGAAGAAAGGAAACTATCAGGCAGTTAGTCGGAACGCAGTCATTGAGATCATGTTGGAGCCGATTATTGAGGGTGATGTCACACGGTATATAAAGGCACGTGATAAAATAGGCTGTCGTCTGCATAGTTTCATTAAGGGAAATCCTTCCTTGGCAAATCTGTTGAAATTGTTTAAAGAAACAGCAAGCGAGATAGACAATAGAGAATCGGTTGATGTTGTGTACTTTCTTTTTTTCTGAAGACCTTTGACAGGCGCCACACTTGAGGAAAATTAACAAGCTACGAGCCATGGAAATGCAAGCAAGATCCTAACACGGATAAATCAGTGGCTGTTTGGGAAGAGGCAAATTGCATGACTAAAGGGAGCCTTTTCATACTGGCATCCTGTTCTTGCGTGGTTTCCTATATATTTTGTCCAGCCTGTTATAATGGATTGTCCTATCTGCAATAACCGTTGTTCGTAAAATCATAATATAAGTAATAATAATAATAATAAAATTGTTGGTGTTGTTTTTGTTAGCTCTGGTAAAAGCTCTGGTTAGCTAAGCACACTGATTTATCTGCTGCAAGGAACTTTCAGATTATTATGGATGGTCATATTTGAGAAAAAATGAATATGTCTTAATACTACTTGTGGGATTCGAAACGTATTTATGGTAAGGTATGGTTTAATTTATCAGCTTGATTTTGAAGCTAGATTTTGGTGATGTCTGGGCCTTGATTTTGTTTGTGTATGTAATTGGATTAAGTAAACCTGCAGCAAGATTGTGTAATGCTTCGCATTGTTTCTAGATCCATTGTCATTTTCGAATCCATAGTTTGTTCCTCATCATGTACTTTTCTATCTTTTCGTGCTAATCTGCCGATCCTGTATTGCCACCTCAACACTTCCTGTTTCGGCATGAACTGTCTTCAATTCTGAGCAGGCATTTGATGCTTCCCTTTCGAAATTTACTCTGGTCAATTCATAGGGATGACATCCATGGAGGGAGTTCTTCTGATATTGATTAACGTTTTATTCTGTCGTAATAAATTCTTAATGTTTCTGGCTGTTGCTTTCCTTTAAGTTTAGTGTTGTGCATTACTTATCGGAATTGGTTTTACTTGCATGTAGTGCTGAACCCTGTTTCCGTTGATGAAAATATATCATCAGAAGTTGCTTTATTTCTCTCTCTTTCTCTGTCAGTTGTTTTATTTACTCATGTTTGTATGCATCCTTCCCATTCTGTCCTTCGTAGTGTTAATATAAATACGTTCCACTGTACACTGTTTTCTAAAGTGTCATGTTAGTTCATCTTTTTGTTTGGATATTTTCCAGTCACTGTCGGACCTAGATATGATGTGTCGAAATATATTAATATGGTTATAGCGAAGCTGTTTATTGCCTTATATATGTAAAAAATATATATAAACCATGTCAGGTGACAGAATCAAGCATCTTGGTGGTCAATATAACGGCTTCACGTAGCTACAGGATGTCAGCACATGGCAGATCTTCCTCTGGACATGGTCTCGCAAGATGAGACCCCGTTTACATGTGTAGGAGTGGACTCCAATGGACCTTCTGAAGAGAAAGACAGGAGTTCCCTGAAGAGCTATGTGGTTCTATTTACCTCTCTAGCTGTTATGACCTGTTAATATTGAAGTGGCGAATCTAATTTGAGACTTTATAGACGAGGACAGGTTCGTTGCGCTGTGAAATTGCAACAAAATGTATATGAGCTTAGCGTGAGTTGGGAGAAGTCAAGACGGGCACTGAGAGTGGAATCATTCATACATCAATGATGTATTTCTCCGGCAATAGAATAAATGGATTTTATTCCCCAAAACACACCACGCCCCCCCCCCCCCCAACACACACATAAACACAAGTTTAGAGAAATTTGGGAGAGATTTATCAGTTCGTTAATAAAGAATATCATTTCTACAATGGAGTTGCCGGAAATTCATGAAGATGACCTTCACAAAGATTTTTTTCTTTCTAGTATATGCTCTTATCAATGCTCATCGGTTCCCTAAAACATTGTCCGATCCGATTTAGTCAGACGTGTTAACACCCAACCACGTGTTGCTTCTGACACACGCACCGTCCTTAATTACCAGAAGTTCCAAAAGGAAGGTGCTTTTTATAGATGTAGATGGAAACACATCCAATACATGTCAAAGATGTTTTGGAAACGATAGATGAGGGAGTTTTTACCCATGTTCTCGACCGTCTGTAATTCATGTATCATGGGAGGAATTATTAGAATTTTTCCAGAGGGAAAATGCATTGTGCGGCATTTACGCAGTAAGGTCAAGAGCAGCTGTCTTATGTCAGCCTATTTCGAAAATCTATTTTCTACAGGAGGCAGAGACTTACAGAGCTACAGCTCAAGAAACTTCATGGTTCTGTCTTGTCAGAGAATTCTTGTAAAGATGACTCTGCACTCGGCTAAGTGCCGGTAACCTCTGACGTAGATGACTGTGGCATGTTTTATCCAGAAAAAGAAAAACAAAAAAAAAGAAAGAAAATTTAATGTTATTGAATGAACTTAAGAACTCGGCATTAGCACGATCGTTACGATAAGACAGGATTTTGTTGTTTCGGAGTTTCAGCTTCGTTAGTTTTTTTTTTATTATTCCTTAGCTTTTTATCACTTGTTATTGTATTGGAATGGGCGTCATGCAGAATTGCAATTCCCATCTTAATCTCTAAACTGTGATGGTTTCTTCGAATTGCCACCATACGAGCTAACCGATCAGCTGCACAGGGGCAGCAGATTGCTGCTACTTAGGTATGTTGCCCTCGTTCATAAAGCTGACATTCCACTGAAGAATAACATCAATAATATATTTCTTCGACGCACAGCATATACAAATGACGTCTGCTACCCGCAGTGGATAGAATATCAGTATTCTACTCCGGAAGATCACTGCAGTAAGGATCACTGTTCCAGAGCAATTAAATGCATGGACTCAATAACATCGTGCAGCGTAGGTCTTGCTATCCCGTATTCGATGTATTATTTGCTATTCACACAAACACTTCTACGATTTTTAACCAACATGATGCTTTTAACAAGATAAGCATAATTTCGGCAGAATCATAAGGAAAGAAAAAAAAATGCAGAATAAATGTTTAATATAATTGGTGGGAACAGTAATCTGATGATCAAACGTTAAGCGTCCACCAAATAGGAATGTGGGAAATGTGAAAGGCACTACCTGACGTACGGATTTTTATGCAGGGTCTTTTCATAAGTTTCAATCTGACTTGCAATAATCCTGATATAAGAAAAAATTACAACGGAGATGTGGAACCTTTAAGGTTCAAAGCAAAATTTGAAACGCTTGTCTTCTTCTTTGAGATCTGATATAACTTATCAATGCCATTTTGATACCCATCATCTAATTTTATGGACAATTATTGCTGCTGTTTACACAGCCCCGTGCTGGTCAGTTAGCCCAACGCGGGTTTGCCTTTCCATCGATTCCACATGAAATCCCCTACCGCACCATCTGCATACATTGACTACAATTGAGTTTGTCGTATCTGTTCACGTTTACATATCAAAATATTATTGAATCAGTCGTGCAGCTGCCCTCCAGCCACAATATTTATTTCATTGTGAAAGACCCAAGACTTTTTTCGAATGAGTAATAGTCAGATTAAATCCACTCAGCGATTGTTTGATGCTGTTACACCTGATCACATGACACTCTCTCAGATGATATATATTCATTCATTGCCGAATCAGAGACAAACATCACTGACTAAAATGCACGAAACTGTGAGCATTCAATCTTATTCAGTATGTTATTTTCTCATTGGGTTTGTTGGCATCCCCGCTAAGTCATTATTTATACCCAAAAATAGTAGTTTGATGTTCCTGCGGATGTTTACTTTAAACAAGAACAATTGTTGTCTTTCACCATGTTGGTTGGGCTATGGGACGCTTGACAGCTTTAAACCACATGTGTGCCACTCTCTCTTATTCTGGTCAGTATTAGAATAGAAAACTAAACAGAATGCAATAAATAAAGAAGGGAAAGATAGGGTAAAGCATCCTCTGTAGTGAAGTACCACCAAGCAAGTAAACTCTTACCAAAAAAAACGGAAACAATATTTCAGCAATAGAGGTATTTAGAGAAATTACCTGCGACTCCGAGATTAGCATGTAATAATAGTTTGTACTTCAAATGAAATGCTTTGAGCGTTATTCATTTCCAAATGTGTGTGTGTGTGTGTGTTTTTTTTCTTTATGAGCACTACTGCTACATAAAACAGACATTTCGATGGTCTGTTGTCCGTCTGATTCAGCGATCTGACGCTTTTGCGTTCTTTGTGGGAGTTCGTCGATATCGAGAATGGAGCCTGTGTGCTGGAGGAGGACTTGAAGGAAGGATGAAATCGACGAGGAGGTGCGTCGAAGTCGAGCAGAAGTTCACCGCAGTCTGCCTACGCTTGAGCGGTCCTCTTCTTCCTCTTGCTCGTTGACGCGAAAGAAAAGTGCTGGACTTCGATGACCCATGTTGTAGGGCTTTACCGGGGGCATGTCGTGGTTTTGGACTCATTCCGGAGACGTTGAGATTTTCGGTGCATGTGGTTCTGGTTTCTGGTTTACACTTGTGTAATGTTTTGAGTTGTTTCATCACGGTGGTTCGGTGCGGAGTCGTTCTGTGGCCTCCAGTCTGCTAGTAGCATGGCTCTGGACAAAACTGAACTGAACTGAAATGTTCTAGTTTGATATTGAGTGTGTTGTTCGCTCGCCTTTTGCCATTTGTGACATTTTACATTTTTTTCCCTCTCATTTTCGGAGCTGGGTGCTTTCCTTTAATGGGTTTCGTGCTATTTATTTGTTTATTTCTTGCATTCAGTATAACGAGTCACAAAGTTGTATGCTGTATAGGTACTTTTAGAATAAGCGTTCTCTGAATCTTTGAATCTTTATATCTCTCAGGGTATTGCAATTGCTACTCTACCTTAAAATACATCAAAAAGTCAGGAATATTTAAGGACGAAACGTTGCTTTAATTGCAGAGATCAAAAGAATCAAAGAGGTACTATTATTTCATTATTTCTGCTCATTTGTTTGTAACCACTTCTTCATCCTGACTTGTGAGTTTGAATTGTGAATAAAAGGCAACGCGAGCATGAGATGAAGAGACCGCGATTGAATATTAAGCAACAGAGCTTTATGGCAGTTTTCAGAGCTTTAACTGCGGCCAGTTAATAAACGCAATTTGTTTTAGAAACGGCGATTAAAAATAAGACAGGACCAAGGAAAGCCGCCATTGTGTGAATGGGCCAGTGCTAGAATGACGAAGCTTTGGCCTAGGCTCATCAGCCTTCGGAAAAATTGAGCTTGGGAGAGGTAAGATTCTGATACCCTTCTTATTCGTATTTATTCTTCAATTCCTTGTCTGTTACGGTACAAGTAGAACAGTGGAAATGTCTGAACGTACAGTGTTATGTTTTTTTTTAAGACGTGTGCATTCTGTGACAACCATTTCTGCAGCAGCTATTCTGACCTGCAGTTCCTCGGAAAACCTGTCAAGTAATTCAAATGAACAGCAGCTCAATGTGATTCGGTTTATACAGGAAACGGAGGAAGTGCCATACAGGAGAGGCAGTTACCGATGTGTTGTAGGGGGCAGGTAACTGGGTGCCTCCCACGAAAGTGAAGGGAAATTGACAGCTCGTATAAGTACACGAAGGTGACCGTTTCTCTCAATAATAAGCATGCCGCTTACGATACTTTTAAGGATGGGGATGTGGGGGATGGATGGCGAGCGTGCACGGGAGAGACGCGGTAACGGGTTACTTACATTGAATCTGGTGGAGTGGCTCAGATGAAAACAGTGGTGAGGAGGACTGCCGTAGTGATAGGAAATTTCAAAAGTTGGAGGAAAACAGCCGAATTTATGTGAGTACGACCGAAATACCTGGATGGTATACTGTTTAATTCATGCCGTGGTCAAGGACATATAGGTTCGGATCTACGGTATTCAGAAGTGGAAATGTGAGCAGCCAAATGCCTGGACAACCCATACACCCCTATCAGCGAGGAGATACAGAATCCTAAGGTCACACATTCAATGTTAGGGAAGAAAAGGACTTCATCTACAGAAATGTTAGTGAGTTCGGTAGAAATCTAAATAATAGGACCTGTGCCCCATGCCAGCCAGAGTAAGAGGAGGATCATTTGGCAATGTGTAGCGTAGGAATTGGTATAGTGGTCGGATGACTAGAATTCTGTATCATCGGGATATTTTCTGGGGAAGGATCTAGCTGTACAAAGAAGACTGGTTCGAAATGGATCCAAGGGGACGGATATCCTATCGGGTAAGTTTGCAGTAACTATTTGAGAGGTTTCCAACTAATTTAGCAGCTTGGATGTGATCGGGCGTGATTGGCGCTGAAGGTGGGACTGTAGAATTACGAGCATGGGCAGAGCGCAGCGTGAATGCGAGAAAGGAGAGGCTGATGATAGCGCAAAGTTGCAGTCAGCTGAATAAGTTTCAATTTAAATGGGTGGGAAATTCCTAAAGTGAGCTGAGTACAGGACTCCATGTGTTATATTTTAATCCACATAGTATGCAGAAAAAAAAAGGTACATGAACTTGTAGCCCATTTAAAAGTTGGCACTTAGGAATTTGTGGACATCACATCGTCGTAATTCAAAGAAAAAGTTTATAGGTGGGATCTTAACATCATGAAATCTAATACGGAGAAAGAAATAAAACAGGATCGGCAGGTTTACAATCCTTCTCTGAAAAGCTAAGGAACTGTAAGGGTAAAATATCTGTGGGAGTTATGTACATTCCTCCTACATTAGCAGACTACAAATTGGAACAGGTAATTAAAATGTCATGTCGAAAGAACAGTTACAATAGATATGGAGTTTTCAATCTGAAGATAGATAGCCAAAATCAATTTGGTGGTTTTGCAGGATGTTTACAAGGTGGCTTTTTAGAGCAGTTTGTGCTTGAGACCACTAGCTCTTCTGTTTTGCAATGTACATGTATTGTAATAGAGAGGTTAAGTTAAAAAAAAAAAAAATCCTCGGAGATGTTATCGTAAAGTGAGGAACACATCTTGCGAATTGAGAGGGTGATGCGGAAGTCGATTGTGTTCATATAACCGTAGAGTAAATTGAATTACAGGAAATGAGAGCGGACCTCCGGTGTGCAGTACCAAGACGGAAGAGAATACTAGTGGAGACGGAAAAAACAACAACGGCAGAAATTACCAGGAACAATTCTAAACGTGCAGCATTGATTCACGAAGACGTATTCTGATCGCAGCATGATGTCAGGGGCAGAGGTCTGTAAATTTACCATTGCTAGGGAGAAGGCTGTTGGGAAACTAAAAGGCAGACAAATCACCTGGACAACATGATCTGCACCAAGATTCAGTTGCAAAGGTGTTTGCGGGGAAAACAAATGTAATTATACTTCAAGAATCAGTAAGATTCTAGCACGGTTCTGGATGAATGGAAAAGTGCAAATGTCGCTCTACTTTTCAAGAAGATGGAGACGAAAAATAAGAATAGCTGATTTAGTCTGATCTCACTATTAGGAAGATCTTGGAGTCGATTGTAACGGATGGTGTTTCAAGGTACTTGGATGCAGACGATGAAATAAGCCGAAGACGGAATGGTTTGATTAAGGTAAAATCCTTCCAGTCAAATCATTTGGAAACATTTAAAGAAATAAAAATCAAGTTAGACAAACGATAATTCGAGGATGTCGAGTATGCTAATGTTCTTAAGTTCTTTGATATGTTGCCGCACAAGAGGCTGTATAAGAAATTGAGAAGCTGTCTCTGTCTCTGGAGACAGCTTATCCACTGATGTCTACTATAAGCCTACTGACTCTCACAGCTATCTGGAATATTCCTTTTCTCACCCTGTCTCTTGCTAAAATACAATCCCCTTCTCGCAATTCCTCCGTCTCCGCCGCATCTGCTGTCAGGATGTGGCTGTTCATTCCAGGACGAGGGAGATGTCCTCCTTTTTCAAAGAAAACGGTTTCCATTCCTCCACTATCAACTCTGCTCTCAAACGCATCTCCCCCATTTCACGCACATCTGCTCTCAATCTATCCTCCCGCCACCCCACTAGGAATAGGGTTCTCCTGGTCCTCCTCTACCACCCGACTAGCCTCTGGGTCCAACATATTATTCTCCTTAACTTCCGCCACCTCCAACGGGATCCCACCACTAAGGACATCCTCCCTCCCCCACTCTCTCTGCTTTCCGCAAGGATCGCTCCCTACGCGACTCCCTTGTCCATTCGTCCCCTCCATCCCTCCCCACTGATCTCCCTCCTGGCACTTATCCTTGTAAGCGGAACAAGTGCTACACATGCCCTATCACTTCCTCTCTTACCACTATTCAGGGCACCAGACAGTCCTTCCAGGCGAGGCGACACTTCACCTGTGAGTCGGCTGGGGTGATATACTGCGCCCGGTGCCCCCGATGTGGCCTTCTATATATTGGCGAGACTCGACGCAGACTGGGAGACCGCTTTGCTGAACACCTACGCTCTGTCCGCCAGAGAAAGCAGGCTCTCCCAGTGGCCACACATTTTAATTCCACATCCCATTCCCATTCTGACATGTCTATCCACGGCCTCCTCTACTGTAAAGATGAAGCCACACTCAGGTTGGAGGAACAACACCTTATATTCCGTCTGGGTAGCCTCCAATCTGATGGCATGAACATCGACTTCTCTAACTTAGCTAATGCCCCACCTCTCCCTTGTACCCCATTCGTTATTTATTTTTATGCACACATTCTTTCTCTCACTCTCCTTTTTCTCCGTCTGCCCCTCTGACCATACCCCTTGCCCATCCTCTGGGTCCCCCCTCCCTTGTCTTTCTTCCCGGACCTCCTGTCCCATGATCCTCTCATATCCCCTTTGCCAATCACCTGTCCAGCTCTTGGCTCCATCCCTCCCCCTCCTGTCTTCTCCTATAATTTTGGATCTCCCCCTCCCCCTCCCACTTTCAAATCTCTTACTAACTCTTCCTTCAGTTAATCCTGACGAAGGGTCTCGGCCTGAACCGTAGACTGTACCTCTTCCTAGAGATGCTGCCTGGTCTGCTGCGTTCACCAGCAACTTTGACGTCTGTTGCTTGAATTTCCAGCATCTGCAAAATTCCTGTTGTTTAAGAAATTGAGAAACCCGTTTTTACATGAAGAAAACTAACATAGGTAGAATGTTGGCGATGAAGCAGGGAATAAAGTGAGCCCTAACCAGTTGACTTCCAGTGATTGTTGGTGTTCCACAGGCGTCTGTGTGAAACCTTTGTTTTTTCCATTGTATATCAATGATTTGGATGAATGGAGTGATAGCTTTGCGGCCATGTTTTTGCGGACGATAGGAAGCCCCATTTTGAAACTTGACAAAAATTCAAAATCCTGCGGTGCGAAAGGAGTTGGGAATCCTCATGCAGGATTTACTAAAGTTTATTTGCAGATTGAGTCGATAGTGAAGAAGGTAAATACAATGTTAGCATTCATCTCGGGAGAACTCAAACATAAACGACAGGATGTACTTTTGAGTCCTTACAAGACACTGGTAAGGCCTCAGCAAGAGTATTTTTAGCACTTTAGGCTCCTTATCTTTGATAGGCTCGGCTACTATTGGAGTGAATTCATATAATTTTCAGAAGGAGAAATACGGAAATGTAAACGTTGGCACTGAAGGCCGATTACTTGCCCTAGGCCTGCAGGCAGTGGAATTCAGCAGAATGGAACGTGGTGTCAACGTTTAAAGACCTCGAAAGAGTGGATATGGCGAGGGTCTATGCTAGGTGGTGTTTCCTAGGTCCTGAGGGCACAGCCGCAGTGTAGAAGGACTTTCATTTAGGACCGAGGTGAGGAAGGTTTTCTTTTAACAGGTGATTTGTGACTATACGGAATGCGCTCTCAAAGGCGATTGCAGCGGCCATGCTGACAGTTATTACTTATGCAGAGTTTAACAAGAAAGCCCTTAACTCTGAGTAGAGTCATCGGGACGTCGTCATCGGGCTGCCACTACGCCACCAGCCGAGTTTAACAGATTATTGATTATTCAGGCCATGAAACGTACCACAGAAATGGCAGAGGACAGGTCTTGAGAGAGGAATGTATCTGCTATGATGAAAAAGCGGCTTGACTCAATGGAAAAAAATGCCTGAATTCTACTCCTGTATCAAATGATCTTTTTTTTTTCTTCTTGTTCTTGCAAATTGACGCTTTACGTCAGAATTGGCGGTTACAATGTTAGCCTTCACCCATTCCTTCCGATATTTTGTGAAATTCGCAGGTATGTTTCTAGCCATTTCTTTTCGGTATTAAAAGTGTCTTTTTTTTCTCTTTCAAACGGCGAATGTATTATCGCTTGTGATCCTGTTCAGGGGAAAGTGTGGCCTTTCAAAGTGCATCACCTATTATCTGGCAGCTATGGCTGTGACAGATTTGTTTGTTGTGCTCACCAACGTCATAGTTAACCGCACTTTGAGCGTCTACTTCCCTGCCTGCTTTCTCAGCATTACCCCAGTATGCGGTGTCAAGACGGTCCTCCTGTACGTCGCAAAGGACTGTTCAGTCTGGTTGACTGTTGCTTTCACCTTGGATCGTTTTATCGCTATCTGTTGTCAGAACCTAAGGAACAAGTCCTGCACCACGAGAACGGCATCCGTGTTGATATGTCTAGTGTCTACAGTCAGTACCTTCCGAAACATTCCGTGGTATTTTACATTTAAACTTTTATTTCATGCTAACAAAACTCCTTGGTATTGTGCGTTCAAATCGAATTTCCATGGAGCCATGTCTCTGTGATCCCAAATATATCATATTAATTAATAACAATCTGCACTTTTAATTCATCCACCTTGATACGAATGCTCCTTGCATTGACACATCAAGCCTTCAGGCTCGCTTTTACAACACTCTTAGTCCTTATACAATTATGTTGAAAAGTGGCCCTTTTTGATTTTTGCCCTGGATTTGCGGGCCTGCCACTTTTACTTTTCACCTTACTACTTTTTGCTTCTGCCCTCATTTTACACCCCTCTGTCTCTCTGCACTTGCTCCCATCCCCCTGTTGTAAACTAACCTCCTCTCTCCTAGTCTCTTTAATTTGATTTCCACCTCCCAGCCATTATAATTTAAAGTCACCTCAGTAGACTTCGCAAATCTCCCCGCCAGGATATAGGTCCCCCTAGGATTCAAGTGTAACCCGTCATTTGTGTACAGGTCACACCTGCGCCAAAAGAGGTCCCAATGATCCAAAAACTTGAATCCCTGCCCCCTGCTCCAACCCGTCAGCCACGCATTTATCCTCCACCTCATTGCATTCCTACTCTCACTGTCGCGTGGCACAGGCAGTAACCCCGAGGTTACTATCTTTGCGGTCCTTTTTCTCAACCCCTTTCCTAACTTCCTATATTCTCCTTTCAGGACCTGTTCCCCTTTTCCTACCTATGTGATTGGTACCTACATGTTCCACGACCTCTGGCTCCTCACCCTCCCACTTCAGGATATCTTGCAAGCGATCAGAAATATCCCGGACCCTGGCACCAGGGAGGCAAACTACTATCCGGGTCTCTGGACTGCGTCCACAGAATAGCCTATCTGACCCCTTACTATCGAGTCCCCTATTAAAAATGCCCTCCTCTTCCTTTCCCTACACTTCTGAACTTCAAGGCCGGACTCTGTGCTGAAAGCGCGGCCACTGTCGCTTCCCCCAGGTAAGCTGTCCTCTCCAACAGTACTGAAATAGGAGTACCTATTGTCAAGGTGCACAACCACAGGGGTATTCTCTAGTACCTGACTCTTCCCCTTCCTCCTCGTAACCGTGACCCACTTGTCTGCCTCCTGTGGCCCCTGTGCGACCACCTACCTGTAACTTCTCGTTATCAACTCCTCACTCTCCCTGACCAGACGAAGGTCATCGAGCCGCAGCTCCAGTTTCCTAACGCGGTCCCTTAGGAGCTGCATCTCGGCGCATAATCGGAGAGATCTTGGGTTCCGTGTTCATATGACACGCGTCTTCATGGGATTAGCTTCTGCAGAAGTTGACAATCTTGTTAAGAAGGTGTATAGTGTGTTGAAATTCATCAAGAATGGGACTGAGTTCAAGAGTCCTGAGGTAATGTTACAACAAAATAAAACCTTTGGAAGAGTCTGATAAATTGGGGACCAATTGAAAAAAAAAAATAAGCTAAGCAAACAGATGTATGAAAAATCGTGAATTGTGAGTTGTGTATGAGGAAAGAGGTAAAACGATCGTGGAGGTGTTTTATTTCAATCGGCACAATATTCAGTACAGAATAGATTGTACCGCCTTGTTTTATGCAAGACTGTCAACGTGAGAATGCGGGAGGGAGAGCTCGTAGAAGAAGATTATATTGTAGATTGGAAATTATTACCTGTGTTCTGGCTTAATGCCAGTGGAGTGCAGTAGAATAAAGAAGTATTGCAAGAAAGTAACAGGCCCGTCCGCACTTCCCTTTCCTGCCGACCGGATCTTCTGTATTATACGTAAAAATATACCGGGACCATACACTAGCGAATTCGTCTCATCAATTTCTAAAATCGCCTTGTATAATGCAATTGAACCAACAGTTTGTACTTCCGCTCATGTTCCCTTCTCACTGCCACGACTCTGAGAGTTAAAGAAGCTTCCACTCATAATCCCATTGACTATTTCACATTTCAAGCTGAACCCCTGAGTTTCAGCTCTGTTCTCAGCTACTCTGACGGGAGAAAAATTTGTATGCATACAGCATACTTACATCAACCACAATTTTATAGAACACTTTAACATGTTCCCTAATTGTCCTGCCCTCAAGAAATAATAATCGTATATATTTCAATCGTTCCCGAAAAATCAGGGCATGTCCCGCAATACGTTTGTGAAGGACATCCGCACATTTTAAACTGCTTGATAACGTTTCTGCAGGTACATCTCGCTGAATTTCTCATGGTGGAAAACACACTTGCATAATCAGGTAGCCTCCACAACGTTTAGTAATGTTTATAAATGACTTAAATGAAAACGTAGAAGAATCGGTTAGTAAGTTTTTTGATGACACAACGGTTAGGGCTGTTATGAAATGCCTGGAGGGTTGTCATAGAATACAACGGGATATCGATCGGATACAGAATTAGGTTGAGAAAAGGCAAATGAATATCAACCTATATAAGTGTGAAGTGTTACAATTTGGTGGGCCAAATTTGAAGACGGAATATATTATGAATGGTAAGAGTCTTGACAGTGTAGTGGATCAGAGAGATCTTTGGGTCCATGTTCATTGACATGGGTCTTCATAGGATTAGCTGCTGCGGAAGTTGGCAGTCTTGTTAAGAAGGTGTATACTGTGTTGAAATTCATCAAGCGTGGGACTGAGTTCAAGAACTCTGAGGTAATGTTACAGCAAAATAGAACCTTTGTCAGCACCCACGAAGTATTGTGTTCATTTCTGATCACCTCGCTACAGGGAGATGAGATAGTAAAGAAAGAGTGCAGTAGAGATTTCCAAGGA
Organism: Mobula birostris; assembly: GCF_030028105.1. Lineage (NCBI taxonomy): Eukaryota > Metazoa > Chordata > Chondrichthyes > Myliobatiformes > Myliobatidae > Mobula > Mobula birostris. The sequence goes on along the minus strand of NC_092377.1, from coordinate 122,747,447 downwards.
TGTTATCTGTATTGTAGAGTTTGCCTTATGAAAAAAGTTTAAGTGAACTTGCTATTTTCCCCTTGGAGCAACGAGGATGAGAGGTAACCTGATAAAGGTATATAAGGTGATGAGAGGCGTTCATCGTGCAGATACCCAGAGGCTTTCTCTCCCCAGGCCTGTAATGGCTTACACGAGGGGCATAATTTTAAGATATTTGGAAGTAGGTACAGAGGGGAAGTCATGCGTATGTTTTTCACACTGAGCGCGTTGGGTGTGTGGAATGTATTGTCGGTCACGGTGGTGGAGATGGATTCAAAACAATCTTTTAAGAGAAACTCAGATAGGTACATGGAGCTTAGAAAACTAGAGGACTATGTAGAGGGGTGATTCTAGGTAGTTTCCAGAGTAGGATACATTTTCAGCACATCATTGTGAACCGAATGGCCTGTAACGTGCTTAAATATCTATATTCTATGTTCTATGTTCTAACAATACCTTTTTGTCTGACGTGGGGTGGGGGTTGCTGAAGGGAACTGGATGATGCACATCTATAATCACATCTTTCTACAGGTGCAAAGTAGGGAGCATCCGAAGAGTCTGCAGTGGTCCATGGCACGCCAACTGTACTGGAGAGGGTGCCTTATGAAAATATTTTGCATGAACTTGACCTTTTTCTCTTTGGAGCAACGAGGATGAGATGTAACCTGATAAAGGTGTATAAGATGATGATAGGCATTGATCGTGCAGATACCCAGAGGCTTTTCGTTTTCCGCGTCTGAAATGGCTAACATGAAGGGGCATATTTTTAAGATACTTGGAAGTAGGTACAGAGGGGAAGTCATGCTTATGTTTTTCACACTGAACGTGTTTGGTGCGTGGAATGCATTGTCGGCCACGGTGGTGGAGGTGGAACAAAGGGATCTTTTAGGAGAAACTCAGATACGTAGATGGAGCTTAGAAAACGTGCGGGCTGTGTAGAAGGATAATTCTGGACAGTGCCCAGAGTAGAATACATTTTCAAAACATTATTGTGGACCGAATGGCCTATAATGTGTTGTGGATTTCTATATATACTATTGTCTAACAACCCCGTTTTGTCTGACATGGCGTGGGGGAGAACGGAATAATCCACAACTATAATTACATCATTCTACAGATGCGTAGCAGGGAGCATCCGAGGAGTCTGCAGTGGTCCGTGGCACGTCAAATGTACTGCAGCGGATAGAAAGCTGTAGAATCGTTAGATGAAACTGATCAACGAATCATCGCCATCAAGAGCAACTGTACATAAAGGAGTAAGACAATGGCTAGTAACATCATGAAGTATCCTTCTTACCCTGCTGTTTGTCCCACTCCCATCAAGGAGGGGCAAAGTAGCATCCTCATCAGGGACACTAGACTCAAGAACAATTACCTATCCAAAGCTGTGAGGATGATCAATTCCTTGAACACTCTAAAACATACCTGGACATCCATAGCCACCATTAAACACTGCCTGTCAGTCACCTGACGTATACACTACAGCGGTGACTGTCAAGTTTGGAACTTGTACTTAATCCATGATTATAGATTTTCTGATGTATTTACACATGCATTGCGTATTATTATTATTATTATTATTATTATTATCGTCATCATCATCATCATCATCATCATCGTCATCTTCATCATCATCATTACTGATTCTCAGCGCAAGCTGGGGAAACCTGAAATACTGGCGTGGCCAAGCACACTCACTTCTCAATTGTAAGAAACTTGCTGCCTGCTCTTGTGTGTTTGTGTGTGTGTGTGTGTGCGTGTGTGTGTGTGTATGTGTGTGTTTGTGCGTGTCGTGTGTGAGTTTGTGTTTCTTTGGAGGATTATATAATCGTTTTGAGCAGGCTAATTGTATAATGCCATTGGCCGAGCCTTTGGGGTAATATCAGTCGTAGATGGTAGATATCACTATTGGAGCAATGCTTACCCTGTCATGTTCTATACTCTGTGAAATTCGCTTTTAATTCTGCGTTATTAAAGTAGTTTTCAATTTTTGATTTCTGTATGATCCTTTTAATTGCTTAATAATTTCTTCCATAAAGATAATTTCTTCATTACTGGAGTGTGCTTTCAATAATTTCAATTTTGTCTACAGCTTATCAGAAAGGCATGTGTTCACACTGAGTGCTCAAAATTCTATTCCTTGATAAAAGTATATCCTTGAACGTTTTATCAGACTGTTGTATATTTTTATGAGCATTTTTCCTCTTTCTCCTTCGTTGTAGTGTTAGTCTCAGCGTGTTCGAATGTGATTTGTGTTTTCAATACTTGTCATGTGATTTCTTATTTTATCTTTGCAAATTTTAAAGATCAGTTCCTAAACATGACTTTACGTCGAGAACATGTTATAATATGTGTAGAGCGAATGTGGCTAGTGTATCAGTTATTTTTTTTTTTTTTTTTTTACCATTGATCTGTGTTTGCCAGATTATCTTAACCCTTTAACATGCTGTTTCACCCGTTTTGACAACCTAAATGCCATTTCTTTTAGCCGAAATATGATGACTTTTCCTAAAGTCACCCAAAATGCGCAAAAATGAAATTATTTAAAACATTTATACTTTTCTACAGGTGCTACGAATATTTGTACATTTAGACGGTTCCGGGTCATATTTGACCCATAGCTATTGAAATAGATTTTAAATCTCGGAAACAGTAATTAACGATTAATCACCCATTATTAATATCAGATAGGCTATTTATACATTATAAACAGATCTGTGTTTCAAAATTTAGTATAGACAATTGTTATGAGGGGATTCTTGGGCCGGTTCCAAATTGACCCGGACCATAGTATGAAGGTATAGAATATGAACAGGTTGCATGTGTTAACCCTTGAAGGAAATTGCGACGTAAGTTTTCCCTTTATCGCACTATGGTCACTTTTACTTCTTGCTGATGTTCCAGATATTTTTTCTGTTTCATATTCGTCCATTATTGTATTGTATCCTGCTGCTCTGCTTTGTATTCTGGTAATATATTTTACCTTTCTTTATGTACCTTTCTTTATGTTTAATATTCTGAACTTATCTAGTGCAAAGATCATGTTTATACTTTTCAGAAACATTCTACTTCTTAAATTAATTATTTATATATATATATATTTTTTTTTTCTAGGCTCAAGCTGGTAAAATGTGAGGTACCGGCATAACAAAGCAACCTCATTTCTCAATTGGCAGCACACTTGGGACTATTCTATTGTTGTTGTTCAGTATTATGGCGTTCTTGAAATTTATATGAATATTGCTTTGTAGGCCTATTTGATTGATTATATTGTGCAATGGCTTTGTAATACCAATGTACATATTACTAGTGTAAAAATGTATAACCTGTTCGTGTTCCATAGACTGCCCATCTTTTATTCATTTTAAGATATCACGACTTCTTGACTGGGTGATTTTTCTGTCTTATGTGTGGTTGGAGTAGCTATATATCGGTCAAGTAATATGTTGTTGCTTGTTTATCTGGATGGTTAGTTTAGCTATACCTCTCTGTAATAACGGACATGTTGCAATATACTTTATTGGCCTGTGATTATAAAATTGGATTAGGCTTGCATTTATAGTAAGGCATGTTTTATTTTATGAGTTTGTATTCACATGCAATAGTGTGATGATTTTTTTAACCACCTTATTGTGCCACTGTAAGTAATCGGATCATAGAAAATAGGTGCAGGAGTAGGCCATTCGGCCCTTCAAACCTGCACCGCCATTCAGTATAATCATGGCTGATCATCCAACTCAGAACCCTGCACCAGCCTTCCCTCCATACCCCTGATCCCTTTAGCCACAAGGGCCATATCTAACTCGCTCGTAAATATAGCCAATGAACTGGCCTCAACTGTTTCCTGTGGCAGAGAATTCCACAGATTCACCACTCTCTGTGTGAAGAAGTTTCTCCTAATCTCGGTCCTAAAAGGCTTCCCCTTTATCGTCAAACTGTGACCCCTCCTTCTGGACCTCCCCAACATCGGGAACAATTTTCCTGCATCTAGCCTGTCCAATCCTTTTAGAATTTTATACGTTTCAATCAGATCCCCCCTCATTCTTCTAAATTCCAACGAGTATAAGCCTAGTTCATCCAGTCTTTCATCATATGAAAGTCCTGCCATCCCAGGAATCAATCTGGTGAACCTTCTTTGTACTCCCTCAATGGCAAGGATATCTTTCCTCAGCTTAGGGGACCAAAACTGCACACAATACTCCAGGTGTGGTCTCAGCAAGGTCTTGTACAACTGCAGTAGTACCACCCTGCTCCTGTACTCGAATCCTCTTGCTATAAGTGCCAGCATACCATTCACATTTTTCGCCGCCTGCTGTACCTGCATGCCCACTTTCAATGACTGCTGTATAATGACACCCAGGTCTCGTTGCACCTCCCCTTTTCCTAATCGGCCACCATTCAGATAATAATCTGTTTTCCTGATTTTTTTTTGCCACCAAAGTGGATAACTTCACATTTATCCATATTAAATTTCATCTGCCATGAATTTGCCCACTCACCTAACCTATCCAAGTCACCCTGCATCCTCTTAGCATCCTCCTCACAGCTAACACTGCCGCCCAGCTTCGTGTCATTGGCAAACTTGGAGATGCTGCATTTAATTCCCTCATCCAAGTCATTAATATATATTGTAAACAACTGGGATCCCAGCACTGAGCCTTGCGCTACCCCACTAGTCACTGCCTGCGATTCTGAAAAGGTCCCACTTATTCCCACTCTTTCCCACTCTTCCCACAACAATCATCTTAAACTGCTACAGAATTCTGTTTAACATTATCTCAGGTTTCTCTGGGCGTTAATAGCCTTGAGTCTACTGGTCCTTCATAATCTATTTTTTTTGACATTTCTCAAGTTAACTACGTGGTCCTGTATTGCCAAGAGGAATCTTTCTGTTTCTAGAAATAGGCCACCATCTCTGAGTTTGGTGTTTGATACTTGCTAGTCGACATATAGTATACTAATATCGTGGGAATTTCTTCCTCGTGCATTTTCCGGATTAGATTCAATTAAAATATTATGCCAAATAAATACAGAATAATAAATAATACATCGAAATTTCTTTATTTATTGTCTTTTATTGTATTTTAATACCGAGTACTGTTTGGATGATTTTCTTAAACCTTGATGAAAATTCTGTCTCAAATTTTCCCTTTATGGCACTATAACCTATTTTCCTTTGCTGGTTGATATTGTAAATGGATATCTGATTCATATTTATGTATCAGTTGCACCGTATCCTCCTGCTCTGTTTTGTATTCTATGAGCTCTTTTGCACTTTTCTTTATGTTCGGTATTCTGCAGCTGACTAGTCAAAATAAAATGGTTACATCTTTCGAAAACAGTTCTATTAGTTTAATTCCTTCAGATTTATTGATAATTTGGTGTATAATTTCAAATCATCCATTTCTGCAGGGTTTATCAATCCATTTGTTGATTCGTAGTTTCTGACTTCATACCCAGTTTTTGTCCAATTTAGTATATTAGAGAGCAGGAGCCATAGTGTGCTTTGCGAGTGGCCTTGGCTTATTTTGAGAATAGTGGCGGGTCCTTTGTTGTCTTTCATAGATTAGGTGATTATAGCGCGCCAATACTTCATCAGATGTTGAAGGAATTTCACAAGTATTGGACGTACTTTATATATATGAAAACGCATTCATTACTCTTGACTGGAAGGCAGAATCAAATACTTATTGGTTGTCATTACTGCACATGAAATATTTCTGTTTTTCCACCGGGATTAATTGAAGCATCTATTATCAATTGTTCTCTACATCCTTTCGCACCCTTCCGCCATCCTTTTTGTTCTTCTAAGTACGCGTCGTTATATAAAAGGGGTAGTGATGAGTAGTGAGATGCATGATATTATAATTGTAAGGGTTGTATGTAATGAAGCAGCAGGACAATATTTTGAATGTAAGAACGACTGGAGTCCTGTCGCACTCACCTCGATAATAAGAAACCACCTTGAGAGGCTGGTCAGGGACAAAATCTGCAGCATGCAACTAACCACGCTGGCCGCCCAACAATTCGCCTACCGACTCAACCAATCGAAAGATGGTGCAATTGTCACAGTTCTACAAGAAAAAAAAATGGTTATGTGGAGTGCTGTTCTTGGACTACAGTTCAGCATTCAACATCACAATTCCCTCCAGGCTGGAGAGAAATCGAAGAGATCTCGGCCTTCAACCTGCCCTGCTTCTGGATCCTGGACTTCCTGTTTGATCGCCAGCAGGTGATAAGAGTGAGGTGGCTCACCTCTGCCCTGCTGGTCCTCAATAAAGAAGCCCGTCAGGTCTGTGTCGTCAGATTCCTTTACACTCTTTACTTTACTTTATTGTCGACAAACAATTGATAAAAGAACGTACAATCATCACCGCGATATTTTACTCTGTATACTCATGACGGTGTCGCCATCAGGAGCTCCAAACTGCCAATTAAATTTGCTGACGATGCTACATTGACTGGCCTTATCTCAAATGTTAAATATGCAGCTTACAGAAAAAGAAGTCATCACCCTGACACAGTGGTATCTGGAAAACAACCTTACCCTCACTGTCGCAGAAGCAATGGAGCAGTTTGTGGACTACAAAATGAATGGAGACAGGCTAACTCCTATTGACTTCAGTGCAGCTGGGGTTGAGAGGGTGAACAGGTTTAATTTCCTTGGCATACACATCACCGAGGATCTCATTTAATCTCTGTTTATCGGTTGTGTGGTGAAAAAAAAAAAAAAAAAACAGCGCCTCTTTTACCTCAGACGATTAAAGAAGTTTGGTTCGAATCCCCAAATTCTATGGACGTCCTACAGGGGCATAGATGAGAGCATCCTGACAGATTGCATCAGTGCCTGATATGGGATCTGTCTTCCCACTATCACAGGACTCTGCAGAAAGTGATGAGAACACTCAGCTGATCTCTAGATGTGACCTTTCCATTATTTAGAACATTTACAGAGCCCGGGTGTAAAAAGGGCCCCAGGGGTCATTGCGATCCGAGTCAAACCAACCACAAACTTCTCCAGCTGCTACCATCCCAGACACGATACCGCAGCATAAAAGCCAAGAGCAATAGGCTCCGTGATAGCTTCTTCAACCAGAACAACAAACTGATTAATTCACGCGAATACAATTGTATTTTGTGCCATATTGATTGTCTTGTTGTACACTATATTTATTACTAATTAATACACTTTGCACATTTAGACGGATACGTAACGTAAAGATTGTTACAAATGTATCTGAAAAAAGTAAGAAATAAAGTCAATTCAATTCGATTACACAGCATCCACACAAACCAGGGCTTGGAGTGGGAGAGTCATCTCCATCTTGCGGGACAGGAGTGTGTATATCCTAGACCTACGTAACCAAGTAACCCAGGTTGTTATATAAATACTTGCACAGCACTGTCGTAAGATTAAGTATTACTCTGTTCTGTTGTCTAAAAAAAAACGCATTTAAAGACATGTGACTGATTGTAAATCTGATTCTGATATTTGTCTCACTTTTGGACTGAAAGAGAGAATGAGGCAGGAAAGGGAAGAAGGACGAAAGGTGGAAGCACCAGACGGACGTTCTGTTATGATCACTAAACCAGTTTATTGGAATCAATTGCCCCGTACCACTGCCCACGAACCAACCCCACGCATCTGGCAATTCTTCTCTGTCAACTGCCCCACAACTCTGCTTATATGTTCCAGCCCGGTGATTCCTCACATTCTTTGGTCTCTCCAGTTTTTGAAACTCACTCTCCCCTCCACTTTGGCAAATAAAGTACTGTGCAAAGTAACTACACATTCTAATTATCCTGACGAAGGGTCTCGGCCTGAAACGTCGACTGCACCTCTTCCTAGAGATGCTGCCTGGCCTGCTGCGTTCACCAGCAACCTTGATGTGTGTTGCTTAAGTTTACAGCATCTGCAGAATTCCTGTTGTTTACGTTTTTAAATACACATTCTACTTACTTCATTAGGTCTATGTGCCTTTGATTTTCTCCAATGTAAATGCATTGCAACAGCACATACTATTTCGATCTACTCCTGGCAGGCACTGTGACAATGATTAATCGGCAGATTTCCTTTCAATTTTTTGCCCTTGACATTGAAACTGTAACCCCATGGGAACATCATCCCTAACCTAGCAACTGGCTTCCGCCTATTGCTCCTATTGATGGCAGTCGACATTTCTAAACGTCTGTTTAAATTTCTTTCGTTGTTCTAAAACATGAACACAACTCTCCGCCCACATTTTTTCGCTCACACTTAAGCTCCATGTATCAGTTGACGAAAATTTGTTGCAGTGTATCTTCCGTGTTTTTTCGATAAAGAGGCTAACCAATGCACAATATTTACCAGGGTGCCACATAAAGTGGAGTGAACGTATTTGCTCTAAATTCCAAACACCTTTGCTTTAATCGACAGAAGACTGCCATGCAAGTACACTCTCGTCAATATGTAATGCAATAGCATTTGATTTAACAATAATCTATTTTTTAGCTGTTTTCCATCAACTGCATTCATTGCACCATTGTTGCCAGATTTTGGAAATGTAGCCCAGCAGTTAAAATCAATAATCTCAACAAATGGGGAAAGAGAACTGTATGCTATGTAAATTCGATGATATTTTCGAAACCTTACTCATGCACACATTGGACTCGTAATATGTGTTATAAGCTGCAACATGCAATGATGACAAATGACAGTCTGTCTCTGATGTGTGGTTTAATATTATAAATAAATCACAAAACTGAACATCAAACTCGTTCAGATCTCTCTCCGCTTGGAGATTTCTTATGGTCGCATATCGTTCCACGAGTGCAGAAAAGAGGTGGACTGCTGTGGTGGGATTCATAGCACAGTTATATGATCAAAAGCATGCAGGGAACACTATTGATTTAACAGACTCCAAGCGTTTTATGTGTTTGACCTACTGAATCCCCCTACCCTCTCACGCAAAGTACAGTGATCAATATATTATTTGAAAACACTGCTGCAAGCGAAAAAGATGGTTACGTCGGTGAAAGTTAATGTGCCAGATCTGGGGAACATCGTTAGAGGTGGGGTTTATACCGGGCTGAGTGGCATTGAAAGCTTTCATTGTTCTCTTCTGATACTGGTATTCCTTAATTTGTGGTGTTACGTAAAAGACAAAATGTGCAAAGGGATACGGGTGTTGTCCTACTTGGCGAAAGATAGTTCTGTGTGATGCAACTAATTTTCAAAAAATAAATTTAAAAGAAAACAGAATATCTTTCAAAATTATTACACAAAGTTGGACGGGTTTAATTTTACAAAAGCTGCAATCGCATTCAGTAGACTGAGGGCTTTTTCAGAACCGGAACCTAACGTAAGCGCTGTGGTTTAGGATAAGGTAACTGAACTGGGAATACAGTAGCTATATTGGAATTCATAAAACCTAATCTGAGTCGTAGCGAAAACCGTAAAATAGGATTGGAAAATATTTTCGAACTTCCTATGCAGAGCAGTATCTACATGTTTCTTGAAAACAATCAGTACACTGTTGCAAGATAGACATATTTCATTATTACTGAAAGTTATGTAATAACTTCGTGGGTTACTGTACCTAACAGAGTAAAATAATTAACTGGACTCTGGAATTGTTTGTAGAAAAGATAACTACATAAATGAGGAATAAAGTGATGTAAAAGAGAGGAGAATTTTAATCAACATGCGATGTACATCATTCCTAAACTTCTTTGTTAATGTCGTTATTAATGATGAGATTTAAACATTACAGCGGCTCGTGTGAATGGATACAGAACGATATATTTCATCTCCTCTCGAAATTTTGACTGTATACCTGCATAAATAAATGTGTTGGTGGAGCAGCTGAGGAGGAGAAGGAGATAACCAGTCTCTTGAAAGTGGAATATCGGGTCGGATGTGCCATAAAAATAAATCCCTATGGATCGAACAAAAATGAAATGTGCAACGAACGTGAGCCATAAGATTACTAAATTTACTGATACCGCCAGCAACAACATGACAGATTGTTTCCTGTTTTTCGTTTCGGAATCATTTTCATTTTGCACAGCTTTCTTGCACCGAAGTGCCTTTCTGATCCGGTTGGAGACGAGAATGCATCTGATAGTCAGTGCATTAAATAGTAAGATTATAAACAAAGCGAAAAAAGGAGTTACAACAATGTTAGACATTGCGAACACTATCCATAAGATAGATGTATAGAAGTCAGACTTGAATGCACAATACCAGGGTATATTATCAATATAATACAAAGGATTCAAAGCAAAATACCATGGAATGCTTCGTAAGAACGTGAGTACGCACACTACAGTTATGACTACCACCGCCGTTCTCGTGGTACAGTATTTGTTCCGTAGGTTTTGAGAACAAATAGCGATAAATCGATCCAAGGTGAAAGCAACTGTTAACCAGACTGAACAGTCCTTGGCCACGTAGAGGAGGACCGTCTTGACACTACATACTGGAGTGATGCTGAGGAAGCTGACCGGAAAATACACACTGGAAATCCGGTTCACTATGACGTTTGTGAAGACAACCAACAGATCGGCCGCAGCCATGGCAGCTAGGTAATAGGTGATACATTTTGAAAGGCCGCATCTGCCCCGCGACAACACAACAATCGAAATGGCATTCGCTGATGAAAAAGAAACAAGGTCGCATTTAATTGTTAGAACTAATATAAGTGAACACTTCTGGGTTACGTAAAATATCAGGAATCAACCGATTCGCGAGTCACTCACACGGATGGAGGAAGAATGGAATTGAGAAATGTGAGAAAAGGCATGGAGTTGGAGCATGAGTCCCGTCTGATGGTTTCTGTCTGAAACAGTGAAACACTTCTAGAGCGATGTTTCAGTGGAATATAGCGACCGAACCAACCGACGCAATTGATTAGACGCATATGCAACCAGTTGATTGATAAAACTCCGTTAAATGTTTTTGTTCGTGGATTTCATTCGAAAGGTGGACAGATGCACGCATCAGTGGGCAGAAGAGAAATTCTGAGCGATAGGCTAACTGTAACAGATAGTTTCGATCAGAAAATAAAGCTTAACAACGGTAAGTGAACACTGCTAGAAGACATAAATTACATTTATAATGATGTATTTCTGGACGCATATGAGCAGCCGGTTGTCGCAATGGACAACATAAGAATACAGAAGGATGGCGTCATGCATAGTAAGTCATGACCTTCGGAACATGTTTAAAAAAATAATAGGAGCCCAGGGCCAAAATCTCAGGATACTTTCTGTGCCGGCTAGCGATCGAAAGAGTATATGGCAAATAAGAGTTTTGCAAATGAAGTAGCGGTGGAGTTGGATACTGGGATAATCGGAGAAGCTTCCCTACATCGATATGAAGCAGGATTTCCCGGAAGATAATTACTTTAATTCCAATTTTCATTTAGATTTCGACATAGCGGTACATGGCTTTGTCTGGTGTCCAGGTGATGTCGTTATCAGTTTCGAGGGGCAACACCCCATTCTTTCTGTGTAGCCTCCAAATTCATGGCATGAACATCAGTTTCTCTAACCTCCGGTAATTTTTCCGCTGGATTCTCCCTCCATTTTCTTCTTCATTCTGGTTCCATCTCACCTCTCTTCTTTACCTCACCTTACATTAAGAACCCCAGATGCCTCCTCCTTCCGTTTCTTACACGATCTATTACTGTGTGTTTTTTTTTCCTTCTTCTCCAGTTCTTTACTTTTTCTACCGATCATCTATTTCCTCTCTCCCCCGTCTGGCCTCCTGTTACCTTCAACAATCCGCTCCCCACTCCTTCTGTGTTTTTCCCCCACCCCTTCCTTTACAGACCTTTTTGGTATGTCAGCCTGACATTTGAGTTGTTTATTTATTTCTATACATGTTGCCTGACCTGCTGAGTGCATCACACATTTTATGTGCTACTGACTTTGAAATGATTCAGATCGCTTTTGAAGCAGGTGTGCCAAACACAAACGAAAAAAGTCTTGCAGCCACAAATCTACATAGGACTAATATCGCTACACTGAATGTTTTCTCTGTCTATTGAGGTTTTCAACACATTTGGGTGAAGCAAGAAACAATCAGCGGGATATGTTCTGGGTGTCTGGTTGATTAGCTGACGAAGTACTCTGGGCAGTGTAGCCAAGTTAACTCTGGTGATCATAAGGCTAACAATAGGGAAACACATTTATTTTAATGCATTGAGCCTCGGAGGCAGGACAAGTGAGTTGACAGCACGCTATATTAGTGCAACCATTGACCTGTGAGTATGGAAATTCAGGACATAGGAGAATGCAGTAGTGTGTGGAAATTTCGAACCAGTAATACAGTCATAGAGATTTATAGCATAGAAACACGCCTTCCGTCTATTGATCCATTTTCCGATCCCGTTAATCTGCCTACCGCTATTGGACCGCACCGGGACCATTGCCATCCTGTCCGTGTACCTCTCCAAACTGCTCTTAAACGTTGAAATCGAGAGTGCATGCGACATTTATGTTGGCAGCTCATTCCACACTCTCCGGACCCTCTGAGTGAAGATGTTTTCGCTCAGATTCCCATTAATCTTTTTAGCATTCACTCTTAACGCATGAACTTTTGCTTAATCCCACCCAAACACAGTGAAAAAAGAAGAATATTTTAATTTACCTTTTCTATACCCCCAAATAATTTTGTATATCTCTAGCAAATGTCCTTTTCCTCTCAATCAGCCACACTCTAAAAATACAATGGCCGCTGATTCAATCTTTCCGTGGACCTCAGATCCCCCAGACCCGGCAACATAATTGTAATATTTATCTGTTCTCGTTCAACCTTGCTTACATCTTTCCTGTGGGCAAGTGACAATAATTGCTCACAAATCTCCAATTAAGGCCTCAAAAATATATTTTACAACTTCAACATAACCGTCCATCTCTTGTACTGGATAGATTTATTTATAAATGTCAATGTTCCAAAGAGTTCTTTCCAACCTTATATACCCGTGACGACGCTTTCAACAAATTATTGTCCTGCATTCCCCGATTCCTTTGCTGTGCCACTCCTCAGTGACACACTGTTCACTGTGTGAGACGTACCCTGTTTTGCCCTACTGAAGTGTAAAATCTCGGACTTATGTGTCATTTTTCAGATCATTTTACCAGTTGATGCAAATCCCTCTGCAAACCGTTCTAGTGTTTCTCCCTGTCTACTGCACCCCACATCTAGGTGTCATTGGCAAATTTGTTGATCCAGTTAAGCACATTATTATGCAGGTAATTAATATGGATAACACGCAACAAAAGATCCAACACTGATCCCTGCAGCACACCACAAATCACAGCCCTCCAGTTCGAAAGGCAATCCTCTGCTACCATTCTCTGGCCTCTTCTACAAAGCTAATTTTCCTCCAATTTATGGCCTTCTCCTGAATACGGAGCAACTAACCCTGCCTGTTCAGTTTTCCATGAGTGAGCTTGTCAAATCTATGACTAAAGTTATCCTCCGCTTTACCCCCATTCACTTTCCCGATATCATCCTCGAGTAACTCTATAAGATTGGTTAGCTGTGACAATTTAAACATGAACCCATGCTGACCCTCATTATTCAGTCCATGTCCTTCAAAATACTGATCTGTCCAGCCCCTAAATTACCTTTACATTCCTTTTCCACAACTGATGTCAGACTCACCGGCCTGCAAACTCGTAATTTCTGTTTAGAGCCCATTGCAACTGCAGGACAATATTGTCTACCCTCTAATCGTGTAGTACATCCCCTGTGGCGATCATGACTTATATATATATATATACATATATCTGCCATGACGACGCGAATTTCTGCATTTTCTCACCGTAGGGTCCGAATGAACACTTCGTCAGACAAAACAGGAAATAGCCCAAGAGCAAGCGTGTTGACGGGGAAAAGTGTTCCCTCGGGATCTTCGCGTGGAATTCATGCGTTCAGTTCGTGTGAAATGTGTTGTGTGTGGACCTGTTCTTAAATAAACGCTTGTTGTATGTGATCATTATGGCGGAGGACATGGAAGCGCTGGAGTCCAGCCTAGCTTGGAAGTTTGGATCTTGTTTCACATAGAAGTCGGAGGTGACATATGATAAACAATATATCAGGAATTTACAGTGGCATGCAAAATTTGGACACCCCTGTTCAAAATTTCTGTTACTGTGAACAGTTAAGTGAGTAGAAGATGAACTGATCTCCAAAAGTTATAACGTTAAAGATGAAGCATTATTGTCAACATTTTAAGCAAGATTAGTGTGCTATTTTTGTTTTGTACAATTTTAGAGTGAACAAAAAAAAGAAAAGGAGCAACATGAAAAACTCCAAGAGATTTGAGCTCTCAGATAAATTTTACCAAGGTTTCAGACCTTAAATATCTTGTTAGGGCTATGACTTGTCACAGTCATCGTTCGGAAAGTCCAGGGGATGCAACTTTCAAAGTTTTATACATACCCTGATTCCTCAGTCCTTGTCACAACAATCAGCAGGCATGGACTCCTCTAAGCAGCTGCCTAGCACTCCGAAAATTAAAATAAATGATGCCCACAAAGTACGAGAAGGCTATAAGAAGATAACAAAGCATTTTGAGGTAGTTGTTTCCTCAGTTCATAATGTAATTAAGAAATGCCAGTTAACAAGAATGGTGGAGGTCAAGTTGAGGTCTGGAAGAGCAAGAAAACTTTCCGAGATAACTGCTCGTAGGATTGCCAGAAAGGCAAATCAAACCCCCTTTTGACTGCAAAATACCTTCAGGAAGATTTAGCACACTCTGGAGTGGTGGTGCACTGTTCTACTGTGCAGCGACACATGCACATAAATGACACTCATGGAAGGGTCTTTAGAAGAAAACCTTTCCTGCATCTTCACCACAAAATTAAGCGTCATCATTTTGCAAAGGAATATCTATACAAGTCTGATGCATTTTGGAAAAAAAAATACTGTGCACTGATGAAGTTAAAATAGAACTATTTGGCCACAAAGAGCAAAGGTATGTTTGGAGAAAAAAGGGTGCATAATATCATGAAAAGAGCACCTCTCCAACTGTTAAGCACGGGGGCAGATCAATCATGCTTTGTGGTTGTGTTGCAGGTAATGGCATAGGGAACATTTCACTGGTAGAGGGACAAATGAATTCATTTAATTACCAGCAAATTCTGGAAGCAAACATCACACCATCTGTAAAAAAACTGAAGATGAAAGAAAAATGGCTTCTTCAACAGGATAATGCTCCTAAACACACCTCAATCTCCACAATGGACTATCTCAAGATTCACAAGCTGAAGGTTTTGCCATGACCCTCACAGTATCCCGAACTAAACATCATCGAAAATCTGTGGATAGACATCAAAAGAGTAGTGCATGCAAAACTGCCCAAGATTCTCACAGATCTAGAAGCCTTTTGCAAGATGGAATGGGCGAAAATTCCCCGATCAAGAATTGAAAGATTCTTAGTTGGCTACAGAATGCGTTTATAAGCTGTGATAGTTGCCTAGTAGGAAGTACTGACCATGCCGGGTGCCCAAACTTCTGCTCGGGCCCTTTTCCTTTTTTGTTATTTTGAAACATCGTGGGAATACAATAAGTAATCTTGCTTAAAATATTAAAAGAATGTGTCATCTTTAACTTTATGACTTTGGGAAATCAGGTCATCTTTTACTCGCTCAGCTATTCACAGTAACAGAAATTTTGACAAGCGATGCCCTAACTTTTGCATGCCACTTTAATTCACCACCGACGGCTGGGAGATAACACACGATGCGATTGAATTAATGGAGGAACTAGATGAACACTCTCGGTTATGTTTGTTTGTTTTGCGGACAGATGACATTGCAGAATGAAAGGCAGTCATGGCGTTTCGCAA
The DNA here is from genome assembly GCF_030028105.1 of Mobula birostris. NCBI lineage: Eukaryota > Metazoa > Chordata > Chondrichthyes > Myliobatiformes > Myliobatidae > Mobula > Mobula birostris. Next base: position 122,731,584 of record NC_092377.1, on the reverse strand, counting down.
AGTTCAGACAAGACATGGAAATATATGTTCCTGATATATAAAAGAAATATGACATTAGAAAGACGGCGTCGACGTAATAAACTGGAAGACTCATTTCAATGTCGTCAAGAACCGTATAGACTGCATGTTTACAGAAAACCGAGCCACTCTTTTGCAATCTTTAATAAGTGAGCATTGACTGTAACATGTGGTTAATATTTAGCTACGAATGCAATCCATTTGTCCTGTTGTAATTTTTCAGTGGAAGGTCGACCAGTTTTCAGATTGAGTGCGAACATCTTCTCAACTGAAGCTGCCAATTTGCAACATTTTAAGTTGGTTATCAAATCGTATTTTCTGTGTTTATGTGGCCTTTTAGTCTGTTTACCTTTGTGCCGTCAGTCAAACATGCCGTTGAATAATTAAATTACTCTAGTTACAATGTAAGATGTGTAGTACTTATGGAGAATATCATTATGCTGAATCGTATTATCATGACGGGAAAAGTAGTAGACGTCAGGATTGATTTAAGTTAAGCAAAATATGTGGGGATTTTGATGAGAAACAGGTTTTTTTCCCCTATGTATCCCGAAAATTGACAATAATGTAAAAACATTCGCGTTACTGCATATTTCATGGCATGTACACCAAAGGTCCATCCTCCAGCATTCAGAATACATTGTTTGCACATCACGCACGGAAGAATAATGAAAGAATGCATTTTGTTTAACGTAGATATTTTTCCATGCAACAAATCACATGTATAATAAGGTCAACAACTCAGCCAGTATCTGACGAGAACGTCTACGTCATCTGGGTCATTAAACTATGAAGATTTTGCCTGACCAGTTCAGATCCTCCAGCAAATTATTATATTGCTAAGTGGAGGCATGCATACGTTTGTGTCACCAGGCTTACATTGACCGCTGAATAGAGAGTATGGAAAAGATGTGATGAAGTTTAATCCTGCAATAGCTCCTAATGTTCAGCTGACTTTACGATACACAACAACTCAGTATGTTTAGTATAAGAATCTTCAAAATAACAAGGATGCAATTAAATCTAAATTTGTTGGAGATGAATAATGACTTACCCGGAATGCCGACAACACCAATAAAAATATAACAGATAGTATATGCAGGGATGTTCACAGGTTCGTGCATTTTTGACAATGTTGCTTGTATATAATTACAGGGATGATCATAGTTATATATTCTGCAACACTCTCACGTGATGCTACTGCAGGGTTTCAAGCAACCACTCAGTGTATTCCAAATGATGTTTATTCAATTAGGGAAAAAAAAAATTGTGGACGTCACGACTTCTCACACATTTAAAGAAATAGAATAACTAAATGTCAGCCAGCTATGTGATCTAATAATACATTGACAAGAAAAATGCCAGTTCTGTTAATGTCAATGAACTCCAACGTAAACCGATAATGTGCCCATGCAACTCTACATGCAAAAGATGTAAATGTAGCTGATGCTGATGCGATATCTGTCTCTACCGCACTTTATATATATAATGCTGGAATTTAAATTTGGAATAGATGGAATCAGTTTGCACGTGGCCGACTAATAATGCTCAATAAAATTATAGGACGTGTAAAAGCGAAAAATCTACACACTATGTGCGAACCATTTTGAAAAAAAATAGTCTTCACTAAGTATGGACTTGCAATTTGGATGCCCATTCCCTATTGTATCACGGATAGTAAGGGAATTATTTTGGTGTCGCACATTAACGATTCTTTGAGGATGTATTGTGCTTGGACTTCTCCTTCCGCCATCACATACCATCCCCACCTCTGTGTATCTATTGGTGGACACAAAACATTTATTTTACTAATTATGTTAGACTTTGGTCCAGAATAATTTGAGTAATGTGCCGATTGTGTCTTTTATTTTAAATTGGCAACATTGCGTTGACACCTGATTGTAAGTGTATACTGCTTCACTGCAAATACTTTATATGAATTTTTAAGCTATATAACACAGATTGGTACAACGGAATAACTGGCGCTCGGCCAATAGTGTTCTTCAGTTTACTTTCTCCTAGCTTTAGAACATACCTGCAAAGAATCGGGCAACAGCCTTGTTGAAACAAAGATTTACGGTTATTTCGCAATCAAAGGATTTTTCTCTCACGGACGTTATTGTTTTGTGTCAATAGAAGAGTCCAATATATATAGAAATTACCATCTGGCAGAAAAGGATTTTTTTCATAACATTACAGGAGAATACTTGTGTAAATCACTCACAGTTTAATATTATCCTATCGCTGATGTTTATAAACACGGGTATAATGACATTAAAATAACAATTGTGTTAATTTAAGAGTACGGTAGCTTCCACTGACACTAGATGTCACAAGCACGGATTCGACAGCGCAGTAGATACAGCAATTGCGCTTGTCAAATTGCAGGTATCGGCTTATTATCATCTAATCGTGATAGTACTCATTACTTGTCGCCGGAGTGCTGGCGAGACTTGGTCGGAGCACAGCACCGCTTCGCTACTCTTTTGTATTTGGCCTTCACAGAGATATTGGACTTTCAATTCAACTGACTCTGAAGTCGAGCGGTATTCGGTTAATGTTTAGATGTTCTTTGCAGCCGCTGTATCTGTTTCGTTGTCCTTTTGAGAGTATCAGTTAACGGCCTATTTCGCCAAGAGTGTATTGTTTATTTTCCTTATAACACTTTTCTTATTAAAGTGGGTGAACTATCGATCTGCTTCAGTGTCTCTCATTCCGTACATCGGCCACATCCGAACTTGTAACAGCAAGTCTTGAACAACAAAGAGGGACCCAGCAGAGAGAGAGAGAGATCAGCTGACCTTGACCGTTATATTCGTTGGTCAGGTAGTACATGTGCTACAGGATGGAATCGTATATCAGTGACGTTACGGAGGAAATGAGGCAGATAACCTCATGCCGACAAGCCAAGTCTCACTTGGTGGAACAGGTATCGCCCCTAGCGGCTACTGTTCAACAGCTCAGCACAGCCAATCGGACTCAGGAGTCTGATTTCACACTCACGGCTGCTGTCCACGGACTTACTCTGAACAGCCAGCACCAGCTGATAGCCATTAACGTTCTCGCCAGCACTGTTCAGCATTTTCAGGCCACCTCAGTCCCACACCCGTCATCTCGCAGGTCTTCTTTTTCTGCTGCCCGACAATCTCCGCTAAAAATGCTCCCGCTCCCGCGCACGGACCAGAGTCGACTCCCACGACCGTACAGGAACCGAGTATTCCACCACCAGACAGATAATCTGGTGATCCCGATGGTTCCAGGAATTTTATTTGCCAATGCGAACTGACATTTCAAGTCCAGCTTGGTCCTTTCGGTGATGATGCGTGAAAATTTGCGTACATGGTCAATCGTATTGAAGGAACATCCACTCAGCCTGTTCAAGGCGCTACAGGAGGAAGTATACCTCGCAGCACAATTGCTACAACATTTTGTGGCGGAGTTAAGGAGGGTTGTTGATCTTCCTGTACGGGGTCAGGAGGCTGCCCATCGTCTCTTGGACCTCCGTCTAGGCAGAGGAACGGTTAGAGGTAATGCAGTCAAGTTCCGGACCCTAGCAGTAGAGACCGGTTGGAATGAGAGATCGCTAATCAGTGCCTTCCAGCGTGGATTGAATGCAGGGCTCTCGCATGAGATCGCAATCCGGGACGAGCAGAATAGTCTGGACGACCTGATTAATCTGGCTATTCGAGTTGAGGACCGGGTAACCGAGTGGCGCAGGGAAAGAATGATTCAAACTTCCTCCGCACCGCCAGATCACCGACCTTCCTTGCCCTCTCACCTTCAATTTCCACTAATTCTGCAATGCTCACTGCTCCCTTGTCGTGGAGGTCTCAGACTCATGAACGTAAGACTTTTATTGACTCTAGTGCAGCCAAGAATCTTATGAAGATCTCGCTCGCCCAAAAATGGGAGTGCCAAAATGGAAATTCAAGCCGCTGGACGGTGGACCTCTGAGAACCGACCAAATCCACCTTTCAACCCAAACCCTCCAACTGGTGCTCGAAGACAACCAACATAAAGAAATAACTTTCTGTCTGATTAATTCACCTGAACTACCACTGGTACTTGGACTCCCATGGTTATCCCGACAAAACCGACGGATCGATTGGTTCCTGAAGGTACTCTAAGACTGGGGACCGGCCTACTTGTCTAAAACTCTGTGTCCAGTTAAAGCTCCATTCCATGAATCCCCTCCTGCGACATCTCTCTGGGATTCCGCTGAATATGCGGATCTCCATGAGAGTTACAGTAAAAGAAAGCCACCACACCGGCCATACGACTGTGACATGGAACTCCCACCTGGCACTAATACTTCCCGGGGCCGGCTGTTATCCCTCTCTCGGCCTGAAACAGTGGCCATGGAGGAATACATTAAGGAGTCATTGTGCATGGGGTATTCCCGTCCGTCAACTTCGCCGGCAGGAGCGGGCTTCTTTTTTGTGAGCAAGATAGATAGCAATCTCCGTCCCTGCATCTATTATCGGCCTCTGAACAACATCATTGTGAAGAACCGCAACCTTATTCCCTTGCTGGAGTCTGCGTTTGAACATCTCCAGGGAGCAGCTATATTCTTCAAGATTAATCTGCGCAATGTTTACAATCGGATTCGCATAAGAAAATGGAATGAGTGGAGAACGGCTTTCAGCACCTCTTCTGGCGACTATGAATACCCGGTAACACACATGAAAGTTGCTAGTGAACGCAGCAGGCCAGGCAGCATCTCTACGAAGAGGTACCGCCGACGTTTCGCGCCGAGACCCTTTGTCAGGACTAACTGAAAGAAGAGCTAGTAAGAGATTTGAATGTGGGAGGAGGAGGGGGAGATCCGAAATGATATGAGAAGACAGGAGGGGGAGGGATGGAGCCAAGAGCTGGATATTTCATTGGCAAAAGGGATATAAGAGGATCATGGAAGAGGAGGCCAAGGGAGAAAGAAAAGGAGGACGGGGGAATCCCAGAGAACGGACAAGTGGGAAAATGAGAGGGGCAGAGGGAGAAAAAGGAGAGAGAGAGAGAGAGAGAGAGAGAGATATGTGTAAATAAGCAAATAATTACCGGATAGGGCACGAGGGGAAGGTGGGGCATCAACGGAAGTTTGAGAAGTCAAAGTTTATGCCATCAGGTTGGAGGCTACCCAAACGGAATATAAGGTGTTGTATAAGATGTACACCTTATATTCCATCTGGGTAGCCTCCAATCTGATGGCATGAACATCGCTTGATTCCAGCCGAGAAGAACTAAGACGTTGTGAAACGGGAGCTCCTGGGCTGTCAAGGACGTCCTGGAGGAATGGCGACACTGGCTGGAGCGGGCAGAGCATCCATTTTTTGGTCTGGACAGATCAAAAGAAGCAGTCCTACATTCAGGATGCTAAGGAAAAAAAAAGCGAAACACGTAGAAAACTTATAGCAAAATGCAGGCCATTCGGCCCACAAAGTTGTGCCGAACATGTCTTTACCTTAGAAATTACTAGGCTTACCCATATCCTTCTATTTTTACTAAGTACCATGTACCTATCCAGAAGTCCCTTAAAAGACAGGATCGTATCTGCCTCCACCACCTTCGCTGGCATCCCATTCCAAGCAATCAGCACACTCTGCGAAAAAAAAAACAACTTGCTCCTGACAGCTCCTCTGTACCTACTAACCAGCACGTTAAACCTGTATCCTCTTGTGGCAAATATCTCAGCACTAGGAAAAAGTTTCTGACCACCCAAACGATCAATGCCTCTCTTTCTCTTACACACCTGTATAAGGTCACTTCTCATCTTCCCTCGCTCCAAGGAGAAAAGGCCGAGTTCACCAAGGCATGATCCCCAATCAAGGGAACATCCTTGTAAATCTCTTCTGCACACTTTCTATGGCTTCCACATCATTCCCGTAGTGAGGCTATCAGAACTGTCCACTGTCCTCCAAGTGGGTCTGTCCAGAGTCCTATATAGCGTCAACATTACCTCTCGGCTCCAACATTGAATTCCACGATTAATTAAGACCACTACACCGTATGCCTTCTTAAACACAGAGTCAACCTGCGCAACTGCTTTGAGCGTCCTGTGGATTCGGACTCCAAGATCCCTCTGATTCTCCCCACGGCCAAGAGTCTGACCATTCATACTATATTCGTCCTTCATGTTTGACCTACCAAAATGAGCCACTTCACACTTATCTGGGTTGAACTCCATCTGCCACTTTTCAGCCCAGTTTTGCATCCTATTGATATCCCGCTGTAACCTCTGACAGACCTCCACACTACCAAAACACCTCCAACCTTTATGTCATCAGCAAACTTACGAACCCATCCCTCCACTTCCTCATCCAGGTCATTTATAAAAATCACGAAGAGTATGGGTCTCATAACAGATCGCTGAGACGCACCACTGTCACCGACTTCCATGCAGAATATCACCCGTCTACAACCACACTTTCCCTTCTGTGGGCAAGCCAGTACTGGATCCACAAAACAAGGGGTCCCGTTGTATCCCATTCCTCCTTACATTTTCAATAAGCCTTCGATGTGATACCTTATCAAATGCCTTGCTGAAATCCATATACACTACATATTCTGCTCTTCCTTCATCAATATGTTCTGTCACATCCTCAGAAAAATCAATCAGCGCGTAAGGCACGACGTGTCCTTGACAAAGCCATGCTGACTATTCCTAATCATATTATAGCTCTCCAAAAGTCCATAAATCCTGCCTCTGAGAATCTGCTCCATCAACTTACCAACCACTGAAGTAAGACTCACCGGTCTATAATTTCCTGGGTTATCTCTAGTCCCTTTCTTGAATATAGGAACACAATCTTTAACTTTCCAATGCTCCGGAAACTCCCCCGTCTCCATTGATGATTCAAAGATCATCTCCAGAGACTCAGCAAACTCCTCCCTCGCCTCCCACAGTAGCCTGGCTATATTTTATCCGGTCCCGCGACTTATCCAAATTGATACTTCCCAAAAGCTGCAGTACATCCTTTTTCTTATTATCTACATACTCAAGCTTTTCAGTCTGCTGCAAGTCTGTACTACAACCACCAAGATCCTTCTCCATAGGGCATATTGAATTAAAGTATTCATTAATACCTCTGCTATTTCTTCCCGTTCAATACTCACTTTCCCACTGTCACTCTTGCTAGGTCCTATACTTTCTCATCTTATCCTCTTGCTCTTCAAATACTTGTAGAATGCCTTGGTGTTTTCCTTAATCCTGCCCGCCAAGTCCTTCTGACGGCCCTTCTCACTGTCCTAATTTCCTTTTTTAAGTTCCTCCCTGTTAACCTTGTAATCTTCTACATCTCTAACATTGGGCCTGGCTCTCTAAAACTTTTGTATGCTTTTCTTCTTGACTAGCTTTATTAGAGCCTTTGTACACCACGGTTCGTGTACCCAACCATAACTTTCCTGTCTCATTGGAACGTACCTGTGCAAAACTCCACACAAATATCCCCTGAACATTTGCCACGTTTCTTCCGTACTTTTCCTTGAGAATACTTATTCCCAATTTAATCTTCCAATTTCCTGCCTGATAGCCTAATAATTCCCCTCACTGCAATTAAACGCTTTTCTAACATGTTTGTTCCAATCTCTCTCCAGTGCTACGGTAAAAGAAATAGAATTATGATCATTATCTCCAAAATGTTCTCCCACTGAGAAATCTGACACCTGACTAGGTTCATTTCCCAATATCAAATCAAGTACAGTCACTCCTCTTGTAGGCTGAACATTGTCAAGCTCGGCTGGCTGTCTTCTGTACACGGTTCAATTTCGTCCACACTTACTGTCACAGCAGCAAGAATACAAAGGCCGAGGCTCTCTCGAGACAGTTCGACGGATCTGAGGACAATACCTATCCGGCGCCCATTGTTCGTCGCTCGTGTATCGCTGCTCCGGTGGTCTGGGGAATAGAAGCAGAGGTGAGGGCCACCAAACAATCAGATACAGGCCAAGATGTTGTTCCTTCCAACCAGTTGATTGTCCTGCTGCGTGCGTTTCAATGTATTGGAATGTGGTCCCCCCTCTCTGGACATCCAGGAATTCAAAGCACTCAGCTTATAAAGAGACAACTTTGGTTGCCATCTGTGTCCCAGGATGTCTACGACTTCGTATCTGTATGTCCCACCTGTGCCTGGAACATGACATCAGGTTAGCGTCCAGTGGGTCTTTTATCTCCACTGCCGCTTCCCCACTGCCCCTAGACCCACCTCTCAGTCGATTTCTTCATTGTCTGCCCCCGTCTATTGGAAGCACCACGACCTTGGTCGTTGTGGGTCGATTTTCCATGGCTGCCCCATTCATTGCATTGCACAAGCTTCCATCGGGTCGTGAGACTGCAAACATCATGATTCAACATGTGTTCAGGCTTCCTCGCTTTTCTCAATGCATAGTGTCTATTTGTGAACCACACTGCACTTCCCGCTTTTGGAAGGCTTTCTGCTCTCTTGTATGAGCCACAGCCAGCCTCGAGACTGGCTTCCACCTCCAATCTAATGGCCAAACTGAGAAAGTGAACAAGAAGTTGCGCTGCTTGCCTCTTCCAACCCAACGTCCTGGAACTCCCAATTGGTTTGGGCAGGCGGGATGAGAAGATGGCAGCGCGACGCAGCGCTTGCAGCTCTCCGGTGAAATAACACCGTATCTGTTAAATAGGGGCCGTTGACAATTCTGATCTGATGAAGACAGACGTGAGAAGCATTGGAACATCTGGAGAAATTTCGGAAAATGTCTGTTTCGCTGCTGTTGTTACTGTGCGATCGAGAATCTCCGGAGTTTAGGCCCTAAAATGCCCGACTTTGCCTGCTGCTGGCGACCGAGGCTGAGGTCGAAGCTTTCGGATAGAGATGGTGCTCGGTACACAGAGTCGATTGGATGAACAGAGCTCGAAGTTTTCGGACGACTCAGAGTCGGACTGTGGTCGGGCATGGCAGGGAGAGTTGTCTTCCTTCACCCGTCTGCGTGAGATGTGGGACTTCCGAGAAACTTTGATTTTTTTTTTTTTTTTTTTTACTGTGCCATGGACTGTTTTTCATCAAGTTCTGGTATTGTTGCTCGGTTGTAACTATATGTTATAGCTATGTGGTTTTGTTAGTTTTTTTTCCATCTTGGTCTGTCCGGTGTTTTTGCGATATCGCACCGGAGAAACGTTGTATCATTTCTTAATGCATGCATTACTGAATGACAATAAAAGTGGACTGCGTGTCCTCATAAGCTAAATCTAATAATCTAATCTAATAACCTCCAATCGTCCTCCACTAGTATGTCTCCCTTTGAATGCCAGAAAATATTTCAGCCCCTACTCTGTTTTTATTATTATTATTATTATTATTATTATTATTATTATTATTATTAAGTGCAATCGTGAACAACAACCAGTTGAGAAATGTTGATTAAATCAACTAGTTATCAAAGAAAACTCTGATAGGCCAGTCAGATGGTTCAACGATAGAACATAAAAAAAAAAATCATCTGTACAATTAAGAAATATTAAAGAATAGTAGAAATTCTAGAGCCATGATGATCTAGATGAGATCCGCTGGAGAGAATCATTTATACACATACTGTCCCCCATAATTCAAAGAGATTGAAGGATAAGGTTGCAGGGTGACAACACGTGGCAGGAGCACTTGGAGCTAAATGTAATCCCTACCGGAAGAAAACAGCACCTATTCTTAATACACTGTCCTCCAGCATTTTAAGGACTAAGTACAGCCGGAACATAACTCACAAGTGGTCTTGAGAGTCAGGTATTATCTCTACCTACCAACAACCAAGCACTATCATCCTGGTCCCTTTCATGATAGCTTATTAAGAAGAATGTGACTTTCCTCCCAGAAATCATAGGTGTCTGTGCACTGGACTCTTGAAGGTTTGGACCCCATCGTCGAAGATGTTTCCAACCGCAGCATCTGGAAAGCTGTTCCAAATTCTGATAGCGCAGTGAAGGAAGCCCGTTCCAGTGTGCAGGTATTCACATTAGCCACAGATCAGGAGATTTTCCCTGATCAGGAAATCGACGTGGGAGTTCTTGCTGCTGAACAGCTGATCCAGCACTACAAGCTCAACAGGAGACGAGTCAGGGCTTCTCTGCTGAAACAACGCCCAGAAGCAACATTTCATGCAGGCTGACCAACTCCGTCGACAAGTAAGGCCATTGAAGCCAAGAGAGAGGAGTTTGGTAAGCATCAAGGGATCTTCACCTGAAAGTCGAGAACCAGAAATTGGCACCAGGCTACGTGGGACTGTTTCCAGTGGTAAAGGCTGTCAACAAGATGTCCTATAGATTGTGTCTACAAGTATTACTGAAGAACCACCCAGTATTCCATGTTTCCCAGCTCAAGCCGGTTACCACCCCTCTCATGGCCCCATTCACTCCACCTCCCCCTCATCCTCGCCTGGTAGATGGTTCCATTGTCTATATTGTACGGCACATTCTGGTAGGAGATAAAGGCCAGTACCTTGTGGACTGGGGAGGGTATAGCCCAGAAGAACGTACTTGGATTCTGGCAAAGAAAATATTGGATTAGTCGATGATCCGGAATTTCCAGCGAACACAGTGCTGTGGCGCCACAGAGGTTGCGCTTAGAGAAGACGGCCCTGTCACAGCCAGGAATTCGGCAGCGCAGTACGGCAATTGCGCCTCAGAATTTGCACGTTTCAGCTAATTACTATATGATCATGATAGTACTTAACTCCATACTTGTTGTCTTAGTGTTTGTCATGACTTGGACAGAGCATAGTAACGCTTCGCTGCTGTTTTGCATTCGGCCTTCCCTGAGATATTGGACTTTCAAGTCAACTGTCTCTGAAGACTAACAGTATTCGTTTAATGTTTAAATGTTCTTTTCAGCCGCTGTATAAGCTTCGTGTTCCTTTGAGACTGTTAGTTAACGGCCCTGTTTGCCCTAGTGTTTATTGTTTATGTTCCCTTTAACACTTTTCGTATTAAAGTCTCTGAACTACCGACCTGCTTTAGTGTCTCTCTCCGCACTTGGGCCACATCCGAACCTTGTAACACTACAGCATCTGTCAATTTCTCTAAAGACTGTACTATCCAAGAAATTCCTCTGTTGCTTCCTTTAGAAATTGTGGTCATATGTTTTCGAGCCATTTTCAAAATTAATGGACTGTAAGTTGGTTTCCGTTACGTTGTCTGCTTTACAAAAAAACATTCCAAAGTTAGAATATCTGCATTATTACCCTCTTATATAATTGTTTAAAGTGATCACTGAATTCCATGAGTTATTTTTACGTAAGCTTCCTAATCAAATACAGTTCATTACAGAGTACTTAACTCAAGGTAGCAGCGAACGGCCGACCCTACGTAGTAAAGGCGAGGGCACAAAGAGGCAGTTCTAAACAACGATAGACAGCTTCTTATCTTGACACAGCATGGTCTGTTCTCGCTCCAGCGGTAGAACTTGACGGCGAAACAGGCAAGGCTTCAGAATGAAGGGGAAGACAAGGGATCAGTCCAGCCTCGGGGTAACGGCAAAGAATGGGTTGGCTTACCCAACGGAGGCAAGGACAGGAACGGACAGATCCAACTCAGGTAACGGCAAATGTTTTATTCAAAGGGTTCAAAGAAACATCAAAACAAGCCTGATGCATTTTGAAATCAAGTCATGTGGACTAATGAAGTTATAATAGAACGTTTTGGCCGCAGTGATCAAAGGTATGTTTGCAGAAAAAGGGTGCAGAATTTCATCAAAAGAACCCCTCTCCAACTGTTAAGCATCGGAGTAGATCGATCATGCTTTGATCTTGTGTTGCAGCTAATTACATGGGAAACATTTACTGGTTAAGGGAAGAACGAATTAGAACATAGAACATAGACTAGTACAGCACGTAACAAGACATTCGCCCACATTGTTGTGCCGACCAACAAACACTGTCTTCCATATAACCCAAAACCTTAAATTCCTCCATATACCTGTGTAGCAGTCTCTTAAATTTCACTAGTCTATCTGCCTCCACCACTGACTCAGGCAGGGTGTTTCACGCACAAACCACTCTGAGTAAAAAAACATTCCTCCAATATCCGCCTTGAACTTCCCACCGTTTAACTTAAAGTCATACCACCTGGTATTGAGCAGTGGTGCCCTGGGAATGAAGCGCTGGCTATCCACTCTATCTGTTCCTCTTAGTATCTTGTATACCTCTATCATGTCTCCTCTCATCCTCCTTCTCTCCAAAGAGTAAAGCCCTCGTTTCCTTAACCTCTGATCATGATCCATACCCTCTAAACCAGGTAACATCCTGGTAAATCTCCACCGTACCCTTCCCAATACTTTCACACCGTTCCTGTAGTGAGGCGACCAGAACTGGACACAGTACTTCATGTGTGGCCTAACCGGAGGTTAATAGAGCTGCATTATTACCTCGCAATTCTTAAACTCTATCCGTCGCTTTATGAAAGCTAACACTCAATTAGCTTTCTTAACTGCCCCATCCACCTGTGGGGCAACTTTCAGGGGTCTGTTGATATGTACTCCCAGATCCATCTGCTCCTACACACCACCAAGTATCCTGCCATTTACTTAGTACTCTGCCTTGGAGTTTGTCCTTCCGAAGTGTACTACCTCACAGTTCTCCGAGCTGAACTCCATGTGTAGCTTTTCAGCCCATTTCTGCAACCTATCAATGTCTCTCTGCAATCTTCGACAAACTTCTGCACTATCTACAACACCACCAAACTTGGTGTCGTCTGTAAACTTGCTAACCCACCCTTCTACCCCCACATCCAGGTCTTTAATAAAAATGACGAAAAGTAGAGGTCCCAGACCCGATCCTTGTGGGATACCACTTATCACAACGCTCCAATCTGAATGTACTCCCTCCACCACGACCCCCTGCCTTCAACAGGCAAGCCAATTCTGAATCCACCTGTTGAATCTTCCCTGAATCCCATGCCTTCTGACTTTCTGAATAAGCCTACCGTATGGAAGCTTGTCAAATGCCTTACTGAAATCCATGTAGATCACATCCCCTGCACTACCCTCATCTATATGCCTGGTCACCTCCACAAATAACTCTATCAGGCTAGTTAGACACGATCTGTCTTTCACAAAGCCATGCTGACTGTCTCTGATCAGACCATTATTCTCTAAATGCCCATAGATCGTACATCTAAGAATCTTTTCCAACAGCTTTCCCACCACAGACGTAAGGCTCACTGGTCTGTAATTACCTAGACTATCGCTACCATCTTTTTTTAACAAGGGGACAACATTCGACTGACTCCAGTCCTCCGGTACCATTCCCATACACAACGGGGACATAAAGATCCGAGCCAGAGGGTCAGCAATCTCTTCCCTTGCCTCCTGGATCAGTCTGAGGTATATTCCGTCAGGCCCCGGGGACTTATCTGTCCGAATGTTATTTTAACACTCCAATACCTGCTCTCCCTTAATATCAACATGCTCAAGAACATCAACCTCATTCATATTGTCCTCACCATCATCAAGTTCCATCTCATTGGTGAATACCGAAGAGAAGTATTCAATGAGGATCTCGCTCTCCTCCACAGCCTCCAGGCACATTGTTCCACCTTTATCTCTAATCGGTCCTACAGTCACTGCTGTCATCCTTTTGTTCTTCACGTAATTGATGGATGTCTTGGTGTTTTCCTTTACCCTATTCACCAAGGCCTTCTCATGTTCCCTTCTTGCTCTTCTCAGGCCCTTCTTAAGCTCCTTGTTTGCTACCCTATATTCCTCAAACGACCCACCTGATCCTTGCTTCCTAAACCACATTAATGCTGAATTCTTGCGACTGACTAGATTTTCCACCTCACTTGTCACCCATGATTCCTTCACCCTACCATTCTTTATCTTCATCACCTGCACAAATTTATCCCTAACATCCCGCAAGAGATCATCGAGCACATGTCCATAATATATTTCCCTGCAAAACCATCATCCCAATTCACACCAGCAAACGCTAGCCTTGCACCCTCATAATTTGCCGTTCCCCAATTGAATATTTTCCTGTTCTCTCTGACTCTATCCTTTTCCATGATAATGCTGAAGGCCAGGGAGCGGTGGTCACTGTCTCCCAGATGCGCACCGAATGAGACATCTGTGACCTTACCCCGTTCGTTACCAAATATTAAATCTTGTATGACATTCCCCCGAGTTGGGCTGTCAACGTACTTTAACAGGAATCCGCCCTGAACACTCTTAACAAATTCTGCCCCGTCCAAACCTTTGGAACTAATCAGCTGCCAATCAATATTAGGGAAATTAATGTCAGCCATGATAACATCCCTGTTATTTTTGCACCCTTCAAAAATTTCCCTCCGAATCTGCTCCTCGGTATCTCTGCTGCGACCAGGGGGCCGATAGAATGCTGCCAATAGAGTGACGGTTCCCTTCCTGTTCCTGACTTCCACCCATACCGACTGAAAAGAGGATTCTGTTGCATTACCCACCCTTTCTGTAGCTGTAATGGTATCCCTTACCAGTACTACCACTCCGTCTCCACTTATACTCCCTCTCTATCCCTTTTAAAACACTTAAATCCAGGAATATTGAGAATCCATTCCTGCCCTGGTGCCAGCCAAGTCTCTGTAATGGCCACTACATCATAATTCCATGTATGAATCCAAGCTCTCAGGTCATCACCCTTGTTCCTGATGTTTCTTGCATTGAAGTACAGACACTTCAGCCCTTCTGCCTTCCTACCTTTAGAACCTTCATTCTGCTTCTCTTTCTTCAAATCCCCTCTATTTGTTAGATCTGGCTTGACTCCATGCCCTTCTTTCACTGCCCTATCATTCTGGATCCCATCTCCCTTGCAAATTAGTTACACCCTCCCGAACAATGCTAGTAAACCTACCTGCAAGGATATTGCTCCACTCGAGTTCATGTGTAACCCATTCATTCTGTGCAGTTCCCACCTTCGCCAAAAGAGATAGCAATGCAATTAAATATCAGCAAATTCTGGAAGCTAACATCACAACCTCTGTAAAAAAAAAAAAAAAAAAATAACGAAGGTGAAAAGAGGATGGCTTATACAACAGGATAACGATCCTAAACACTCCTCAAAATCCTTTATGGACTACCTCTTTGTGAGCAAGCTGAAGGTTTTGTCATGGCCCTCACAGTCCCCTAACCTAAACATCATCGAGAAACTGTGGATAGATTTCAAAAGAGCAGTGCATGCAAGACGTCTCAAGAACCTCACAGAACTAGAAGCTTTTTGCAAGGAAGAATGGGCAGAAATCCCGCAAACAAGAATTAAAAGACTCTTAGCTGACTACAAAAAGCGTTTACAAGCTGTGATACTTGTCAAAGGGGGTGTTACTAAGTACTGCTATGCAGGGTTCCCAAACTTTTGCTTCTGGCTCTATTCATTTTTAGTTGTTTAGAAACTGTAAATCATGGAAACAATAACGTTTTCGTTCTTAAAATATTAAGGAAATGTGTCAGTTTTAACTTTATGTCTTTTGGAAATTAGTTCATCTTTTACTCGTTTAGCTATTCACGGTAACAGAAATTTTGACAAGGGGTGCCCAAATTTTTGCATGCCACTGTATATTCCCAGCCCATCAGGTGCCTATGTTTAAGCTCAATTGAAACAAAGGACAGCCGTAAGACCCGGAGTCCGGAGTCTACGGACCGGACTGAGAACCGGAACACGGAGTTCTCTGACTGGGCCGTGAAAATGTCAAGGATTTTGATGATGGAATTAATATCACTGATTAGTTTGCAGAAGTTACGAAAATATCGGGATTGGATTTAGCTCCGAGAAATCAGAAAAGATGCAGAAGAACTTAGACAGGTTAAGAAAAATTGGGGAAAAAAATAGAACATTGAATCCAGTTTCAGGAAGTACATGATCATTCATTTTCCTAGAAGAGATACAAACGTACACTGTTTTCTGAACAGGCAGGACATGCAAAACTGCAAATGGACTTGGAAGTCGACCTGTCTGTGTCACAATGGGGCGCGTTGATGGCGAACCGAAATGCAAGACACAGACACTGAAGTACTAGGAACAGGACTTGACTAGAGTAGGAAAGTGACAGGATAAAGACAAGGAGCACGGACAAAAATGCAGACTAGGTCTAGGACATAGACAAGACAGGGAACCCGGACAAGCAACTATACAGTAGAAGACAAGGACCCAGAACCTGTGCCTTGCCTGGGGCTCGGGCCCCAGAACCAGACAAAGACATGACATGTCTACTGGACAGGACGTGGCTGGGGTCTAGAGGCTTGGGGCTGCAGGCTGGGGTTTTGGGTCATGAGGCTTGAGGCTGGGGTCATGGTCTGTATGCTTGAGGCTGGGGTCTTCGTATGGAGGCTTCAGGCTGGGGTCTTGGTATGGAGGCTTGAGGCTGGGGTCTTTGTCTTGAGCTTTAAGACTGGCTGGGGTCCTGGTCTTGAGCTCGGAGACAGACTGTGGTCTTGGTCTTGAGCTTGGGGACCGGCTGGGGTCTTGGTCATGAGCTTGGAGACAGGCTAGGGTCTTCATCTTGAGCTTGGAGACAGGCTAGGGTATTGGTCTAGTGCTTGGAGACAGGCTAGGGTCTTGGTCTTGAGCATGGAGACAGGCTGGAGTCTTGAGTCTTGGAATGTGGAGGCTGATAACGCAGAGGCTGTAGCTCGGAAACAGACTGGGAACTGTACATCAACATAAAGCCGGTATTATCCTTCGAAAAGCCTGGACTCATCTTTAGCATGTCACCAACATTAGACTGGACAGTACATAGACACAGAGCCGAGACTTATCCTTAGACAAGCGGGATTCAACTTTATCTCCACACCAAGGAGGGACAGGTTTATCCGTCGGGTAACGGTAGAACGGCCTGACTTACCCCACAGAGGCGACGACAGGACAAGACATATACCCCCGCAGGGCAACGGCAGAACGGCCTGAGTTGCCCCACAGAGGCAAGGACAAGACAAGACAACCACCGAAGAAAAACAGACATTTCCATCTCTGCTTCGGGGTTGCTCCGAGTCTCAATTATGGTTAGCGACCTCGACTGGCTACGGAAACAGCCGTAACCCTACCTAGCTCGGAGTGGCTGACGGCCACTCAGCTGGCCCGGGAAACGACCGAATCCATACCTCAAAGACTGCTCCGACTACTGACTGCAAGGATTGATTAAGCAATGGTTCTCCAACGCGACATAAAGATGGCAAGTGGCCACTCTAGACATCCACCGGCAGGTTGCTCTCAGGGGACCTGGACAAAAGAAACCAGCAGCCCACAGTCGTCCACAAGGCTACTTATATTCCAAGTCCCAAAATGGGAATCAGGTGCCTATGATTAACTAAACCAAAACAAGGGACAAGTGGAACACCCGGAGTCCTGAGTCCACCGACCTGACCGTGAACCAGAATGCGGAGCTCGCGGAGAGAACCATGATACCCGGACTTCCTAAAGATTAACTTCTGGGTTGAGCCAGTGGTGATGAAGGCCAACGTAATGTTGGCCATTCATTTCGAAAGAAACATAATATAAAGACATTTATGTAATGCTGTTTTTTTATAAGACACCGGTGATGTCTTATAAATATTTTATGCATAACTAGCATATTATCTAATAAAGAATGTCTTGAGATTCTAGAGGGTACAGAAGAGTTTGTTGAGAATGTTTCTGTGAATTAAATCGAGATCATTTGGAGTGCGTCTGAAGTTTCCAGGCTTCTACTTGCTGGAAAGTAGACAATGTGAGTGGTGGTGTCTTATCTCATTGAACACTATTGAATGTTCAAAACCCTAGATTCAGTGCATGTCGAAATGGTACTTACTCTTGTGGGTGAGTTTATGAAAAGAGTAATCAGCCTCAGAATAGAGAGATGTCCAGTTAGAACGGAGATGACGAAGGGCTTTTTTTTTTTTTATCAGTGGTGATGAATCTGTGGAATTGAGTGCCACAATCGGCTGATTAGTCTGGGCGGAAAAGCATACAGTGCGAATGCTAGAATTACCGTTTAGACCGAAAATTGATCAGCCATGATGAAATGGCAAAGCAGCCACGATGTGCCAAAATAGATCATCCTGTTCCTACTCTGGTTGTCTATGCAGTCAATCGTGTCATCACCAAAAAAAAAAAAAAAAAAAGTGGTGAAAGCTTGTGGAAATCACATCTAATTTAGGGAGTATGCCATCGTCTCCGTATATGCTTGGACGCTGCATCACATGCTGAGTAATGTGGTTTACATTACGGAGGAAAATGGACATTTCTCTCGACTGAACAAACAGATTGCAAAACAAGATTCGCAAAACAGGTCAAAAAGTATCATTCACACTGAATTATTAACATTGCATGTTGAAACCCCTCTTATTTGTCAAATATTCCTGTATCTGCAAGAGTCTTACCAACTATTCCCTTTCATTCGGATTTCAACAAAAAAAAAGAACAGTATAAAACGAGTAACTTGTGGACAAATCCTGTTGCTTCCATAACCATAATAAAGCCAATTCAAGCAACACACACAAAATGCTGGTAGAACGCAGCAGGCCAGGCAGCATCTATGAGAAGAAGTACAGTCGACGTTTCGGGCCGAGACCCTTGAGGCCCGAAACTTCGCCGGTACTTCCTCCTGTACATGCTGCCTGGCCTACTGCGTTCCACCAGCATTTTGTGTGTGTTGCTAGAATTTCCAGCACCTCCATATTTTCTCGTGTTTGCGTTTTATAAAACCAATTCAACTCACTTGGTCAATGTAGTTAATTTCCATCGCTCATTGTCTGAGAAGAAAATGAAAGTTACCCCCACGTATAGGAGACACTCTATAATGATTAAGGAAACATTTTGGCAACTTTGTCTATCTTTATAACCGGCCCAATGTGGTTGAACTGTGGGTTACACACTTAATAAATGGGCAGTCACAATCTCCCAATGGACTCAGTTGCGAATTTGTTAGATACATCTGCACCTCTTCTTAAAGCAAATATCCAATTAGCCATTCATCCGATACCCACTCAATGTATAAACACAGCAGAAATGGGCAGCGGATTCGGTTGTTACGCAGAGAAAACATCAAAATGTGATCTAAGAAACTTGGATCGTGGGATGATTGTTTCGTGCTATAAGGAGTGGTTTGGTTATCGCAGGAACTTCTGATCTCCTCGGACCTTCACGCACAACAGTCTCTAGTGTTTACAAAGAAGCGTGAGAGAAGAGAAGCATCCGGTGAATGGTCGTTCCGTGGGTAGAATCGCCGTTTATATGAGAGTACTCAGAGAGAATAGTCAGACTGGTTGAAGGTAATAAGGCGACAACCTGTCAAATAATAAAGCGGTAATTAATAAAATTGGACACTATGTGTATATCACCCGGTTATTCTGACAGCTACCTACGAAGCCTTTGGTATCTGCTCCTTTAATATTATTGAACCATCAATAATTAGCTAATAATCCAAACCTATCAACATCTATTTTTCTTGTATTTATTCTTAAACCCACTCAGCTACAGGAGGGAGTCCACTGAGAATGTCCTTTATATAATCTGCAATCATAGATTCAGGCGATATTAGAACACATTCGCACAGAAACAGCCACCTTAACCCATCAAGTCGATCCTGAATAATTACTCTGCAAATTGCTCCTTGAACTACTCCCATCTATTTCCCAGCCCAAATTTCTCTTAAATGATCAAAATACTTGCGCCGGAAGCCCGTTTCTAACTACCCATTGAATGACGAAGTTATCCCTCATGCCGCCCTTAAACGGTTCAACTTTAACCCCTATACGTGACGTCTACTTGCATTACGCTGCATTCACCATTCATTTGTCCTTCAAATTTTGTATTTCTCTATCAGATAGCCACAGTAATCTTTTACCTCTGTGGAAGAAAGTTCTGACTCATTCAACCTATCACTTTAACTTAGGTCCTCAAGTCCCAGCAACGTTCTTGTAAATATTCTCCACCTTATTTCATTCTTATTTAGATATATCCTGCAGGTAAATGCCGTGAGGAAAGCTGACAGAATACTCGAAGTTAGAACTCAACAGCATCTTAAGCAATATCAACATAATATACCTGTTTCCGTACTTACTACATTAATTTCTGAATGTTAATGTGCCGAAAGCTTTCGTTACGAACCTATCAAGGTGGAACTACATTGTCCAGGAACTATAGATCTGTATACCCAGATCACATTCTTCTACTGCACTCCACAGTGCTCTATCCTTCGCCATGTAATTCCTACCCAGCATACTACTCCAAAAGTATAACAGCTTACAATTTTGTGCATTGATTTCCATCTATCATTTTTTCAGCCCAGTTCACCAGCTGGCTCACACTGCGCTGAAAGATTTGATAGTCTTCCTCTGTATCCATTACATCCTCAGACTTGGGGTGATCCACAAGCTTATTGATCCATTTTACCACATTGTCATCTATATCGCTGATATTGAAGATAAATAACAACGGAACCAGCATCGAGCCCTGCGGCACATCACTAGTTATGGGCCACCATTCATAGAAGGAACCAGCTGCAAGCACTCTCCGCTTTCTTCCACGAAACTCATACCTAGTGCATTTTGCTACCTCATCTTCATTACAAACCTCCTATGCAGGACCATGTAGGACATTATCAAAGAGCTTCCTAAATGTCATGAAGACAAAATCCACTCTTGACGTTCACCAACCGTATCGATTACTGTATGTCGACTGCTACGTAGTGTCACAACGGGGTGCTGGCAACAGACACAAGTGCGAGACACAGACACTGAAGTACAAGGAACTGGACACGACTAGAGTACGGACGTGACAGGATTCAGACCAGGAACAGTGACAAGAACGCAGACGTGGGCTAGGGAAAGCGGTACCAGGGCTAGAAACCCTGGACTAGGAGACAAGGCTTCGACACCGAGCCCGAGACTGGATAAGGACCCAGAACCTGGGTCTTGCCTCGGGCTCGGACCACAGAACCAGGCAAGGACATGACAAGGCTTCAGGACAGGAAGTGGCTTGTGTCTAGAGGCCTGAGCTTGGAGACAGGTTCTGGTCTTTGCTCATGAGGCTAGAGGCTGGGGTATTGGGTCTTGAGCTTGGCTGCAGGCTGGGATGTTGGGTCTTGAGCTCGGCTGCAGGCTGAGGCCTTGAGTCGTGAGCTTGGAGGCTGGGGAGTTCAGGCTGTGTTCTTGGAGCTCGGCTTCGGATCTTCGAGGCTTGGGTTCTTGGAGCTCGGCTATGGATCTTCGAGGCTTGGGCTCTTCGTGGCTTGGGTTCTTGGAGCTCGGCTTGGGATCTTCGAGGCTTGGGATCTTCGAGGCTTGGATTGTTGGAGCTTGGCTTGAGATCCTCGAGGCTAGTATTCTTGGAGCTTGGTTTGGAATCCACAAGGCTTTGGTTCTTGGAACTTGGTTGCGGGATCTTCGAGGCTTGTGTTCTTGGAGCTTGGCTTGGGATCTTCGAGGCTTGGATTGTTGTAGCTTGGCTTCGGATCCTCGAGGCTAGTATTCTTGGAGCTTGGTTTGGGATCCACGAGGCTTTGGTTCTTGGAGCTTGGTTGCGGGATCTTGGAGGGTTGGGCTCTTGGTGCTTGGCTCCGGGATCTTCCAGGCTTGGGTTCTTGGAGCTTGGCTGCGGGATCTTCGAGGCTTGGGTTCTTGGAGCTTGGCTGCGGGATCTTCGAGGCTTGGGTTCTTGGAGCTTGGCTGCGGGATCTTCGAGGCTTGGGTTCTTGGAGCTTGGCTGCGGGGTCTTCGTCATGAAATGCGGAGGCTTCTAACTCGGAGGCTGGAGCTGAGAGACCGACTGGGAACTGAACATTAACATCGAGCCGGGACTGATCGTTAACAGGACACCAACATGAGACAGGAGAGTACATAGTCATTGAGCCGGCACTTATACATAGATAAGTCGGGACTCTACTTTGACCCCACACCAACGTGGAACAGGACCATACGTACGGTAACAGCAGAACGGCCTGACTTACCCCACGGAGGCGAGGACAAGGTAAGACAGATCCTCCTCCCTTCGCAATGCAACGGCAAAACGGCCTGACTTACCCACGGATGCGAGGACAAGATAAGACAAGACAGGAACCCTTCGCCTCATCCCCGCAGGGCAACGGCAAAACGGCATGACTTACCCGACGGAGCGGAAGACAAGAACAGACCAACATCAAAGAACGACAGACAGTTCCATCTCTGCTCCGGGGTAGCTCCAAGTCTCAGTTCAGCCAGCAACCTCAGCTGGCTACGGAAACAGCCGGATCCCTACCTAGCTCGGAGTGGCTGGCAGCCACTCAGCTGGCCCAGGAAACAGCCGAATCCATACCGCAAAGACTACTCCAACGAGTGGCAACAAGTCTCCATGAAGCGGTGGTCCTCCAACCAGGCCTAGAGATCACAAATTGTTTCACTATCCTTCCATTAGCAGGTTGATCCAAGGGGGACTGACAAGACAAACCAGCAGCCCGCACTCAACCCTAAGGCTACCTATCTTCCAAGCCGCAAGATGGAAATCAGGTGCCTGTGATTAATTCAATGAAACGAGGGACAGCTGGAAAACCCGGAGTCCTGAGTCCACGGACCGGACCGTGAACCGGAATGCGGACTTCACGGACCGGACCATGACCCTTAGTATCTTAGCATTAGCAGTGTTCCAATGTGGCTGGAACTTACCCCGAGTGAATGTCGCTGCTCATTGAGCAATGAAATCAGAACACCGGTAAGGCAGATGTTATTAAGAGTTGAAACTGAAAAAGGGAGAACAGAATATAAAATGGACAACCTGAGGAAGACAGTTATGTAAAATCTTCCGAAAAAAAGCAAGCAAAAATGCAGTTCATACAAGGTACAGGTATAGTCATAGTCATAGTCATAGTCATACTTTATTGATCCCGAGTGAAACTGAATTTCGTTACAGTTGCCCCAACCAAGAATAGATTATAAATATAGCATTATAAAACCAAAAATCATTAAACTGTAATATGTAAATTATGCCAGGAAATAAGCCCAGGGCCAGCCTATTAGCTCAGTGTGTCTGACCCTCCAAGGGAGGAGTCAGCCTAGCGAAAGCACAGCAACTGTTATAGATACACTGAAACCAAAACTTGTTGCATGCAAAGTCAGACGAAACACGTCGATGAAATGGGCCAGAAGAAAACAGTAGAACCCTTAGTTCGGAAAGAGTAAAATAAAAGGTATCTTCTTGACATTGAAACAAAATTCGACATGCGAAAAGGCCACGAACCCGAGCACAGAATTACCAACAAACACAGAAATAGTCAACTGTTGGTCTAAAGCTTGGTGAAACAGGGTAACATAGAATAAAGAGGTGAGCTAGATTGGAAGAAAAGAAAAACACTTACAAATTTGAAGAGATGAAAACAACTGAAGTTATAATCAAAATGCTATAAGTAGTTATAAAATGATAACCATAACTTGAAAAGTATATCCAGTGTTAATATTAATAATTATTGGTATAAAAATACATGTCGTCATCCGTACCTATTGTTAAGTACCCCGTAACTGGGTTGCCATACCAGCAGAAATGGATCACTCAGTTGGAGTCTGGATTACTAGAACTAAGAAGGTTTTATTAAGGAAACAAGCAACACAGTACTCTAATGAAAAGGATAATAAATGCAACAATTCAGCATTGATAAGCACACATGTACACAGAATTAGGATATAACAGGATCAATCAAGCTCTATTGTCGTCTAGGGGTAAATGACCAGTTTCAAAGTGACGCAAAGTTCAGTTCAATTTAGTTCAGTTCATTTCACAGTAATCACTGCTGTGGGAGATGGACAGTGGGGAGAAGGAGAGAGAGAGCAAAACGAATGAATATTCAAACGGCTTCCACACAGACCTTCGATATTCTTCGCAGTCAGCTTTCGGGCGAGCCCTTTGTAATGTCTTCTGATGTCACCGACCGTGACCCCTCCGTTTTCAGATACATCACTTCTCTGCGGTGAACCTGGCACCCAGGCAAGGGCGGACACACACACCAGGTTCCCGCCGATCGTGCCTTTCCACCCTGTGCGTCTATGGCTTGATCCCGCGACCAGCCCTCCAAAACTTCCCTCCGACTTATGGGAGGCGCATCGCTTCCAGGGTCTCGTTACCTCGTGGTGTCGTGTGTGTCTTGCCTTGGCGAACCTGTCCCTTTTTATCCCCCTGCTGGGGTATCGCCTGTCCATCACTTCAAACAGTTCAGGGTTCAAAGGGGGAGCCGATCTTAACAGCTCTCCTTCCGTTAAACTCTCCCGTCCCTTCATTAACATCCCCAAATGCTGCTCCATTGTTTTCCTTATCTCTTTTTCTCCTGAAGACAGGTGGCAGACCAACTGCTGATCCCACTGGTGCCAGCACAGGACAGCTAACATCTTAATCTATGTGTATTCTCGTCACACTACTCACACAAATCAACAGTTTTACTGAACATTCTGGATAACAGCCTAATTTTTCCGCTTATCGTGTACCCAAAAGAGAAATCAAAAATGATCCACCAAAATATCCTCCTGTTCCTTGCTTACAAACTATACATAATCTGGTAAGATCATACACCTCATAACTAATCACCACTCAGATAACCACATTGTACTTACAGAACAACAGCAAGGATGTTGTAAAAGTATGAAATAATGTGACGAAACAGTGATAATTGTGTTTTTTTTTTTTTTTTGCAATTCTGAATTAAGCCCTGTGGAAAAGCAGAAGCCTTTGCTTTTGTTGTATTGATTACCAAAAAAACATTTTATGCAGACTCAAAGTCATGATTAATAGGTCATAAAATATAAATAAACGACAGCGAATAACTGGGAATTTCCTACATTTTCAGATGAAGCCTTGGAGAACTACATTCAACTTTGCACTAACAAGCAAAGAAGAAGTAAAACAAAGTATTTCTGAAGGAGCCTGTCTAAGCCCACTATAACTGTATCTGCTTGAAAACCGCTCTGTAATTTAAATCAGAAACAATGATTATGCTCTCACGCATCTTCTATATGGTGACAATCGGAAAGTAAACCTGAAACATTTAATTGAGGTAGTGGAACTAGCTTCGAAAGATCTTGACGAGAATACTTGAATAGGTAAGTGCAGAACAATAAACATAAATAAAGGTACAAGAGAGCTATGAGAATATGAAAGAGTGCTGCAGAATACAATATAAAAGATGGATAAGTATGAAACATTTCAGTCTTAGTACACTGCAAGAAAGGGAAAATCTTCCAGAGGATTTACTGCAAGGCGTATGAAGGTCTATCAAAAGCAAGCACAAGAGTAAACCTAAAACAAAAAGAGTAACGGCTTCCACTATACCCATCGTAATTTATTCTATTGATGTAACATCAAAGTCCGTGTGCGCACGTGGCCAAGTGGTTAAGGCATTGGACTAGCTACCTGAAGATCGTGAGTTCGAGCCCCAGCCGAGGGAACGTGTTGCGTCCTTCAGCAAGGCACTTAATCACACATTGCTCTGTGACGACACTGGTGCCAAGCTGTATGGGTCCTAATGCCCTTCCCTTGGACAACATTGGTGTTGTGGAGAGGGGAGACTTGCAGCATGGGCAACTGCTGGTCTTCCATTCAACCTTGCCCAGGCCTGCGCCCTGGAGAGTGATGACTTTCCAGGCGCAGATCCATGGTCTCACAAGACTAACGGATGCCTTAATATCAAAGTCCGAATAAAATCAGTAAAGTTTACAGAGAAATATAAGAACTTGAATGCCAAATTTTAGAAAACGCCATCTACATACGTAGACACTTAGATTAATGTCATTTCAGATAGAAGGAGTGACATAATAAATTAACTAAACTTTGAGATGAAACTTCTTCGAATATATTTTCATCAACGAGTGGGTTCAGCAGTCCACGCGACCATATGCAATTCAAATAAGAAGTACGGGCCATTAAATAACTAAAGACACAACCCTGCTAAAGTGAAAATAAATACTGCTGGAACAGCAAAAGTTAACCAATAGAAGACATGACTCTCCAAGGAAAACATCTGCACGAACTGAGGAGAGTAGATATCGACAGAGAAGCGTCGAACGCCTAGCTCACATTTGAATAACTCTACAACGAAAGAGAGGTGACCCTTGTGGCAATATAGTTCCAGCTGATCAACATGCAAACAGCATCAAAAATACATACGAAAGGATGAACAAATCGAAGATAGTAAATGCAGGAGGTTCCAAGAGAAGCCACAAACAATCCAATACAGGTCCCTACAGAGCCTTTACCTTATCAGCTTGCTTAAAACTGGAAAAAAAACCAAAAGGCAATCATCATTCACCAAAATGTTGCTTTAAAATACAAAGACATAAAATACACCATGTATTACTATAAATACAAAACTAAACCAATGTTAGTCTCACAAATTTTATTACGATTGATTCATTATTACCGATGGGAAAATCCATAAAAAATCTCCCAGACAAAATGTTGCAGGATAAACGATTTTAAAAAAAAAACGTTCTTAGATACAGCCATTTCAAACCACACAGGAATTGCCCGAACAGTCTCAGCAATTAAGAAATGAATGTGCTTGACTATGTCTATACCACAGTTTTTTCTGCTCAAGATGAGTGAAAATAAAAATCAATAATGAAACGTTGACTGATAGATTGGTAAATAGACAGAAAGATAGGCAGATAGAGAGAGAGATAGATCAAGTGCAAACGAAATGCATTGCCATGCAACGTCGTATATCCAAATGGAAAGAAATATAGTTAGATACTTTATTGTTCCCAAGGGAAATTATACTGCCACGTTAGCATGAAAATTACAGAGATATACAAATAATAGAAGAGAAGAAAGAATTATAAATATGTTACCTTAAGAATTGGATATATACGATTTACCAGTCAAAGATTAATAGATTTGCTCGGTTTCTAAGTTCACACTAATAAGATGGTAGTGCAAGAAGTAACCTTATAGTATACAGTAATAGGTGCACATTCAGTCGTTTAGATAAGACGTTATTGTCGCATTGCACAATATTGCAAATGTTGTACGCGATAGTAGTTTAAGGTAAACAGAACTAAACAGAGAACAGGCAGAGCTTTGGTAAACAGAGATAAAAATACCATCTAACAGGACAGCTTCATCACTTGCCCAGATATAGGTTGATTCATTATACAGCCTCATAGATGAGCTAAGAATAACTTTGAAAAGTGTTTTTTTTGTTTTTTTTTTTTTGAGCAGCGCAGTTGTGACAGTCTATTTTGAAAATGTTTCCCCACTCAGGCAAGGTGTCATGCAGAGGGTGAGAAACATTGTCCAGAATATCCAGGATTTTTCAGAGGGTCGCATATTCAACCAACGCCTCCAGTATGTTCACTTTGACTCCTTATAACAGAGTCAGTTTTCGTATCAAATTATTCAACCTCTTGGCAGCACAGGTACCTTTATCCCAGCACACCACCAATGACAATACATCTATAAACAAGGCGTAACGTTACACGATCTTGCTGCGGGTTTACTTAGTCCAGACAAAGAAAATGACGGAGCAGGTATCACCAAAGTCTATCTTCAAAATACAAGCTGGGAAATCAAAACATGCCTTACCATAAATACGTTCAAAACCTCATTGAGACTTATATATTTTTCTCAGATATGACCATTCATTATAATATGAAAGTTCCTTGCAATAGAGAAATTAGTGTGCTTGGCTATATGTATCGGAATGCTGGAGAACGAAGCTGGAGAGGTAGAAATGGGGGACGTGAAATGCCGGATAAACAAAATAAGTCTTTTGCATCAGTCTTTATGGTAAAACACGTCAGCATATGCTGGAAATTCGAGATGTAAGGGCTCACGAAGTGCTTCACTAGTCATAAGGTTATTGGGGAACTGAAAGTTCTGAATGTAGATATGACGCTTGGTGTACACCCGAGAGTTCTGAAGGATAGGCTTGAAGAGATCGTGGAGTATAGTGTAGTGATTATTCAGGAATTACTGGATTCACTGGATTTATACACGAATGATCCGGATGGCTCTTGACATAAGTTGGCAACAGCATATGAACGTCGAGCTCTATAACAACCTACCGATGCTCACTACCAAAATCGGGGCGAGAAAACTGTAACTAGTGGGGCACTCTCTACGCCACCCTGAGCGATCTGCCAGCCTAGTCATCATATGAGAGCCGAAGCACGGGAGAATGAAGCCTGGGCGGTCTCCCAAGACTTTGGTCAACACGCTCCTAGAAGACGGCGGCGCGACTTATGTAGATGAACTGAACACACTGATGAGGGAGAGGGAGAAGCGGAGAGTCCGTCATCGTCCCGACGCCGGCCCTCTAGCCCTGAGTCGACGTAGTAGTACTGGATTCTGGAATGGCCCGGACAGACAGGAACAGCAGGGCTCTCACAGCTAGCGGTACGAGCTAACAGTTTAAATAGTTCGTCTGTTTGGCGAGGTAAATGGGTGAGTAGACTTATTTTCACTGTTTCATTCTTGTAAAATTAGATAGCATGCCTGCAGGGCTAGTGCTTTGCTCAGGGTGTCAGATGTGGGTATCCTGGGAGACCTCCAGCCTCCCTGATGGTCACATCTGCGCCAGGTGCACCGAGTTGCAGCTCCTCAGAGACCGTGTTAGGGACGTGGAGCTGCAGCTTGATGATCTACTGCTTAACAGGGAAAGCGAGGAGGTGATAG
The DNA here is from genome assembly GCF_030028105.1 of Mobula birostris. Lineage (NCBI taxonomy): Eukaryota > Metazoa > Chordata > Chondrichthyes > Myliobatiformes > Myliobatidae > Mobula > Mobula birostris. Next base: position 122,702,991 of record NC_092377.1, on the reverse strand, counting down.
ACAGGAGCTCCAGGAAGGTAGTCATCTCTAGACTACAGGGGTCAGAAAACTGGGTCACTGTCAAGAGAGGGAAGGGAAATGCCCGGATAGTGGAGAGCACACTTGTGGCTGTCTCCCTCAGCAACAAATATCTTGTTCTGGATGCTGTTGAGTGGGATCACCTGACAGGGGACACCCATGTTGACCGGGTCTCTGGCACTGAGCCTGGCGCTGTTATTCAGGATGAAGAAGGGCGAAGAGGAATGCGGTAGTCATAGTGGATTCCATAGTCAGGGGAACGGACAGGAGATTCTGTGAACCTGATAGAGATACCCGAATGGTGCGTTGCCTCCCAGATGCCAGGGTACGGGTTGTCTCGGATCGGGTCCAGAATATTTTAATGGGGATGGTGAGCAGCCCATGGTCTTGTTACATGTTGGTACCAATGACATAGATAGGACAAAGGAGGAGGTTCTGAGAGAGATTTCTGAGGGGTAGGAAGGAAGCTGAGAAGCAGGACCTCCAGGGTGGTAATCTCGGGATTGCTACCTGTGCCACGTGCTAGCGAGGGCAAGAATAGTAGGATCAGGCAGATGAATACGTGACTGAAAGACTGGTGCAGGGGGCAGGGCTTCAGATTTTCGGATAATTGGGATCTCTTCTGGGGGTAGTATGACCTGTTCAAAATGGACAGGTTACACCTGAACCCGAAGGGGACCAATATCCTGGCGGGAAAGTTTAATATAGCTGATAGGGAGGGTTTAAAACTAATTTGGCAGGGGTTGGGAATCGGAATGATAGAGCGGAGGCAGGAGTAAACAGAAATAGATCTAAGATGATGAGCAGTAACGATGTCAGGAAAGACAGGCAGGTGACGGGGCAAATTTGTAGCCATTGGGATGAATTGCAGTGCAATAAATTTGCAGCGAAATCAAAGCGAAAAGTACTAAGTATTGGACTAAAGGTGTTATAGTTAAATGCGCGCAGGATAAGGAATAAAGTGGATGATCTTGTCGTACAGCTACAGATTGGCAGGTATGATATTGTGGCCATCACTGAGACGTTGACACATGTCTCTGGGAGCTAAAAGTCCAAGGATACACGGTGTATCGGAAGGATACGAAGGTAGGCAGAGGGGGAGGCGTGGCTTTATTGGTAAGAAAATATATTAAATCATTAAAAAGAGGTGATATAGGATCGGAAGGTGCAGAATCTTTCTGGGTTGAGCTGAGAAATCGCAGGGTAAAAGGACCCTGATGGCAGTTATTTATAGGCCTCCAAACAGCTGCAGATGGAATGGACCCTCGTGTTCTGAAGGAGGTAGCTGTGGAGATTGCGGAGGCATTAGCGATGATCTTTCAAAAGTCGATAGATTCTGGCATGGTTGCGGAGGACTAGAAGATTGTAAATGTCACTCCGCTATTTAAAAAGGGGGCAAGGAAGCATAAAGGAAATTATTGACCTGTTAGCTTGACATCCGTGGTTGGGAAGATGTTGGAGTGGATTGTCAAGGATGAGGTTACAGAGTACCTGGAGGCATATGACAAGATAGGCAGAACTCAGCATGGATTCCTTAAAGGAAAATCCTGCCTGACAAACCAATTACAATTTTTGAGGAAATTACAAGTAGGCTAAGACAAGGGAGATGCAGTGGATGTTGTATATTTGGATTTTCAGCAGGCTTTTAACAAGTTGCCACACATGAGGCTACTTAACAAGATACGAGCCCATGGAATTACGGGAAAGTTATATGCGTAGATAGACCGTTGGCTGATTGGCAGGAAACAGAGAGCGAGCATAAAGGGATCCTACTCTGGTTGGATGCCGGTTACCAGTGGTTTTCCACAGGGGTCTCGTTTTGAGGCCGCTTCTTTTACATTGTATATCAACGATTTGGGTTATGGAATATATGGTTTTGTGGTTAAGTTTGTTGACGATCCGAAGATAGGTGGAGAGGCCCGTAGTGCTGAGGAAACGCAGAATCTGCAGAGAGACTTAGATAGATTGGAAGAATGGGCATGGAACTGGCAAATGAAATACAATATTGAGATGTGTATGGCTATGCACTTTGGCAGAAGAAATAAACGGGCAGACAGTTACTTAAATGGGGAAAGAATTCAAAGTTCTGAGATGCAACCGGACTTGGGAGTCCTCGTACAGGATACCCTTAAGGTTAACCTTCAGTTTGAGTCTGTGGTGAAGAAGGCGAATGGAATGTTGGCATTCATTTCTACAGGAATAGTGTATCGGAAGAGGGATGTGATGTTGAGGCTCCATAAGGCGCTGGTGCGACCTCACTTAGAGTACTGTGGGCAGTTTTGGTCTCCTTATTTAAGAAAGGATGTGCTGACGTTGGAGAGGGTACAGAGAAGATTCACTAGAATGATTCCAGGAATAAAAAGATTAACATATGAGGAACGTTTGTCCGCTTCTGGACTGTATTCCTGAAATTTAGAAAAATGAGGGGAGACCTCATAGAAACATTTCGAATTTTGAAAGGCATGGACAGTGTGGATGTGGCAAAGTCGTTTTCCATGATGGTGGAGTCCAGTACGAGTTGGCATGACTTCAGAATTGAAGGGAGCCCATTCAGAACAGAAACGAGAACATTTTTTTTTTAGTCAGAGGGTGGTGATTCTATGGGATTTGACATCAAAGGTTCGGGTGAAAAGGCGGGGGCGTGGGACTAAATGGGAGACTGGATCAGCTCATGATAAAATGGCGGAGCAGGCTCGATGGGTTGAATGGCCAACTTCTGTCTTATGGTCTTATGGTAAGATGGAAACTTGCAAATCCTTCCCGACAATTCATTTGTAATTCCTTAAAGAAATAAAAATTAAGTTAGACAAACGATAATTTGAGGGTGTTGAGAAGAGGTATTTTCTTAAATTCTACGACCATTTACCGCACATGAGGCTGTAGAAAAAAACTGAGAATTCACGGTTTTACAGGAAGAAAACTAGCATAGATAGAATGTTGGCGATGAAGCGGGGAATTAATCAAGCCTTCACCAATTGACTTCCAGTGAATTATGGTGTTCCACAGGAGCCTTTGGTAAACATTTTTTTTCATTATATGTCAATGTTTGGATGAAGGAATTAATGGGTTTGTGGTCATGTTTTTGCAAACGATACAAAGCCTCACTTTAAAATTGACAGGAAATTCAAAAATCTGCTGTGTAAAAGGACTTGTAATTCTCATGCAGGGTTTCCTGAAGTTCATTTGCAGATTTAGTCGATAGTGAAGAATGCTAGCATTCATCTCTAGAGGACTAGATTATAAACACAAGGATACGATTTTAGGCCTTATAAGACACCGGTAAGGCCTCATCTGGAGTATTTTGAGCAGTTTTGGGCTCCTTATCTTTGATAGGTTAGGCTATGTTCGGAGTGAATTTATATAATTTTCGGAAGGATAAATGTGGATATGTAAACGTTGACATATGAAGACCTATTGAATGCCCTCTGCCTGCAGTCAGTGGAATTCAGAAAAATGGAAAATGGTCTCCACGTCGAAAAGGTCTTGAAAGAGAGGATGTGGTAAAGATGTATGCGAGGTAGGGTTTTCTACGTCCTGAGGGTCCAGCCTCAGAATAAGAGGACGTTGATTAAGGACAGAAATGAAGAAGATTCTTTTTTTTTTTTTTTAACAAGTGAGTTGTGACTCCATGGCGACTCCAGGATGTTGGAATGCTCTTCTTGCAGGATGTGGGAAGTCAGGGAGCCCTTTGGTGTCCCTGACAACGACACCTGCAGGAAGTGCATCCAACTGCAACTCCTAACAAACCGCGTTAGGGAACTGGAGCAGGAGCTGGATGACCTGCGGATCATTCGGGAGAATGAGGAGGTTATAGATCGTAGCCACAGGGAGGTAGTTACGCCAAAGGAGCAGAGGACAGGAAATTGGGTTACTGTCAGGCGAGGGATGAGGAAAGGGCAGGCAGAGCAGGATTCCCCTGTGGCCATTCCCCTCAACAAGTATACCATATTGGATACTGTTGGGGGGGATGCCTTACCTGGGACAAGCTGCAGTAGCCGGATCTCTGGCACTGAGTCTGGCTCTGCAGTGCAGAAGGGAGGATGGAAGAAGAGAAGAGCGGTAGTGATAGGGGATTCGATAGTTAGAGGTGCAGATAGGAGGTTCTGTGGTCGTGACAGAGAATCCAGGATGGTTTGTTGCCTCCCTGGTGCCAGGGTCAAGGATGTCTCTGATCGATTGCATGACATTCTGATGTGGGAGGGTGACCAGCCAGATGTCGTGGTGCACATCGGTACCAAAGACATAACAAGGAAGAGTGAGGAGGTCCTGGACAGTGAGTATAGAAAGCTTGGTAGGAAGTTGAAAAGCAGGACCTCAAGGATGGTAATCTCAGGATTGCTACCGGTGCTAGGTGCCAGTGAGGGTAGGAATAGGATGCCCTGAAGGAGGAACAAGAGGCTGAGGAACTGGTGTAGGGTGCAGGGTTTCAGATTTGAGGATCATTGGGACCTCTTCTGGGGCAGATTGGACCTGTACAAGAGAGACGGGTTACACTTGAACTGCAGGGGGACCAATATCCTTTCAGGGAGGTTTATTAGTGCTATTGGGGAGGCTTTAAACTAGATTTGCAGGGGGATGGGAAACAGAATGGCAGAGCTGAGAGTGTGGCTGGGGTGAAAATAAATGATGTTGAAAGTTTAAGCAAATCCGCTAATCGAAAGGTTGTGAGTGGTGGTAAAAATCTTCTGAGGTGTATATATTTCAATGCTAGGAGTATTGCGGGGAAGGCAAATGAGTTGAGGGCGAGGATTGACACGTGGAATTATGATGTTATAGCAATTAGTGAAACTTGGCTACGGGAGGGGCAGGACTGGCAGCTTAATATTCCAGGGTTCCGATGTTTCAGATGTCATCGAGGCAGAGGAATGAAAGGTGGGGGAGTAGCATTGCTTGTTAGTGAAAATGTTACAGCAGTGCTCAGGCAGGACAGATTAGAGGGCTTGTCTACTGAGTCCTTGTGGGTGGAGCTGAGAAACAGGAAAGGTATGGCCACATTAGTGGGATTGTATTACAGACCACTCAATAGTCAACGAGACTTGGAAGAGCAAATCTGCAGAGGAATAGCAGGCAACTGCAGGAAACATAAAGTTGTGGTGGTAGGGGATTTTAATTTTCCATACATTGATTGGGACTCCCATACTGTTAGGGGTCTAGATGGTTTAGCGTTTGTAAAATGTGTTCACGAAAGTTTTCCGAATCAATACATAGAGGGACCAACTAGAGGAGATGCAATATTGGATCTCCTCTTAGGAAAGGAGTTACGGCAAGTGACAGAACTCTGTGTACGGGAGCACTTTGGTTCCAGTGATCATAACACCAATAGTTTCAATTTGATCACGGACAAGGATAGATCTGGTCCTAGGGTTGAGGTTCTGAACTGGAAGAAGGCCAAATTTGAAGAAATGAGAAAGGATCTGAAAAGCGTGGATTGGGACAGGTTGTTCTCTGGCAAAGATGTGATTGGTAGGTGGGAAGCCTTCAAAGGGGAAATTTTGAGAGTGCAGAGTCTGTATGTTCCCGTCAGGATTCAAGGCAAATTGAATAGGAATAAGGAGCCTTGGTTCTCAAGGGATATTGCAACTCTGATAAAGAAGAAGAGGGAGTTGTATGAAATGTATAGGAAACAGGGAGTAAATCAGGTGCTTGAGGATTATAAGAAGTGCAAAAAAATACTTAAGAAAGTAATCAGGAGGGCTAAAAGAAGACATGAGGTTGCCTTGGCAGTCAAAGTGAAGGATAATTCAAAGAGCTTTTAGAAGTATATTAAGAGCAAAAGGATTGTAAGGGATAAAATTGGTCCACTTGAAGATCAGATTGGTCGGCTATGTGCAGAACCAAAGGAAATGGAGGAGATCTTAAATAGTTTTTTTTGCGTCTGTATTTACTAAGGAAACTGGCATGAAGTCTATGGAATTGAGGGAATCAAGTAGTGAGATCATGGAAACTGTACAGATTGAAAAGGAGGAGGTGCTTGCTGTCTTGAGGAAAATTAAAGTAGATAAATCCCCGGGACCTGACAGGGTGTTCCCTCGGACCTTGAAGGAGACTAGTGTTGAAATTCCGGGGGCCCTGGCAAAAATATTTAAAATGTCGCTGTCTACTGGTGAGGTGCCGGAGGATTGGAGAGTCGCTCATGTTGTTCCGCTTTTTAAAAAAGGATCGAAAAGTAATCCGGGAAATTATACGCCGGTGAGTTTAACATTGGTAGTAGGTAAGTTATTGGAGGGAGTACTAAGAGACAGAATCTACAAGCATTTGGATAGAAAGGGACTTATTAGGGAGAGTCAACATGGCTTTGTGCGTGGTCGGCCATGTTTGACCAATCTACTGGAGTTTTTCGAGGAGGTTACCAGGAAAGTGGATGAAGGGAAGGCAGTGGATATTGTCTACATGGATTTCAGTAAGGCCTTTGACAAGGTCACGCATGGGAGGTTAGTTAGGGAAATTCAGTCGCTGGTATACATGGAGAGGTGGTAAATTGGATTAGACAGTGCCTCAATGGAAGAAGCCAAAGAGTGTGGGAGAGAATTGCTTCTCTGAGTGGAGGCCTGTGACTACTGGTGTGCCACAGGGATCAGTGCTGAGTCTATTGTTATTTGTCATCTATCTAAATGATCTGGATGATAATGTGGTAAATTGGATCAGCAAATTTGGTGATGATACAAAGATTGGAGGTGTAGTAGACAGTGAGGAAGGTTTTCAGAGCATGCAGAGGGACTTGGACCAGCTGGAAAAATGGGCTGAAAAATGGCAAATGGAGTTCAATACAGACAAGTGTGAGGTATTGCACGTTGGAAGGACAAACCAAGGTAGAACATACAGGGTTAATGGTAAGGCCCTGAGGAGTGCAGTGGAACAAAGGGCTCTGGGAATACAGATACAAAATTCCCTAAAAGTGGCGCCACAAGTAGATAGGGTCGTAAAGAGAGCTTTTGGTACATTGGCCTTTATTAATTAAAGTATTGAGTATAAGAGCTGGAATGTTATGATGAGGTTGTATAAGGCATTGGTGAGGCCGAATCTGGAGTATTGTGTTCATTTTTGGTCACCAAATTACAGGGAGGATATAAATAATGTTGAAAGAGTGCAGAGAAGGTTTACAAGGATGTTGCCAGGACTTGAGAAACTCAGTTACAGACAAAGGTTAAATAGGTTAGGATTTTATTCCCTGGAGCGTAGAAGGATGAGGGGTGATTTGATAGAGGTATATAAAATGATGATGGGTATAGATAGAGTGAATGCAAGCAGGCTTTTTCCACTGAGGCAAGGGGAGAAAAAAAAAACAGAGGACATGGGTTAAGGGTGAGGGGGGAAAAGTTTAAAGGGAGCATTAAGGGGGGCTTCTTCACACAGAGAGTGGTGGGAGTATGGAATGAACTGCCAGACGAGGTGGGTAATTATAGGTTATTTTTTTAACATTTAAGAATAAATTGGACAGATGCATGGATGGGAGGCGTATGGAGGGATATGGTCCGTGTGCAGGTCAGTGGGACTAGGCAGAAAATGGTTCGGCACAGCCAAGAAGGGCCAAAAGGCCTTTTTCTGTGCTGTAGTTTCCATGGTTTCTATGGTTTCCATGGAATGCGCTGTCAAAGCCGATTTCAGTGGCCAAGTTGTCAGTTATATTTAATGCAGAATTTAGGATGTTATTGATTATTCAGGGCATGAAAAGTTCCACAGAAATGATAGGGGAGAAGTCTTAAGAGAGGAATGTGTCTGCTATGATGTAAAGGAGGAATGAATCAATGGAGTAAATGGCCGAATTCTAATCCTGTATCAAATTATTATTTTTTTTGTTTGTTTGTTTTGGAAAATTGACGCTTTACGTCAGAGCTGGCATTTACAATGTTGGCCTTCACCCATATCTTCTGATATTTTGTGAAATAATCAATTTTAAAACTCGCAGGTATGTTCTTTGCCATTTCCTTTCGGTATTAAAGGTGTCCATTTTTTTTCTTTCAAACAGCGAATGCATTTTTGATTGTGATCCTGTCCAGAGGAAAGTGTGGCCTTTCGAAACTGCACCACCTATTATTTGGTAGTTATGGCTGTGGCGGATCTGTTAATTGTGCTCACCAAGGTAATCGTTAACTGTGTTCTGAGCGTTTACATCCCTGCCAGTTTTCTCAGCATCTCTACAGTTTGCAGTGTCAAGCAAGTTTGGTTGACTGTTGCTTTCACCTTGGATCGTTTTATCGCTATCTGTTGTCAGAACCTAAGGAACAAGTACTGTACCACGAAAACGGCATCCGTACTGATATGTCTAGTGTCTGTCGTCAGTATCTTCCGAAACATTCCGTAGTATTTTGCATTTAAACCTTTACTTCATGTTAACAAAACTCCTTGGTACTTCGCTTTCAAACCGAATTTCTATACATCAATTCCATGGATAGCTTCTGCACTGTTTAGTCCTCTGGTAGCTCCTTTTATGCCACTGTTTTTAATCTTGCTCTTCAATACACTGACAAGCAGATACATTTTATTGTCCAGTCGCATTAGAAAAGCACTCCGGGGCAAAAAAAAAAAAAAAAAAATCCGTAGGAAATGAAAGTGACCCCGAGATGGAAAATAGGAAACCGTCCGTTACGTTGCTTCTCGTGATAACTGCAAATTTAATAATCTTATGGTTGACGTTCTCGGCACGTAACATTTTTGCATAATCCACTGGGATTTATTTATACGGAACTTCAAGCCCCATATGCACGTTTCGAGAGACTGGATTGTTACTGCTTCTGCTCAGTTGTTTCACAAGCAATTTTATTTATGCAGTGACGCAGTCTAACTTTAGGGAAGAGATTAAATACATCGTGACATATCCAGTGACACGAGTGGCTGAATATTTGAAATTGAAGAAGTAGTGACATCATTAAGTGATAATTTCTGACATTCTGACCACCGCCTGATATGTGTTCGTTAAACCTCGTATGTTTTACCAATTATTCTATATTTATGTGCTGTTTGTTTCCAGCAGACATTACTTAATCCAGTATATTACATTGCTTCGTTAGAGTAGAAACACGTACTAAGAGAAGCACGATGAGGTACACATAGTTTGCATTGCATATTACTTGTTTTCAAAGAACGCAAACTGCAATGGAGATGAACAGTGGATCATATCAAATAAAAAAATGATCTCTTCTATGTATGTGACTATTTAAATCAAATATGATATCAGTGCATTACCACAACATTTCTGCAAATCTCAGTTTGAAGATTTCTTAATTTTACTGAATAAGTCTGAACTCCTGCAGCTAAATCCTCTCTCAAAACCGTTCCTCCTTTCTGAAACAGGCATTTGTTGTTGTTACTGTTTTTTTTTTTTTTCTGTAAGCCACGTTGTAGCGGAAGAATGTACCTTATTGTGAGCACGACTTTTTCAAGGACTCAGCGTATCTTCTTTCCCTGTGGTAATTGCACAGACTCTGGATGGAAATATAATCAAAAACTCAATAAAATAGAGAAGTCATACCCTCAGTTGCAATGCAACTCGCCCATTTGAATTTTGTTCTAATCTCTTTAGAAGTTATTTTATATTAGTCTAATCTTTACTAACGAGGGATCCACGGACTCTTAAGTTAATAGCAGGGTACCATAACATATATTAAAAAAAGTTTTAATCACTACCCAACGTAAACTCTAATTCACGGTTACCGTTTTATAAAATGGCAATATTGATCATCGTTCTTGGTTGGGGGGAGGTGAAATTTTCATATTAACTCATTGAATCATGATAGCCATTTAAAAAGGGCTGCATACTATCTCAACAACAACCACCCCCCACCCTCCACCCCCAGCCAGAGCATGTTTGGCCGCAAATATCTTATCAGTTGTTGCTTATTTATCCATCCGGCAGTTTGCAGCTCCCTGCAAAAGATTTACCTTCTGCACCTTTAAGAAAATAAGATGATCTTGTTATTGTTTCATTTTGCAATATTAAAGGCACTTAAGGAGACATCGAATAACATCTCTGCAATTATTAAAAATCAGAGATACTGTGTCATGTGAACTCTGGATGTAAAATATATTTTTTAATATTAAATCCTGTCAAGCTGAAAGGTAAATTATTTGCTTGATTATAGGTTCTACCTGGTTTGTGTTATAAAATATTAAAATTTGTCTAGGGAAGAAACGTATTTCTAGATATATATTTAAAAAAGAGAGAGAGCACATTGGCATCAAAAAGTAGAGTTAATGAAGACAATGTATGAGTGTTTGCTTCCACCGTGATACATAGATATTCAAAACAGGTTTTCGTGGATTTAGGAGCCAGGGCCCCCTGCAACGAACATATTTTGCAATGGTAGAAATTCACATGGAATATTGAGCGCAGATTTGAATGCCGTATCACACAGATGACCCACATTAAAAATGACTCATGGAATAGCGATGCCAGAAGGGATAGGGATAGGGGTTGTCGTCCCCGTTTACCATTAGAGGAAGAAGTGTTTTAATCGAGCTCACAATAGTCGGAAATACCTTCCTATGCAGGAGATTTAACCCTCGACACCCGAGCCTAAATATAGAGAAAAGATAGGTAAAGGAGACCGATTGTGTTACAGAGAGATACAATTATTTTTAAAAAATGTAGGATTGCCTTGTTAGGATTATAAACAGATATAAATTATCACAGGAGGAAATCTGATCATAAGTTATTACAAATATTACTCTCTCTCTCTCTCTCTCTCTCTCTCTCTCTCTCTCTCTCTGTATATATGTATGTATATATATATAAATTGTTCTGGCTATAGGAAGGCATTTTAGTCAGCAGAAACCTGTTTTATCTTTTCCTCGGTTGCTGTGAATCTTTAAAGCATGCAGAGTTCTGAAAGAACGAAACAGACTTGATTCCAAAGCATCATCTGAGTCAGAACGGTGGTGTGTGTGAGGTCGAGTAACCATTTATCACTTTGACTGTTTACCGTAATACGATGAACAATCTCTCCCACAAAAATCGAAAGGTTAATATTTCCACATATGCTGCTCGACCTGTTGAGTTACTTCAGTACTTGGTGCTCATGTGGGTTTTTTTACCTCTGAATATCAACTCAAGAATCAACATAACACTTTTCGGTTGTGTAGCCTGAAGCCTCCAACGATAATTTAAATTAGCACTTATCTAAGCGTTTCTGAGTTCTCTTTTTTGCATCAGTCCCTACACCACTATCGACTGTGCGTTCCAGGCAACTATTATTCAGTGTTTAAAATAAAGTTACATCGGACAAAATGCGCTGCACGGTCTTTGACTCTCTTTGAACGAAAGTCCCTTGGCCATTGAAGCAACTTGATAAAATGGCTGTCTATTCTATCTGTGCCACTCACAATCTTGAATGCCTCGATCATGTTTCACCTCATCGTCGCTTTTTGTAAAACGAAAAGCCTCAGTTTGCTCAAAACTTCTCACAATACATGTTCTCTAATGCAGTTCGCATTCTGATAAATCTACACTGCTGCACATGACAAATGACCGACAAGTCACTGCTTTGTAGCCATTATCAAAAGATGAGATACGAACATTATAGAAAAGCGATGCACGCTCCGTGACCGGAACCGCGAAATTTGTGAACTTTGTACAATATATTCCTTGATATTTTCTTCATGCAACTCCGTAAACGTTCAACAATTATTAATTGGTATCGCTGATTAACTTCATTGCCGGAAACAGTTACTAATGAAGATGAAAGGTGTCATTAAGTTCACGTACAAGTAAAGCCATAAAAACGTAGCATGCTATTCACCCCATCGTATAGAACTAGCCACTGCATATCTTAGTGCACAATGCCAGCCTTCTGCATTTGGTCTATAACGAGCAACAAGTAAGCTATTCATGTGTTCGTCGAGGCTCATCTTAACTGCTTTCAGTGATTCTGTTTACCAATCTTCCAAACAGAATATTTCAGGAAAGCTCCACTCTCTAGACGGGGAAAGTAACATTTAGTTTCCGTCTAAATTTCTTAACAAAGACATTATCATTTTTTTTTCTATTTTGGTGATGCAATACCGCCCTGTCATCTCCCTTTTGTGCTGTCAGAAAGAAGGGGATGCATACCCGTGAAGGTACACATTAAACGATTCAAGAACAGTTTCCTCCCTCTACAATTGGATTGTAACATTGTTTCAATACTTCATAATTTCCATGTTTGCACTAAATATTTCCATTATCTATCTTGCTCTCTCTATCTATCTACATATCAACCATAAATCTATTATTTTGATAGATACCTACCATAATTGATGATTTATTTTCCTAATATTATGTTTTATTAAAGCAAAGTCAGAAGATTTCACCACAAGTTCTGATGGCATCAAATCTGATTCAGATTCTGATTTCTGATTCTGATATTTCTGAACAATTCTAATTCTTTTCGACTTGTTGTGGTTGTCTCACACCATAGAAACCATAGAAACTACTGCACAGAAACAAGCCTTTTGGCCCTTCTTGGCTATGCCGAACCATTTTCTGCCTAGTCCCACTGACCAGCACACGGACCATATCCCTCCATACATCTCCCATCCATGTATCTGTCCAATTTATTCTTAAATGTTAAAAAAGAACCCGCATTTACCACCTCGTCTGGCAGCTCATTCCATACTCGCACCATTCTCTGTTTGAAGAAGCACCCCCTAATGTCCCCTTTAAACTTTTCCCCCCTCACCCTTAACCCATGTCCTCTTTTTTTTTTCTCCACTTGCCTCAGGGGAAAAAGCCTGCTTGCATTCACTCTATCTATACCCATCATAATTTTATATACCTCTATGAAATCTCCCCTCATTCTTCTACGCTCCAGAGAATAAAGTCCTAACCTATTCAACGTTTCTCTGTAACTGAGTTTCTCAGGACCCGGCAACATCCTTGTAAACCTTCCCTGTACTCTTTCAACATTATTTATATCCTTCCTGTAATTTGGTGACCAAAACTGAACACAATACTCCAGATTCGGCCTCACCAATGCCTTATACAAACTCATCATAACATTCCAGCTCTTATACTCAATACTTCGATTAATAAAGACCAATGTACCAAAAGCTCTCTTTACGACCCTATCTACCTGTGACGACACTTTTAGGGAATTGTGCATCTGTATTCCCAGATCCCTCTGTTCCACTGCACTCCTCAGTGCCTTACCATTAACCCTGTATGTTCTACCTTGGTTTGTCCTTCCAACGTGCAATACCTCACACTTGTCAGTATTAAACTCCATCTGCCATTTTTCAGCCCATTTTCCCAGCTGGTCCAAGTCCCTCTGCATGCTCTGAAAACCTTCCTCACTGTCTACTACACCTCCAATCTTTGTATCATCAGCAAACTTGCTGATCCAATTTACCACATTATCATCCAGATCATTGATATAGATGACAAATAACAATGGACCCAGCACTGATCCCTATGGCACTTCACTAGTCACAGGCCTCCACTCAGAGAAGCAATTCTCTACCACCACTCTCTGGCTTCTTCCATTGAGCCAATGTCTAATTCAATGTACCACCTTTCCATGTGTACCTAGCGACTGAATTTCCCTAACTAACCTCCCATGCTGGACCTTGTGAAAGGCCTTATTGAAGTCCATGTAGACATTATCCACTGCCTTCCCTTCATCCACTTTCCTGGTAACCTCCTCGAAAAACTCCAACAGTTTGATCAAACATGACCTACCACGCACAAAGCCATGTTGACTCTCCCTAATAAGCCCCTGTCTATCCAAATGTTTTTAGATTCTGTCTCTTAGTACTCCCTCCAATAACTTACCTACTACTGACGTTAAACTCACCGGCCTATAATTTCCCGGATTACTTGTCGATCCTTTTTTAAACAACGGAACAACATGAGCCACTCTCCAATCCTCCGGCACTTCACCCGTAGACAGCGACATTTTAAATATTTCTGGCAGGGACCCCGCAATTTCAACACTAGTCGCTTTCAAGGTCCGAGGGAACACTCTATCAGGTCCCTCATGAGGTAGGTTTGATTGTGTGCTATTTTTTTTCTTTGTCTGAATTTTATGGGCTTGCTTCTATTTACTTTGTCTCACACATACGGAGACAGATTAAAGAAAAATGAACAATTTTGTTTTGCGATGGTTCAAGAGGGGAAAAAAAAAACAGTAACTGTGGAGATGAGAAAGTGCATCTCCAAAGAATGCAGGAAACGAAGTGCACAGTCTGATGAAATGGATGATGAGAGCAAAATAATCTCTTTATCGTGCAAGCAGGGGAGAAGCTGTTCTTGATCCTGATGCGTCGCGTTATTAAAATAAGTTTGCATCGCATATCAGACAGAACAATTGGTTGGAACGAGCAGAGGGGATTTTACGAACCTCACTCAGGCAGGTGAAAGCATCAGGCAGAACACGAAGTAGTTTCTGCATGAATCCCATACTCAATACTTCTAGCGAATTTATATCCCATTTAAGGGGATAGCCAGGGTGTTTGTACACATTTTGCTCGTATTATTTATCTCACGGCACAGAGCAGCATTGTTAAAGGAGTGGCGCTGATTTGGTTTGTTAACTAGTCTTCCTTGATGGACTGAGGATTTGCACAGAAGCGTTGGTCTGTTTGCCAGAAGAAACAGGAATATTATCTATGAATCTCTTTATTGAAATTATCATTTGATCTACATATTTATCTTCGCCTGTGTCTGTCATAGCGGGATGGACGTTTCGGCTGAAAGGCAAAACAATTACAAATATCGTCGTTTCTTTCGCTAGAGGGAATTGCCTTCATCGTGTCATTGAGTAGTAGAATCTGGAGAAACTGAAAACAACAAAGTGGGATGCCTGCAGTATGATGTTGCTTGGGTTTGACAGTCTGCGCGAATGTTCCACGTGGACACATATTCCGTTTTCTGTCATTGGATAACTCCATAGTCAGTTAAGGCAGGTGAGATCAGACTACGAAAGGGAGTTCTTCCCTGAGCACTACCATGGAAAATCTCTGTGGGCTTGATAGACGGAAAGGTGAGGCTCATGTCTTTATCTCTGAAAAAAAAAGTAGATTTCCCACTGTTTCTGCCAAAAACTTCTCAAATTCTGCTAAAATGTGTAGAGAGATACTTTAGTTTCCAATTGTAAATAATGCTGTCATGCACCAGATGCATTCAGCAGCCCAGGTAAGTGGGAGCAATGCAAACCAGGTCAACCGTTGTATGTTATGAGGTTTGCTGACCACACAACAGTTTCGGTAATCATAACGGAAAAACATGATATAATATTGGAAGAAGTCTTCATTGAATTTGATTTGGAGCTATCCCTTAGAAGATAAATTTATTTTAAACATTTCTTGCTGTTGCGAAACTCTTCATGGACATACTGATGAAAATCTTCCATTTGCCTTTAATATGGGAGGTGGTGCACTGCTGAAAGCCGTCAGTCGTAAAATGAGATTCGATGTGGAAAAAAAAAATAACATTGAATTGTCCAGAAAGGAATGTACACATGAAATTGCTATCATTAAATTGGTAAATTTCATTATTGTTTCACATATAGCAAGACAGCGGGAAAATAAAGATCGTTGTGTTCATGGAGACTAATTCTGCGCACACTGCATTCACGTAGTACAAGGCAAATAACAATAAAATGCACGCTACATAATTACTGTTACGGGGTAAGTACAGCAACTGTAGACAATATGACTCATCGATAATACGACTAGATGTCAGTATTCATAGTAGTAAGGAAAGTGCCATTCTTTATATGACAGCGGAACAGCATCTATTTCTGAATTCTATGAATATAGCCCAGCAACACACATCAAAGTTGCTGGTGATCGCAGCAGACCAGGCAGCATCTCTAAGAACAGGTGCAGTCGACGTTTCAGGCAGAGACCCTTCGTCAGGACTAACTGAAGGAAGAGTGAGTAAGAGATTTGAAAGTGGGAGGGGGAGGGGGAGATCCAAAATGATAGGAGAAGACAGGAGGGGGAGGGATGGAGCCATGAGCTGGACAGGTGATTGGCAAAAGGGATACGACAGAATCATGTGACAGGAGGTCCGGGAAGAAAGACAAGCGGGGGGGGGGGGAATCCAGAGGATGGGCAAGGGGTATATTCAGAGGGACAGAGGGAGAAAAAGGAGAGTGAGAGAAAGAATGTGTGTATAAAAAAATAAGTAACAGATGGGGTACGAGGGGGAGGTGGGGCATTAGCCGAAGTTAGAGAAGTCGATGTTCATGCCATCAGGTTGGAGGCTACCCAGACGGAATATAAGGTGTTGTTCCTCCAACCTGAGTGTGGCTTCCTCTTTACAGTAGAGGAGGCCGTGGATACACATGTCAGAATGGGAATGGGATGTGGAATTAAAATGTGTGGCCACTGGGAGATCCTACTTTCGCTGGCGGACAGAGCGTAGGTGTTCAGCAAAATTATCTCCCAGTCTGCGTCTGGTCTTGCCAATATATAAGAGGCCACATCGGGAGCACCGGACGCAGTATATCACCCAAACCGACTCACAGGTGAAGTGTCGCCTCACCTGGAAGGACTGTTTGGGGCCCTGAATGGTGGTACGGGAGGAAGTGTAAGGGCATGTGTAGCACTTGTTCCGCATACACGGATAAGTGCCAGGAGGGAGATCAGTGGGGAGGGATGGGGGGGGGGACAAATGGACAAGGGAGTCGCGTAGGGAGCGATCCCTGCGGAAAGCAGAGAGAGTAGGGGCGGGAAAGATATGCTTAGTGGTGGGATCCCGTTGGAGGTGTCGGAAGTTACGGAGAATAATATGTTGGACCCGGAGGCTGGTGGGGTGGTAGGTAAGGACCAGGGGAACCCTATTCCTAGTGGGGTGGCGGGAGGATGGAGTGAGAGCAGATGTACGTGAAATGGGGGGGATGCGTTTAAGAGCAGAGTTGATAGTGGAGGAAGGGAAGCCCCTTTCTTTAAAAAAGGAGGACATCTCCCTCGTCCTAGAATGAAAAGCCTCATCCTGAGAGCAGATGCGGCGGAGACGGAGGAATTGCGAGAAGAGGATGGCGTTTTTGCAAGAGACAGGGTGAGAAGAGGAATAGTCCAGATAGTTGTGAGAGTCAGTAGGCTTATAGTAGACATCAGTGGAAAAGCTGTCTCCAGAGACAGAGACAGAAAGATCTAGAAAGGGGAGGGAGGTGTCGGAGATGGACGAGGTAAACTTGAGGGCAGGGTGAAAGTTAGAGGCAAAGTAAATAAAGTCAACGAGCTCTGCATGCGTGCAGGAAGCAGCGCCAATGCAGTCGTCGATGTAGCGAAGGAAAAGTTTTGGACAGGTACCAGAATAGGCACGGAACATGATTGTTCCACAAAGCCAACAAAAATGCAGGCATAGCTAGGACCCATACGGGTGCCCATAGCTACACCTTTGGTTTGGAGGGAGGAGCCAAAGGAGAAATTATTAAGAGTAAGGACTAATTCCGCTAGACGGAGCAGAGTGGTGGTAGTGGGGAACAGATTAGGTCTGGAATCCAAAAAGAACCGTAGACGTTTGAGACCTTCCTGATGGGGGATGGAAATATATAGGGACTGGACATCCATGGTGAAAATAAAGCCGTGGGGGCCAGGGAACTTAAACTAATCGAAAGATTTAACAGCGTGAGAAGTGTCACGAACATAGGTAGGAAGGGATTGAACAAGGGGGGATAAAACCGTGTAGAGGTATGCAGAAACGAGTTCGGTGGGGCAGGAGCAAGCTGAGACAATAAGTCGGCCAGGACAGGCAGGTTTGTGGATCTTGGGTAGGAGGCAGAAACGGGAAGTGCGAGGTGAGGGATCTATAAGGTTGGTAGCAGTGGATGGAAGATCCCCAGCGCGGATAAAGTCGGTGATGGTGTGGGAGTCAATGGCCTGGTTCTCCTTAGTGGGGTCACGATCGAGGAATAAATGAGAGGAGGTATCCGCGAATTGTAGCTGTGCCTCGGCAAGGTAGAGGTCAGTACGCCAGACTACAACAGCACCCCCCTTATCGGCGGGTTTAATAATAAGGTTAGGATTAGTGCGGATGGAGTGGAGAGCAGAGCGTTCCGAAGGAGTGACGCTGTAATGGAGACAAGGTGCGGTGACGTCGAGACGGTTGATGTCCCGTCGACAGTTAGCGATAAAGAGATCCAGAGCAGGCAAAAGACCAGAGCGGGGTGTCCATGAAGAAGAGAAGAGTTGAAGACGGGAGAAGGGATCATCGGTGGGGGTGGAAGAGTCCTTGCCGAAGAAATAGGCTCGGAGGCGGAGACGGCGGAAGAAGAGTTCCGCATCATGGCGAATGCAGAACTCCCTGAGGTGTGGGCGAAGAGGGGCAAAGGTGAGGCCCTTACTGAGGATAGAGCGTTCTGCCTCTGACAGTTGAAGGTCGGAGGGGATGGTAAGGACCCGGCACGGATGAGAGCTCGGATCAGAGGGGGGAGGGGGAGGCTGGGAGTTTCAGTGGAGAGGGTAGGGTTGGGGTGAGAGGAGGATGGAGCCTCTGAGCACCCATGAGCTGACGGTGGAATCTGAAGGAGACGGGATTGCAGAGTATTGGTGGGGGAAGGGGAGACGGGAGTCACAATAGCAGCACATGAAGACCCGGCTTGGAGTTCAAGGCTGGAGTCGCAGTTGGTGGTTATGCAATCACTTGGAAGGTGTCCATGGTCTTTGCTGGAGTCCGGGTTTTGAATATGCCCTGAGGTGATGGAGCCGGCGAGATCAATGGCAGAGGCCGCAACCTGAAGTTCACGCCTGCTAGTTTCATGGCCAACAGGCTCCGGAGTCCGTAGATGTAGGATCTTGCGATCTTTGCCTAACATGGCAAAGTCAAAAAAATGGCGATTGCAGGCGTGAATCCGACGGAGGATGAAATAACGGGTAGGACCATTACAGACGGCGAAGAAAGTGTCCCGAAGGTGTGGAAGGGTCTAGGATAGGGACACCAAGTACCTCCTCATGGCAGAGAGAGTCGCCTTCAGAGCTTGACGGGAGAAGCGGCGAGAGGCAGAGTCAATAAAATGTGAGTACCTGGGATCCTCAGAAGGTCCAAATTGAGAGGCTCGGAAACGAATCCTAAAGCCAGCTGGAGTAAGTTGGCGACAGAGGCACGTTCCAAGAAAGGAGATATGGCTGTGATAGCGAGTCTGTGATCTCTTACTAACTCTTCCTTCAGTTAGTCCTGACGAAGGGTCTCGGCCTGAAACGTTGACTGTACCTCTTCCTAGAGATGCTGCCTGGCCTGCTGCGTTCACCAGCAACTTTGATGTGTGTTGTCAGAATATTGACAGACCGATTGCTTTGAACCTGAACTGTTTGAAGTTTGATGGACAGGCGATACCGCAGCAGGAGGATAAAAATACCAGGCTCGCTAAGGCACGACACACACCACGAGATTAAGAGAGAACGAGACCCTGGAAGAGCGGTGTGCCCCCACAAGTTGGTGGGTTGCAGGTCTTATTCGCGGGAACCGACCATAGACGCACAGTGTGCAAAGGGTACGATTGGTGGGAACGTGGGGTGTGTGCCCGCCCTTGCCTGGGTGCCGGTTCCACCGCGGAAGAACGGTCGTATCCGGAACGGAGGGGTCACAGTCGGTGACCACGGAAGACAGAAGACATAAAAGGGTCCGTCCGAAAACCCCTGTGTACTTCAAAGGTCTGCTGAATCCAATTTGCATCTCTCTCTCTCTCTCTCTCTCTCTCTCTCTCTCTCTCTCCAACGGCACAACAGCGATTACTGCGAACTGTACTAAGCTAAACTAAACTCTGCCTCATTTGAGACTGATCTTTTTACCCCAAGACTGCGATAGAGCTTGGTTGATTCCTATTACCCTAGTTCTGTGTACACGTGTGTTTTATCATTGCTAATCCGTTGCATTTATATCCTTACTATTAGAGTACTGTGTTACTTATTTCTTTAATAAAACTTTATTAGTTACTGTTAAACCAGACTCCAACTAGTGGTTCCTTTCTGCTGGTTTGGCAACCCAGTTACGGGTAGGTAACACTGACGTCAGTGTCTGTACTTCCAAGGGAGTTGGCACTGGTTGGCTCCATCTCAACATCTTTCTCTTGTAATTTCAAGATGACCAGTTAATGCATATCGCAAAACAGCGTTGAGGAACGATATATCCGTGTCTGCGGGACATGTTTGCATTCACGAGAAGGAAAGGAGATTGTAACGTTACAAATCCTTCTAATTAGCACCTCACAGCCTGAACTATCCCTTCGATGATGTTTGCATCTTGAAATTTCGTAGTATTCCTCATCCATTTTCAGACATCACCACTTGCTAAGTTACGAGTTTTTACACCAGTTATTGGCAAGTTCCTGAGAGAACTGGTCGCACTCTCGAAAATCCATCACACGCAATCTGGGATCATTTGTTTTTTGGATGAATTGCTACAAATATAACACATGCTGTTATCGGTATTAGGCATAACTATTTTCATTGATGAATGCTATTGCACTTAAAAAAATGACTTTTGCACTAACTTTTGCTCAGACATTTGCAATGAAAATGATAGTAATTTTAACAACAGGAGTTCTGCAGATGCTGGAAATTCAAGCAACACACATCAAAGTTGCTGGTGAACGCAGCAGGCCAGGCAGCATCTCTAGGAAGAGGTGCAGTCTCGGCCTGAAACGTCGACTGCACCTCTTCCTAGAGATGCTGCCTGACCTGCTGCGTTCACCAGCAACTTTGATGTGTGTTGATAGTAATTCTAAAGTGTTGTACAGGCTGGTGTGATTGTGTAAACGATCGAGTTAAAATACTAATTATGCTACACAACCATCCCCGAGGGGGATTACAGTTTGGAAGTAAGTACTCATCCACAGCTCATGCATCAAATTAGCTGAACAGTGAGGCGTTCGGACAAAATATGCACGAGCCACCAAGTGGTCGGCGTATGCAATCTACTATCCCATTCTTGCCGCTCTTGGTATACCAGGTAATTGATACCATCGAAAATAACGCAAAATTAACATGTTCAGGTATTGCATCCATTGCGATCATCTGTTCGTGTGGATAATTGTCCTCATAGTGAATCAACATGACCAGTGGGGGCTTCAAAAGGCAAGTAGAAATTGAAATGTTCGACTTTTCAGGCATGACCTTTCTTCAGATGGGGTCTTCAGAATAAAAAAAAACAGAAAAACTGCACGAAAATTATTCTGCCAGGACGTGTCTCTTAATCAGCTGAGTGGATAGATTAAATAAACAATGGAAATAACCAATAACAAAAACGGATCGAGGAGGTCTAGCTTAGAGTATGATTGAAAGGTCAGAGAAAATCAGTAGATATTTGCAAGTCATAGTAGTTAATTGTCTAACTGGTAGTGTAGCCACATTAAAAAGAATATTCAGACCATGCAGCGTTCTGCTTTAAATGAGCCCTGAAAAATAAAATAAAATACTGGAGCGTCTGCTTCACCGGTTTATGTGTTTATGTGCACTGCAAATGCAACATTTTCTGATGTTGCTGAACATGAGCTTGAGTGCTGCTCTTACATTTCAATCCAAGTGTTCGATTTCTTCATTTTACTTGTCTGCTTATTTCTCTCTACCGGTATGTCTCTCTATGTCTATTTGGTTATTTTTCTTTATGATTATTCATTTACTAAGATGTGCTCTGTAGAAACCTCAGAGTGTCTGCTTCCTGGGTTTGAGTGTGTGTTTGTGTGAAGAAGACAGCAAATGCAGTGTTATGTTGTTGTTGTTGTTGTTGTTTTTTCAATACGGGTTTGTGAGTCGGCATTCCTTTATAAACCAAGTGTTATCGTTGTCATTCTTTATCTTCACATACAAGGTCATTAAACAGCACACTTCACAACTACACAACTTAATCCGCAATATACTCTCTCTCTCATTGCTATGCAAATATCCGTGCCATTCTGTATTAGCTATATGAAAATATTATTGATTGTCCTTTGTGTTTCAACAGTCAACATCGTTGCTCTGGTGATCTTGTCTCGGGGAAAGTGCGGCCTCTCCAGTTGCATCATCCAGTAGCTCGTAGCTATGGCGGCGGCTGATCTTTCTGCTGTCATAACAGGCGTCATATTTCATCGTATTTTTGGCATTTACTTTCTGGGGAGTCATATCTCACTTACATGGGTCTGTCGGATAAAAAACACTTATGGTCTGTGCCTGCAGTGATTCGTCTCTCTGGTTAACCATAGACTTCACTTGTGATCGTTTTGTGGCCAGTTGTTGTCAAGACCTAAAAAGAAAATATTGTACCAAGGAAACAGCGGTATTCATTGTCACTCTAGTGATAATTCTGAGTTGTTTAAAAAATGCCCTCTGGTATTTCATATGAGCCTCTATATATTGTGAATAATATGCCTTGGTTTTGTTAAGTGATTTCAACATTTTACTCTTCGCCGGTTTGGCGAGCCTTCTCACATTTTGGAAGAATCACCACACCTGTGTTGCCATTTGCTGTTGTTCTGTTGCTGAACGCTCTCACTGTGAACCATATCATAGCGCAGGCAAGATACGCAGATCTTTGAGGGTTAAGTCTCACACCGAGAAGTGTCCCGACGGTGAGATGGAGAACCGCAAAAAGGCAATTAATTTGCTCTTTTGCATATCCGGCAACTTCATACTGTTATGGCTCCCCAATACGGTACATTATTTATACTTTCGAATTACGGGAACGTCTACTTGCTCTTCATATAATGATCCGGGTTTTATTCTTGAAGAAGCAGGATATATGCTTCTACTTCTCAGTTGCTGCACAAATACTTTCATTTATGCAGCGACCCAGCATAAATTCAAAAAGAGCTAAGAGCTGTGTTAACAGGTCCACTACATTGGATTTCAAAATGCTTAACCGAATAGTTTGACAATAGACTTCATTTCATTCTGAGTCAATCAATCAGGATGCCTACTCGGTGAATATATATCTTAGATTTTGCTTCCCATTATAGAGTGAGATTTACATCGCAGTTCATTTTTTTTTTTTTTGCAGTGGTCGTCAAAAGCATTTCATTTATTTTATCATCACGGGACAATCTTCCTTCACAAAGTCTTTCATCACTGGAGCGCCCTGCAAGGTACCTATCACACACGTCTTTGAAATTTCAAGCGATATTAATTAAAATAAATATGGAAAAAAAAACCTTCAGAAAAGTACAAGCTCTTCCTGGATGGATACACCCCGTTTTGAAATCAGCGTCCCTGATTCAGAACAATGATTCCATAAATTCCTCTTCTATATTGCCAAGACACAGATGTTAAAATGAGAACATACTTGATTCCTCTGACCTAGAGAGAATAGAGGTCTAAAACATTTGGATGTTTTTTTTTTATATACGACATACTCGCTATCTAAAGAAATGGCCTTTGAATATCGGCTGCAAATTTTCTGTCGAAACTGTTTTATTTTTAATATGTGATTCCAGTCGTTAATGCATTGGAGAATTCTGAGACCACAATATGCTCATTAATGTACCGGTAAACCACTATAATTAACGCGAATATATCAGTTGCCTTGCATACATGCGGCTGACAATGCACGGCAATTTCATGTTGACGCCTTATTTGGTAGGCTTCGTCATAAAACGTTGTAACATATTTGAAATTTATCTTTCTTCATTACTTCAACCACAAATTCCCAACAGCATCCAGACGCGTGACATTATTATAAATTACTTCATGCTGTGATAGGATGCCTTAGTAAACTGTTGATTAAAATGCATGGCCAATGAAAGTCTTACTCAATTTGCTGAGTCAGCGAACTTTACATTCCAACGTCCAGAACATTTCTTCAAACATAAGCAAATACACTGGCCTGCTTTCCATTAGGACTGGCAGTTAAGTACATGATGTTCTGTAAAATATTTATTTAGTTACTGATATTTAGTTGGCATGCCAGACGCCGGCCCCCGAGGCCTGAGTCGACGTAGTAGTAGATAGTAGTAGTAGAAGAATAGGCCCGGCTTCTTCTAACTTAATCCTAGTCCAATCACAGGGCAATTTACAATAGCCATTTAGCCTACCAGCCAGTATTTTTTTTTTGACTGTGCGATGAAAACTGAACACTCCAAGGAATCCAACGCAGTCATGGGAAGAACATACAAACTTCTTATAGGCAGTGGACACCCTGCCTTTCAATTGAGCATTTGACGTTGACGTTTTCAGCAAATGTTCAGTGGTGAATTATTTATTCTTACCTATTCTTTTAAATACAGAGCACAAAACGAATTTCTGAATTATAGCAGATGGTTGTAGTACTGAGATCAATTAAAATTCCGATTTTACAACACATTTTATTATTTTCTCCTTGGCTACAGTGATGAGTGGAATATAGCGCAAAATCAAGCAACAGTGACAGACCTATTATTGCTGCTGACTAATTTCAAAGATGTGTATAAGAATATATCAGAGAAGGTTAACAAATTTGCAAATCGCACCAACAATACAGAGGATATCAAAACTTACAGAAACATCTTTATCAACTGCGTATATGTCCAAGGAATAACAAACGGTGATCAATGCCGATGTCTGTAGATTGGTGTAATTACAGAAATGAAAATCATGTCGTACTTTCACGGTGAACCACAGGGCCCTTTGATGTGTTATTGAGCAGCAGAACTCCAAAGTGGCAACAAAAGTTCCCCTGAAATTGGTCGCAAATAGCCAGAGTAATTAATACGTTCTATTCGTTTTCTATTTGTTTTCTTTTTTGTTAAATCTCAGGCCACCTCATGCCCCTTCATAGCTCTCCCAGTTCAATATTTATATCCTTCATGGCCGTTTTCGAATTCGGTACAGAAATTACAGCCTCCCGTAACAAATCTAAGTATGCATCTCTCTCACTCTTGTTATGTTTCACGTATCTTGCCTACAAACGCTACCCTCTTTTAATGAGATAAACCTAACGAATTTCACACGTATTTGCTTCTTAATGAACATACAGTACTCTACTGAATATTTCCCTTACAATATCTTCCCAATTTATGGTCTAAAGTTCCTGCCTAAAGTCATCATAAGATCCGAATGTCAATTGTTTTTCATACAGTCTGTTTCTAAACCTGTCCAAAACTGTACTAAAGGTTTTGTAGTCACTGTCTCTGAATTCCTCACACATGGACAGATCTAATACCTGTCCAGCATTTTTGCCGAGGACCAGAACCAGCGTGGCCTTTCACCTAGTTATGCTGTCCAATAACTTTTCAAAAATCCAAGCTGGACGCACTTACGAAAATTGGAACCATCCATACATTTTCTTCTGCGGTGCTGCAAATCATTATCAGAAACGATCAAACCACCCATTGACGACATCCTTGTTCTTTTCGTACTTTTTTCCAGTTCCTGCTTGTTTGTCTGATCCTTAGCTGCTCTCTTGCTATACGGAAGTGTGGGGGTTATAGTGAATACGCCTATATCCTGTTTCTCAATTGAAGGCACATTTACCCAGTAGGCTACCCTTCCAAACGGTCTTCAATTTCTGAAGTTGCGATACTGTACTTGATTAGAATTCGACTGTCCCACCTGGTTAACCCCCACCCCCACCCACCACACCCCGTGTGCATTTTAAGCATATGACTTCGAAACACCAGGGAGCTACCATTGCCCTTGTAACATCCATTATTTGTAATTACCACAACGTCGGAGTCCATATTCCACAATGACGCGTGACATAGGCAGCAATCACGACATTACTTCCATTGAGACTTTGATATGTAAGTTCCTACCTAGCATCCCGTATTCTCTCTTTGGGCTTCATAATTATCCACGACGTTGTACGTTTCAACAGGTATGAAGACTTCTAGCTGCTCATCCTTCTCCTTTAGAATGCCCTGAACCAGATCTTTGCCACTGCTATACAAAGGACCTGGGAGACAACATAACTTTATGAAGTATCTTTCTCATAAAAAAAGCACGATTTCTACTTTAACTTAACTCTTTATCGGAGCTCCCCTTTTCTCGTTTGTCCCTTCTGAGCCATGTGAGTACCTTTCTCTATCAACTATGTATCTCTTTTCATTCTCAAATGAGGGCAAGGTTATTCGCCCCCAGCTCCAGGTCCCTAACATATTCTGAAAGAACCTGTCGGTGTATGTATCACCAATTGCATCAAACAGAACTGTTGGGATGTATCCCAGTCCTCCCCTGATTTGTAATCGGAGAACTGCAGTGATTTTAAATCAATTCTCGCTTCTCTTAATAGAAACTGCCGTCATAGAGGGATCGAATACAGCAGCACAACAACATGCAATTAGGCCAATCTAATGCCGACCGAACTATTACTCTGTCTAGTCCCATCGACGAGCTTCTGGATCTAAGCACTTCAACTGAGCAGTTGGTGCAAGCCTCTTAACCACGACTAATTGTGAAGGTCCTCATCGTCAAGATTCTGTAGCTGCATGGTATAACTGAAAATCTTCCTTACCCACCTGATCAATCTCTTCTATGTTCCACCTTGATGTGGTGTTTGGGCGGGTGTAGAAATGCACATCATCCCTTTCTGTATCCATGCAGCCCTCTTGCATCCCGATCCTCGCAACACGCTTTGATCGAAAGAAAATCTCCCCCTCAGATTCTCCGTAAAATTTTCACCGTTCACTTTTAGCCTATGAGCTCTGGTTATGGTCTTTATCTAACATTGCTTTTAAAAGTCAAATATTATTTGCAATGTCCATTGTGCTCCAATGCGTCTATCCGAGACACATGTTTACATCAGATGCAGTCACATTCACTATTCACACAAGCCTGGAACACCCAGGGGCAATGATCAACACATCTCCGTGCTGTTTATCGGCTATATTTCTTCATTTTTTTTACCTTTATCCTTGCAAAACTAAATGAAGCGCTTACTGCAGACAAGTAGTGCAATATAGTGTACCAGATCTTAACTCAGTACAAAGTGATCTACACTACCACTATCTGTTAAGGTAGCATTATGAAGCATTTGGACTGTAACTGTTCAAGTCTCTGCCTCCTGCAGAAGACAGATCATGTTTATCGGCTGATGCAAACAGCTGGACTTTTTACCACCCGTCCCACATACCATCTGCTGTCTGGAAGAAAACTGAATGATTCTTTCCATGATCCTTGAGTTTCATGGGGCTGTATAGTCAGCTATAAACACATTTTTTTTTCAGAGAGGAAACTACTTCTTATACCTGTCATTGCTCACATTCCTCCAGCTACGGTAAATATCCGTGATTCACCGTTTCTAAAACAAGTTTAAGTTGTATTGGGTTTGCTTCTATCTTCGACGAGCAAAAACACCTTCCGTTCGAAACCAACCTTCTCGTAAAAACAGATAGTTCTTCAGCAGCAATGGATGTTCCAAATCATTGGAATCAAATAATGCTTTATTAATCGGACGATCATAGATAATAACTTCTTAATTACAACCTATTCCAAAGACCCTCTTAATCAACATTCTGAACCTTCATGGTAGAACTGAGAATGTTTCTTAACGACCTGATCATCTCTCCATGTTCCTCCTTGCTGTGAGCCAGCTTGATGGACAGCGGTGTGGGTGTTGAAATGCACTCCATTTCTCTCTGAAGACGTACACAATTCACCCGGACTGATTGAAGTTCTCAGTGGCATTTTCTTAGCTTACACTCAGATTCAGCAAAATGAGTTGCATTTTCATAGAACAGTTCATGACCCTGTGGTCTTCTTGTTTTGAAAGGTCGAAATGCATTAACGAAGGAAACTGTTCCCAAGGAGGATGCCGCTTCAATATGAACATCTCTTACATCTATGCAGGTAAACATAACCCCATACTTCTTCTCATAGCACTTTCCGTTTTTCACATTAGAAGGCCTAAAGTGGTCGACCCCTACCGTTGTGAACGGAGTTAAATCTGGAGAAGCCCTGCCCTGAGAGAAAGGAAACATGTGTAGCCCCCCCCCCCCCCCCACACCCCGGCCAGCCTCAGAGTCCCTCGGCTCGCTGTCGTCTAGGGAAACAGCCTCGGCCCCGCCAAACTGGATAATTCGTTTGTGTGGATGCTGTGTGAGGTACCCCACCCCGCCCAAATAACAGACAATACACCAGATGCAATTAAGTGATTTACAGTTTATATATATTACTGGAACTATATAATTAAAAGAGAATAAAATATAAAAGGAAAATAAAAGGCGCCACACTTATCAAAGTTCAATCTCTTCCTGCACAAAAACTGTTGGAGCTCAAGGACCTTCTTCTTCACCCTGCGACCCCCTCGGACCACCTCGACCGGCCGGCTGGGACCAACAACGGTGGTCGACCAGACGCTCCACACGAGTCCGTCTCCGTCTCCTCGCCGAACGTCCCGCTTGGACTCCGACCCCGTTAGCGGACTCACAGCACCTGGTCCATCCTCTGACTCGCTCTCCCGCCTTCTGCCCCAAAACCCCGCCAATACAGTATCTTCAAATACACCAAAACCATAACAACTATCCCAATTGGTTAATAGCACTCTCTTATCAGTCTCTAAAGCAAAAACAAGCCGTTAGCGCAAACTTTCTCAGTGTTTAACGCAACAAAGCCGCATTCCCCAGATTAACAGAACAAAGACGCCATTTTAATTAGCCTCCGCAGTAACATAAAAATCGAAACCCCCTTACAGATGCTCTGACATCCTGGAGCTGCATCAGCTCATCAGCAAAAACACATTTAGACAGGCTTTTTCTTCTAGATATACAAACACCGGCATCCAATATATTTGTCCCAATCTCAATAACAAGATATTACAGTCACCATGCACTACATGCTGATGTAATTGCTTCAGAATAAGTTCAGAGATATAAAGATCCTTTGCCAGAATAAGAAGATGCTTAGACCGTCCAGGCATGGCCGCCCCACTACGCCATCCACCAAATCTATATAGACACAATCTTAGCGTGTTGGATGGACTTAGAAAATATGCCTGTTCCTTTTCACCCAGTCTCCCTTTAGCATACTGGAGAATGCATCTCGAAATCTCCTTCTAAGGCAAAATACCGCGACGTCCATTTTAGACTTTCTGATCTCCACCACTTAGAGGGAATCTCATCCAATCTAACCTGTGGCATTTTCCATCTCTTTCCCACATAATTCGCCGGACGTTTTCCAACCAATTCAGACAGGGTTTGAATGATGTTCATGTTTCTTTCATCGACTAAGGAAATAAGAAGCGGTTCTTAAATCTAAGAAACTCAGCGACTGTCTTCGACAAAGCGGTCAAGGCCGCGAAGTGGAGGACTATACAACTTTCTGCATTCAGCTCCTTTTCAGTCCACCTGATATTAGAATCATTTACGCAGAATTGCACTGGACAAGCGCGATCTCCAGGCCATTTGCTTTCAAACTGAAGATACTGAGCCGCTGACAACAATACCTTATTTTCAGAAACTTCTGCACTTTGAGTCCTGTAAAGGATACGGCTTCTGGGTTGCTTGAAGTGTTTACATACTTCCTTGTGATACATGCCAGACTTCAGGAATTTTTGAATCTCTCTTAGCGACGAAGATTCGGAAATGGGAAATGTCACTCCTGATATACTTTAGTGCAAGGACACTATCAGTCCAAAGGAAAAGGCAAGTCCTGAAGCTACATGTGCGGCTCCTTCCTCCAGAATATGTCCAGATTGCTTGCCATCCAAACCGATCTAAAAAAGCGCTATACATGGCAAAAGAACCGTGCAGCTGACAACACATATCATGCACCAAAACCTAAGTCACTGCCCTGTTATTCTAATGCCAGTGGATTAGCCACTCCAGCATGGAAGGATTTCGCATACTGTTCAAGCTAAGTTAACAAAACAATGCAATTGAAGATCCTGCTTGTTAGCGTCTGGGTGTCAGCGGCACTACACCTCAATATCGATCTCAACTTGATGTCGGAATTGGACTATCGTCGATTGATTGGAGCTCAAGACGAAGTGAGATGACAAACAAAGTTAATTTACTGTAATACCATTTGTTTTGTTCACATATACTACTGGAAAATATCCAGAGAGTTAGCAACATAACATCCCAATGCAAATATATGCACCATGGGGCATGAGCTGAGTTCCGAGCAGGGTTGCTAGGCAACGCCTTCAGACTGCACACAAAAGTGGGCATATTATATGTGGGCCATAACCCTTGGGAAGTGCACAGAGACACAGACACAGTGGAGAAGTCAGAGAAGCCAATCAAACTCTCGGGAGAGAGAAGAAGACTATTAATTCAATAAAATATAAATAAACAACCATAATAGAAAAAAAAAAGGAGAAATACAGCAAAATCATCAGTCAAATCCACGAAGTCCACGAAGACATCCTCAAATAGTAGTCTGGTCTGAGCACACCGCTGGGAGATTTTGTAAACCAATGAGAATCATGAGGAAAACTGCACAAAATACTGCGGAATCTTTCTTGCCCCACTAACTCCCAGATATTCCAAGGTGATTAACAGGTATAGAGATATTCAAGCTGAAAAGAAGCAAATATCTTCTCACTCAAGATTTCTACTCATGGAATGTTGTCGGGTCAACGCTGCCATCAACACCCTCAGTAGCAGTAACACAACGCAGAGTGAAAAGAAAGTATTCACTCGGCAAAGAAAACTAAATGCACTTGTGTCAGACATCTGTGCACATTTTAGCTGCTGAGCATTTTATTAGGAAATGTGACTTAAACCTCCGGACAGGCAGTCCACGGTACCCGCAAGCAAAACGACAAACAGAAAGAGTAGTGCAAATTTTGAGTCAAACACTGAAGGCTTATCACTCCACACGTCTTGCGAATACCAAAAAGATGAGGTATTTCTTAAGCGGCAAAGCGCCTGCCAGAGATTATTTGTGTTTGTCTGTGAGGCTGTGACCAAAGGGCGATACAGAGGACAATGACGATATCCCAACATAACACTATCTATAGCACGATGCAGATGGCTTTCGAAACTTGTATTATTAAAGTTTATTAATCCTGCAAATACGCCAATTGGACGTTAACAATATAGCAATGGTAAATATATGTAACTGTTAACTAATTCTTACAAAAACTTGGCCACAAAAATGTAAAATAGCGTTCGACCCCTGTAGACTGGTCTGCCTTTACAGCATGGCTGAATTATTATTCCTCTCAACCCAACTCTTCTGCATTGTCCCCGTAACCTTTTACCGCGCTGTCTAATCCAGAATCTCCCACCCCGCTTTGAATATATGCCTTCGCTTGGCCTCCATGGCTCCCTATGTCAACGAATTCCACAGGTTCCTCATGCTCTTATTAGATCATTCCTTCTCTTATCTGCTCTACGGGAGCGTGTTTCTATACTGAACCTGTGCGTTGGGGTTATTACTGCTGCTTGCTTCCTGTCAGTCAGTGAATCCTTTGTGCTAGCACCTTTTCTTCACACCATGTACTCTGATCTTCTTTAGCAACCATATGTGCGGTTCCTTGTCAAAGGCTTTCTTAACATCCAACAAAAGAGCCTTTCTTTATTTCGCCTGTTACTTCCTCAAATAATTACAATAGATTTTCCAGAGAGGATTCGCCGTGAAGGAAATTACGGCAGCCCAAGCAACGACAGACTTAGGCCACAGCGATGAGGTTCTCGCAGGTCGCCGATGCTTCTTTAAAGGCAGAACTTCGCGTGCGTGCAAGAATATTTTAAAGGTCTAACTAGCGGTAAGAGCAAGCCACAGCGAAGAAGTTTCTCGCGGGTTGTCCACGATTGTTTAAAATTACAAGGTCAGTCGAATGGTAATAAAAATTCGGGACATCCGTATGCCATGTTGCATCCCAAGTGTTCGTGTCTGGGACTTTTTTGATCGCGTCCACAACTTTTGAAGAGGGACGGTGTGTTGCCAGACTCCTTGGTACATATTGGTACCAATTACATCGGAAGGAAAAGGAAAGACCTGAAGAGAGACTCCAGAAGGCCCGGCAGAAAGCTGAGAATCAGGACATCCAGCAGTAATATCTGGATTGCTGTCTGTGCCTAACTCCAGTGAGGGTAGAAAGAGGACGATTTGCCAAATTAACGCGTGGCTGAGAAGCTGGTGCAGGGAGCAAGGCTTCATGTACTTGCAGCTTTGGGATCTCTTCTAGGGAAGGCATGACATGTTTAAAATTGATGGGTTAAATCTGAACCTAAAGGGAACCAATATTCTCGCTGGCAGGTTTGTTACTGCTGTTCGGAATAATTTAAACTAATTTATCAGAGGGATGTGAACCGGAGTACAGGGTCTCAGACCAGGTCGGATGTTAAAAAAAAGATAGATAGCGTACAGTAAGATTCTCGGGAAAGGCAGGCATATGATGGGACATGATTGCAGCGAGCAATGTTAGTCTCAGTGCATTGTCGATCAGAATCGATAAGAAATAATGTGGATGATCTTGATGCACTATAACAGATTGTCAGGTACGATGTTCTGGCTGAAATATGACGACAGTTGGGAGCTAAATGTCCCAGATTACAGGCTGTATTCAAGGAAAAGGAAGTTTGGCAGAAGGAGTTATTAGGAGTTCATGGCTAAAATATTAAAGCAAACTGGCAAACAATATCAAAGTGGACAGTACGGGATATAAACTTAATATAGAAGAGAGATGAGAGTGGATAGTAGATGAAATAAATGAATATTTGCATCAGTCGTCACTCTGAAAGACTCTAGCAGCATGCCAGATGTTAACAGTCGGGAGGGAAGGAAAGTGAGTGCAGTTACTTTAACAGGGGAGATTGTGCTCACAACCTGTAGAACAACCGGTCCAGATAAACTGCACTCTAGGGTTCTGAAATACATAGCACTGCAATTTGTGATGACATTAATAATGATATTTCAAAAAATATTGGACTCTGGCATGATGTCAGAGTACTACAAATGCCATTTCTTTCTTCAAGACAGTGGGGAGGCGGCAAAACAGAAATAATAAACTAGTTAGCCTGCC
This sequence comes from Mobula birostris, assembly GCF_030028105.1. NCBI lineage: Eukaryota > Metazoa > Chordata > Chondrichthyes > Myliobatiformes > Myliobatidae > Mobula > Mobula birostris. The sequence goes on along the minus strand of NC_092377.1, from coordinate 122,670,194 downwards.
CTCAATGGTTGGGAGGTCAGTTGTTAAGGATAAAATTATGGACTACTTATGACACAGAACAAGATAGGGCAAACTCAACAATGGTTACCTTCAGGGGGGGAAAAATGTTGCCTGAGGAACTTGTTGGAATTCTTTCAGGTGATTACACGTAGGATAGATAAAGGGGATGCAGTGGATGTTGAATATTTGGACTTTCAGAAGGCGTTTGACACTGTACCACACATGATGCAACTAACCAACTTAAGGCCCTATGACAGCTACTGGCGCGTTGAAGCATTGACTGGTTGAAAGGAAGCAATGAGTGGAAATAACATGATTCTTTTTATTTTTTTCCTACCAGTGACTAGTGGTCGGTGTTATGACAGCTTCTTTTTGTGCTGTATATCAATGATTTAGATGATGCCAGAGACTGCAAATGAAATATAAGGTTGAAAATGGATGATCATGCACATTGGTAGTGGAGATAAAGGCGAATGCTATTTTCATGTCGGGAAAGAAAAATCTTGAGTGCAAAGAGACTGGGGAGTCCTTACGCATAACATCCTAAGGATTATGGTAGAGTCCATGGTGAAGAGGGCAAATGCAATGTTGGCATCCATTTCTAGAGGACTAGAATACAAGAGCAAGGATGTGATGCTGAGGCTTTGTAAGGCACTGGTGAGGTCTCACCTTGAGTATTATAAACAGTTTTGCGTTCTTCATCTAAAAATAGATGAGCTGGCATTAGAAAAGGTTCAGAGGAAGGGGCTCTAGGACAAGAGGTTAAAGACTCAAGAATCAGGTGCGTCCATTTAAAACAGAGTTGCGGAGAAATTTCTTTGGTCAAAGGGTGTTACATTTGTGGAATTTATTACCGCAGACTGATGTGCTAGGCAGGTTTTTGGAGGTAGTTAATGCAGAGCTTGATAGTTTTTTTTTTTTGATTCGACATGGCATGAAAGGTTCTGATGATAAGGATGCGGAATGGGGTTGAGGAGGGGAGAAATTACCAGTCATGAAAGAATGGTGGAGTACTCAAGAATAGGCCAAATGACTTAACTCTGCTCCTCTGTTTTATGACCTGCTTTATGGTCTTATAGAACCCAAGATGACTTTTGCTTATTTTATCTTTTAACGTAATGTTCTCCACAACCTCATTCTCAATAACGGACTCTGACATCTTGCAAATCACTGATGTCGGGCTAATATGCATATCATCACCTCTCTTTTGCCTCTCTCCTGTATTACGATGTGGAGTGATATTATTACATTTCTTGTCCTCTGAAATCATTCGAAAACTGCTCATAATTTCTCTTTACCAGGGCTCTAGGTAAACTCTGTTTAGCTCTATTTACCACAAACTGCCATTGTGAACTGCAATACTGCGCAATACCACCAGAACTTATTAAGGGGACGTTGTGAATGTGCAGACATTACTGTGTAGTTCTACGGTAATTCTCACACTACCATCTATCAGTGTGAACTTGGAGATCCTGAAAATCTTATCATCTTTGATTTTTAAAACTTGTACATCTTATTTTTAAGTTAACTTAAAAAAAACATTCTTACTTGTCTGTATATCTGCACTTGTAATGCTACTGTGAGACTGTAATCTCCTCTGGATCACTAAAGCAATCATCCATCTATCTTCCTGCCTGTCTGTCTATCTATCTATCTATCTATCTATGTATTGATGTTTCTGCCGATCTCTCTCTCTCTCTCTCTCTCTCTCTCTCTCTCTCTCTCTCTTACACACACACACACACTCTCTCTCTCTCTCTCTCTCTATCTCTTTATCTATCTATCTATCTATCTATCTGTCCATCTACTTATCCATCTACCTTTGTAGGCTTTGCTATTCCAACTCTGCTCTCAAACACATCTCCCACATTTCACGCACATCTGATCTCACTCCATCCTTCCGCCACCCCACTAGGAATAGAATTCCCCTGGGCCTCAACTACCACCCAGCAGCCTCCGGGTCTAACATATTAATCTCTGTAACTTCCGCACCTCCAACGGGATCCCAGCACTAAGCACATCTTTCCCGCGCCCCATCCCCCTTTCTCTGCTTTCCGCAGGGATCGCTCCATACGCGACTCCCTTGTCCAGTCGTCCACCCCGCCATCCTTCCCCACTGATCTCCCTCCTGGCACTTATCCTTGTAAGCGGAACAAGTGCTACACATGCCCTTACACTTCCTCCCTTACCACCATTCAGTGCCCCAGACAGTCCTTCCAGGTGAGACGACAGTTCATCTGTGAGTCAGCTGGGGTGATATATTGCGTCCGGTGCTCCCGATGTTGTCTTCTATATATTGGCCAGACCCGACGCACACTGGGAGACCACTTTGCTGAACACCTACGCTCTGCCCGCCAGCGAAAGCAGGATCTCCCAGTGGCCACACATTTTAATTCCACATTCCATCCCATTCTGGCATGTCTATCCACGGCCTCCTCTACTGTAAAGATGAAGCCACACTCAGGTTGGAGGAACAACACCTTATATTCCGTCTGGGTAGCCTCCAACCTGAAGGCATGAACATTGACTTCTCTAACTTACGCTAATGCCCCACCTCCCCCTCGCACCCCATCCGCCATTGATTTTTATACACACATTCTTTCTCTCATTCTCTTTTTTCTCCCTCTGTCCCTCTGACTATACCCCCTGCCCATCCTCTGGGTCCTCCCCCCCCGCCCCCGTCTTCGTCCCTGGGCCTCCTGTCCCATGATCCCCTCATATCCCTTTTGCCAATCACCTGTCTAGCTCTTGGCTGCATCCCTCCCCCTCCTGTCTTCTCCTATCATTTTGGATCTCCCCCTCCCCCTCCCATTTTCAAATCTCTTACTAACTCTTCCTTCAGTTAGTCCTGACGAAGGGTCTCGGCCTGAAACGTCGACTGTACCTCTTCCTAGAGATGCTGCCTGGCCTGCAGCGTTCACCAGCAACTTTGATGTGTGTTGCTTGAATTCCCAGCATCTGCAGAATTCCTGTTGTTTAGGCTTTGCTATGGCTTGTTTAGCGGGTGGTGGATGCAGTTTCTTGCTGCTGGAACAAATGTAGGGAGCGCTGACGTTTTGCTGAAGCTTGCACCTGGGAGGGGTATTGGGTGATTTGGTGTACTACCATGTTTTTTTTTTTTCATTCACATTTTGGGGATCCCTTCTGGTTTATTGATGCCTGCGAAGTGTAAGCAATACAGGGTGTACACTGCATACAATCTGTGATATTAAATGGAGCTATTGAAACATTGAAACATTGGACCACTGAAGATAAATTCATATTCCTTGCTAAGGTACACGCTGCAGCTACTTGTATACCAACTACCCCATCCTCTCTCTGCCCGAGATTTCCGGCTCATTTCCTTCTGTTAAATCAATTTAATCGCTTCCCAACAACTCCAGCAAAGCTGCCTGCAAAGATATTTGTTGGTCTGTATTTCAAGTGTTATGCAGTCCTTTTTGTTGTCATGGCTTCACCAGAAGAGATTCCAATGATCCAGAAACCTGTAGCGTAGATTCTTGAACAAGTTTTCAGCCACGCATTCAGCTGCCAAATTACCCTTGCCTTATGCGCTGGCGCTTACACAAGCCGAAATACAAATGACTCTGCTCTTGAGGTCCTGTTTTACACTTTCAGCTTATCTCCCTATATTTCACTGTTCATTCTACGGAGGGCAGGAAGTACTCTTCTCATTGCGCAGATGTAAATAAAATGTGGGTGAACAATTAATTCCTAGTTTCAGAGTCCAATTAATCTGTGACGACAAAGGAAATGTCAATTAAGGAACATATACCTATATTCTGAATTGAAAAGAGGATTGAACAGCTGCTAGAGGCAAGTGCTTTACACATAGAACAGTAGTTACCCCAGCTGGTAACAGTCTGATAATACGGGAGCAATTAAGAAATTCTAAGATAGGCAAACAGATATATGCAAAATGTTGAGTTGTGAGCTGTGCATGAGGAAAGATGTAGAGCGATCGTGGAGGAGTTTTATTTCAATCGGCAGAATATTCAGTACCAAATAGACTGTACCGCCTTGTTTTATGCAAGACTGTCAACGTGAAAATGCAGGGGGTGGGGGGGGGGGATCTCATAGCAGAAGAAATGGAGCAATTATATTGTAGCTTGGAAATTATTACCGGTGTGGTTGCTTAATGCCAGTGGAGTGCAGTAGAATAAGGAAGTATTGCAAGAAAGACACAGGCTCATCGGCACTTCCATTCCCTGGCGATCGGACCTTCTGTATTGTACGTATAACTGTACCGGGACCAAATACTTGCGAACTCATCTCATCAATTTCTAAACTGGCCTTGTTAATGCAATTGAACCAATATGTTGTACTTCCGCTCATGTTGCCTTCTCACTGCCACGATTCTGAGAGTTAAAAAAAAAGCTTCCACTCATATCCCCGTTGACTATTTCACATTTCAAGCTCAACCTTTGAGTTTCAGCTCTGTTCTCAGCCACTCTGACGGAGAGAAAGATTTGTATGCATACAGCATACTTATACCAGCCGAAATTTTATTCAGCACTTTAAAATATCCACTCATTGTCCTTCACTCAAGAAAAAAAAAAAATCGTATCGCTTTAATTCATTCCCGAAAACTCAGGACACGTCTGCAATACGTTTGTGAATGATCCCAACACATTTTTTAAACTGTTTCATAATGTTCTTGCAGGTCGTTGACTAACAAGACATCTAACACACTAAATCGACCGCAAGATTGTCTGATGCACCTTCAACGTAACATCCCAACTCTTGGCTTTCATACTCTTAATTATGAAGGCTAATGTCGTTAAAGCTCTTTTTACTATCCTATCTACCGTTTTGACATATTCAAAGAATTACTAATAGATTGCATATTGGCAGGTCCCTTTGTTCAACCTAACATCCTTCATCAGGACAAAGGCGATGGTTATCGATTGAAGGAGAACTCAGACCCCTTCACATCGACGGCACAACAGTGGAAACTCCAGCGGTTACAAAAAACTAGCATGCACACCTCGCTGAACTTTTCATGGTGGAAAACATATCTTGCATATTAAGGAAACCTCAACAACCTGTAGTAATGCTTATAAATGATCTAGATGAAAACGTAGAAGAGTCGTTTAGTAAGTTTGTTGATGACACAACAGTTGGGGCTGGTATGAATTGCCTGGAGTGCTGTCAGAGAATACAGTGGGACATCGATCGGATACAGAAGTAGCCTGGGAAGAGGCAACTGAAGATCAACCCATGTGAGTGTGAGAAATTTTAATGTGGTAGGTTAATTTTGAAGAGAGAACATAGTAGTTATAGTACGACTCTTGACAGTATTGTGGATCAGAGAGATCTTGGTGTCTGTGTTCATAGCACACGCGTCTTCAGAGGATAAGCTGCTGCACAAGTTGACAATGTTGTGAAGAAGGTGTAGAGTGTGTTGAAATTCATAAAGCGTGGGACTAAGTTCAAGAGCCGTGAGATAATCTTACATCTATATAACCTTGGTCAGCCCCCACGGAGTACTGTGCTCATTTCTGATCACCTCGCTACAGGGAGATGGGATGCTAAAGAAAGAATGCAGTGGAGATTTCCAAGGATGTTATCTGTATTGTAGAGTTTGCCTTATGAAAATAGTTTGAGTGAACTTGACATTTTATCCTTGGAGCAACGAGGATGAGAGGTAACCTGATAAAGGTATATAAGATGATGATAGGCATTGATCGCGCAGATGCCCAGAGGCTCCCCCCCACCCCCAGGCCTGTAATGGCATACACGAGGGGCATAATTTTAAGATATTTGGAAGTAGGTACAGAGGGGAAGTCATGCGTATGTTTTTCACACTGAGCACGTTGGATGCCTGGAATGTATTGCCGGTCACGGTGGTGGAGGTGGATTCAGAACAATCTTTTAAGAGAAACTCAGATAGGTACATAGAACTTAGAAAACTAGAGGACTATGTAGAGGGATGAATCTAGGTAGTTTCCAGAGTAGGATACATTTTCAGCACATCATTGTTGATTCAAATGGCCTGTAATGTGCTTAGATATCTATATTCTATGTTCTATGTTCTAACAATACCTTTTTGTCTGACGTGGGGTGGGGGTTGCTGAAGGGAACTGGATGATGCACATCTATAATTACATCTTTCTACAGGTGCAAAGTAGGGAGCATCCGATGAGTCTGCAGTGGTCCATGGCACGCCAACTGTACTGAGGTGGATAGAAAGCTGCAGAATGTTTAGATCAAACTGCCTAACGCATCGTCGCCATCAAGAACAGCTGTACAGAAAGGAGAAAGAAAATGGCTAGTAACATTATGAAGTACACTCCTCACACTACTGTCTGTCCCACTCCTATCAGAGAGGGGCAATGCAGCATCCTCGCCAGGCTTACTAAACTCAAGAACAGTTACTTTCCCAAAGTTGTAAGGATGATCTATTCCTTGAACACTCTAAAACATACCTCGACATCCATAGCCACCATTAAACATTCCGTCAGTCACCTTACGTACACAGTACAGTGGCGATTGTCAATTTAGGGACGTGTACGTAATCCATGTTTATAGATTTTCTGATTTATTTACCCATGTATTCACTATTATTCTTCTTATTATTTTTATTGTTATTTTCATCATCATCATCATCATCGTCATTATGTATTTTCAGCGCAAGCTGGGAAAACCTGAGAAACCGGCTTAGCCAAGCACGGTCATTTCACAATTTTAAGGAACTTTCTGAGTATTCTCGTGCGTGTGTGTGTGTGTGTGTGTGTGTTAATTACTGTGTGTGTTTCTTTCGAGATTTATATTATTATGTTTGGGCAGGGTAATTGCATAATACTATTGGGGTGAGTCTTTGGGATACTATCAGTGGTAGATATTACTACTGCAGCAATGCATACCCTGTTCATGTTCCATACTCTATCAAATTCTGTTTTAATTCAGCGTTACTATGGCGTTTTTTTTTTTCATTTTTTTATTTCTATCTGTTCTTTCATCGCTTAATTATTTCTTCCATAGAGATAACTTATTCATTACTAGAGTATGCTTTCAATAATTTCAAATTTGTGTACATCTTATCACAATAGCACGTGTTCACACTGAGTGCTCAAAACTGTATTAGTTGATAAAAATATATCCTTGAACGTTTGATCAGACTGTTGTGCATTTTTACGTCCATTTTTCCTCGTTCTCTTTCTTAGTAATGTTAGCCTCAGCGTGTATTACATTATGTTTACATTATTTACATTATGTTTTCAATAGTTGTCATATAATTTCTTAGTTTTCTTGGTAAAATTTAGAGATCAGTTTCCGAATATGATTTTATGTCAAGGGAATATGCTTTAATATGAGTAGAGCGAATGCATCCATTGTATCAGTTACGCAAACACGAAGAATTCTGCAGATGCTGGGATCAAGCAACACACATGAAAAATGCGGGTCTGTTATTGCAGATTAGCTTAACGCTTACTTACTGCTCAGGCCAAATTTGACCCGTTTTGACATTTGACAGCAGTAAAAACACCATAAATGCCATTTGTTGTAGCCTAAATCTGACGACATTTCCTAAAGTGACCCAAAATGCACAAAAACGAATACTTTTTTAAAAAATATATATATACATTTGTACAGGCGCTACAAATATTTGTACATTGAGGCAGTTCTGGGTCAAATTTGACTCGAATCTATTAAAATGGGTTTTAAATCTCTGAAACATTAATTAAGATTACTCATCTGTTATTAATGTCAGATAGGCTATTTATACATTCTAAATAGCTCTGTGGTTCAACATTTGGTACAGACACTTGTTATAAGGGGATTCTTGGGCCGGGTCAAAATTGACCCGGACCGTACTATGAAAGTGTAGATTGCATGGGTTAACCCTTGAAGGAAATTGTGACATAAGTTTTCCCTCTATTGCACTATGGTCTATTTTACTTTCTTGCTGATGTTCCAGATGCGTTTCTGTTTCATAATCGTCCATTGTTGTATTGTATCCTACTGCATTGATTTGTATTCTGGTAATATATATTGACCTTTCTTTACGTTTAATGTTCTGAACTTATTTAGTACAAAGTTCATGTTTACACCTTTCAGAAAGTTTCTACTTCTTAAATTGAATATTCATATTATTATTTTTTTTTCCCTCGTTCAAGCTGGAAAAATGTGAGTTACGCGCACTACAAAGCTCACACATTTCTCAATTGGCCCCACATTTGGGACTATTCTATTATTGTTTAGTATTATTTCTTTCTGGAGATTTATATGAATATTGCTTTGCAGCCCTAATTGATTGATTATATTGTGCAATGACTTTGGAATATTACATATTCCAAATGGTACATATTACTAATGGGAAAATGTATAACCTCTTCGTGTTCTATAGAGTGCCCATTTCTTATCTTAATTTACGATATCTCGAGTACTTGACTGTCTGATTTTTCTATCTTATGTGTAGTTGGAGTAGCTATATATCTATAAAGTAATATGTTCTTGCTTGTTTATCTGGATGGTTATTTTAGATATATCTCTCTGTAATATACCTCCCAGCCAACGCACTTTTCGTCCCTCTTCTCTCCAGGAGAAGGCTCAAGTGCTTGAAGACTCGTACGGCCAGATTTGGGAACAGCTTCTTCCCAACTGTAATAAGTCTGCAGAACGGATCCTGACCCGGTTCTGGGCCGTACCTCCCAAATATCCGGACCTACCTCTGTTTGTTTGTTTGTTTGTTTGTTTTGCACTAACTTACTTTCCATTTTCTATTTTCTAATTAAGATTTATAGTTTAAATTTGTAATATTTACTATCAATTTGTACTCCAGGGAGAAGAGAGCGCAGAATCAAATATCGCTGTGATGATTGTACGTTCCACTATTAATCGTTTGGCGACAATCAAGTATAAAGTACAATAACGGAGTTTCAATATATTTTATTGGTTTCTTATTATACAACTGGATTAGGTTTGCATTTATAGCAAGGTATGTTTTATTTTATGAGTTTGAATTCACATGCAAGGTTGTGGTGAACAGTATTTGCCACGTTATTGTGCCACTGTAAGTATCAGATCAACTTAATCTGCTGTTGAATCCTGTTCCAGATTGTTTCCGTTTTCTCTGGGCGTTAATAGCCTTCAGTCTGTTGCTCCTTCATAATCAATTGTTTGACATTTCTTATGTTAACTACGTGGTCCTGTATTGCCAATAGGAAAAATTATGTTTCTGGAAGTAGGTCTCCATCTCTGAGTTTGGTGTTCGTTACTTCCTAGTCGACATCTAGTTTACTAATATCGTGGGGATTTCTTCCTTGTAGTGCTTGTAGGGCCGTGCTCTTCCATTGGTTAGCAGAGTGTTTTTTTTTCTTTTTCTGCAATACTAATTTCTTCACTTTTCTGGCTTGTGCTTCCATGTAATTTTAAAGTTGAAAGAGGGTTTCATTGATGAAACTGTATCCTTTAAAATATTATCGGACCGTTTTCTAAAATGTTAATGCATATTTTTCCTCTCCCGGCCTCTGTCCTGGTTGAAGTGTATACAGTCTTTTATGCAATGTGTCGTGACAACTTTTATTTTCGTAGTGCATTTTCTGGATTAAATTCAGATCAAAATATTATGCCAAAAATACATTGTTATGTACCTCATGGGTATTTTGTGGCTGTCTTATGATCATGATGTAATTGAGTATCTTTTGAACATGATGTAGTAGTCTTGTGGAAGTCACGTGAGGACATGTTCTCACCAGGTATATAAAAGGAGACCCCTAGTGTGATGCAGTTAATTTTTGCAGTTGAATTTTAAGTTTAGGTCGTTATTTAATTCGTCAGATACTCCGTTATGCTGCGTCTTCGTCTTATGACCCAGTTTCGGTTTAAAGTGGAGTTCTTTTTCTTTTATTGTAAGTGGTATTGGAGAGCGAAGAACTTACTGAAGTACAGGAACTCACAGAGTCGAGTAAAGCTGATGTCGTTCTGCGGTATTGGAGAGGATAGAGCTTTATTGAGTCTTCGTTGAAGAAAAAGTGACTTGCATGTGATATATTCTCTGCTAAAGCAGGAGGCATTGTGCTGCGTCTATTCTCCAGAGGAAAAAATCAGATCCTTTAACCTGCTGTATTTGCGTCGTCGTGAATCCTGTGGACAAGGCAGGTTCTGGCAGGGATCAGCAGTAATGTCACATTTTCGAAGGAATTCTCTACTCAGGAAAGTCTCTACTAATTGACGGTATAATCTCTTGGACTTTTGAATTTACCATTCTAAGCACTGTGTTCGAATCTACCACTTTAAGAACTGTTTTCACATTTACCCTTTTAAGAATTGTTCCAAGGTTGCGGTTAAATTAGTTGTTTGAATATTTTTTTTTCGCTATTGTTGATCAGATTTTAATAAATGATTGTTTTTATAAAACCTGACTCAATTGATATATTAATTGTTGCCGATCACGTGACAACATAATGATAAATAATACATCGAAAGATCTTTACTGCTTTTATTTTATTATATTTTAGTACTGCGTACGGTTTGGATGATTTTCTTAAATTTCTTGATGAAAATTCTATCGCAAGTTTTCCCTTTATGGCAATATGACCATTTTTCAATTGCTGGTTGATAACATAAATACATATATGATTCATATTCCTGCATCGCTTACACTGTATCTGTCATGGTCCGGTCCGTGAAGTACCCATTCCGGTTCACGGTCCGGTCTGTGGACTCAGAACTCCGGGTCTTCCATCTATCCCTTGTTTGAGTTCATCATAGGCAGCTGATTCCCATGTTGGGCCTTGGAATATAGGTAGCCTTGGTTGAGTGTGAGTTGCTGGTTTCTCTTGTCAAGATCCCACGGGAACAACCTGCGGGTGGAAGGCTAGAGCAACCACTTGTCATCTTTAGGCTATGTGGGAGAACCATCGCTTCATGGAGCTTCACACATCAAAGTTGCTAGTGAACGCTGCAGGCCAGCCAGCACTTCTAGGAAGAGGTACAGTTGACGTTTCAGGCCGAGACCCTTCGTCAGGACTAACTGAAGGAAGAGTTAGTAAGAGATGTGAAAGTGGGAGGGGGAGGGGGAGATCCAAAATGATAGGAGAATACAGGAGGGGGGGAGATGGAGCCAAGAGCTGGACAGGTGATTGGTAAAGGGGATATGAGAGGATCATGGGACAGGAGGTCCGGGGAGAAAGACAAGGGGGGGTGGAGGAACCAAAGGATGGGCAAAGGGTATAGTCAGAGGGACAGAGGGAGAAAAAAGAGAGTGAGAGAAAGAATGTGTGTATAAAACAAATAACGGATGGGGTACGGGGGAAAGGTGGGGCATTAGCGGAAGTTAGAGAAGTTGATGTTCATGCCATCAGGTTGCAGGCTACCCAGACGGAATATAAGGTGTTGTCCTCCAACCTGAGTGTGGCTTCATCTTTACAGTAGAGGAGGCCGTGGATAGACATTTCAGAATGGGAATGGGATGTGGAATTAAAATGTGTGGCCACTGGGAGATCCTGCTTTCTCTGGCGAAATGTCTATCCACATTTGTCTATTTGAATAGCACGCCATTGTGACAGTGTCCTCCTCTTCCGCTTTGTATTCTATGAGCTCTTTTGCACTTCTCCTTATGTTCAGTATTCTGAAGTTGTCTAATCAAAAGATAATGATTGCATCTTTTGAAAACATTTCCACTGGTCTATTTGCTTCAGATTTATTGATTTATTTCAAACCATTCATCTCTACAGGGTTTGCCAATGCATATGTTGATTGGTATTTTCTGATTTTATACCCAATTATTTTCCAATTTAGTAACTTAGAGGGAGTGAGCTAGAGTGTGCCTTGACAGTGGCCTTGTCTTATGATGAGAATATTGGCGGGTCCTTTGTTGTCTTTCATAGATTAGGTGATTATAGTGCGCCAATCCTTCATCAGATGTTGAAAGAATTTCGCAAGTTCTGGATGTAGTATACACACACACACACACACACACACACACACACACACACACATATGTATATATATATATATACACACACATATACGTATACATATATATAATTCTTGAGTGGAATACAGAATCAAATACTTATTGTTTGTCAGTATTGCAAATGAAATATTTCTGTTTTTAAACGGGATTAATTACGACATCTATAATCAATTGTTCTCTACATCATTTCGTACCCCTCCGCCATCCTCTTTGTTCTTCTAAGTGCATATCGTTATATAACGGGGATGATGATGATAGTGAGATGCGTGATATCACAATTGTAATGGTTGAACGTAATCAAGTAGAAGGACAATATCTTGAATGTCTGAACGACTGGGGTCCTGTCGCACTCACCTGAATAATAAGCAGCTACCTTGAGAGGCTGGTCAAGGAAAAATTTGCAGCATGCTACACGCCACACTGTCCGCCATACAATTCGCCTAAAGACGCAATGAATCGACAGATGACGCAATAGCCACATCTCTAAACAGAGACCTTATACATCTGATGAAAATAGATGGTTATGTGGGAGTGTTGCCCTTGCACGACAGTTCAGCATTCAACCCCATAATTCCCTCCAGGCTGGATAGGAATCAAAGAGAACTCAGACTTCAACCTGCCTGTGCAGTTGGAACCTAGATTTCCTGTATGATCGCCAGCAAGTGATAAGAGTCATTTCCCCCACCTCTGCCACTCTGGTCTTCAATAAAGGAGACCGTCAGGTCTGTGTCCTAAGACTCCTACCCACTCTGCATACCCATGACTGTGTCGCAACCCATAGCACCAAAATGTTAATTAAATTTGATGACGATACTACATTGATTGGCCTTGTCTCAAATACTAAAGATGCAGTCTACAGGAAAGAAGTCATCACACTGATACGGTGGTGTCAAGAAAAAGAAAAAAAAACCTCGCCCTCAATGTCCCCCCCCCAAAAAAAATGGAGCTTGTTTTTGTGGACGACAGGGCGAATGGAGAAGGTCACCTACTATTGACTTCAATGCATCTGGGGTTGAGAGGGTGAACAGGTTTAAATTCCTCGGCATACATGTCGCCTAGGATATAAAATAATCTCTTCATATCGGATGTTTGGTAAAAAGACAAACAGAACAGCACAGTTGAGACCATCCTGACTGACTGCATCACTGCCTGGTAAGGGAACTCTCTTCCCACTGTCGCAGGACTCTGCAGAAAGTGGTAGGACTCTCAGCTCATTTCTAGATGTGAATGTCACATTATTCAGGAGATTTACGGAGACAGATGCGTAGAATGGCCCGAAGAATCATTGGGGATCCGAGTCACAGCAACCACAATCTGCACCAATTGCTACTATCCGGGAAATGGTACCGCAGCATAAAAGCCAAGACCAATGAGCGCCGTGACAATTTTTTCCACCAGACCATCAGATTGATTAATTCACACTAATACACTTTTATTTTATGCAATATTGACTATTTTGTTGCACACTATTTTTATTACAAGTTATTATACATTGCACATTTAGACGGAAATGTAACAAAGACTTAAAAATGTATATGAAGGAATTAAGAAATGAAGCCAATTCGATACGATTACACAGCATCCACACAAACCATGGTTTGGGGTGGGAGAGACGTCTCAATCCCGCGGGACGGGAGTCTTTATTTCCTAGAAGTACGCAGCCAAGGAAACCAGGTGGTTATATAAACAGTTGGACAGTACTGCAGTAAGTATATGTATTGCTTTGTATTGTTGCGGAAAGAAAGAACTAATTTCAAGACTTCTGAGTGATGATCAATCTGATTCTGTAATTTGTCTCGTTTGTGGACTGAAAGTCAGAATGTGGCACAGAGCGGGAAATCAAGGTTTGGAAATGCCATGGTCCGGTCCGTGAAGGTGCATTCCGGATCAAGGTTCGATCCATCATTCCGTATTCCAGATTGTCCCTTGTTCTTTTATGTACTCTAAATGAGGCACATGGTTCTTGTTTAGGCTGACACATAAATACCTCCGGAGACCAGGGCTTGGCTGCTGGATTGTTCGTGTCAAAACCCAATGTGTGAATGCCTTCTCTGTCCCTTTCTCCTGTAGCCTTGCCCTGCAAACAGTGTCTGATCCTTGCCTCGCCATGCCTCGCCTCGCCACGCTCCGCCTGAAGCCTTTTCTCGCCTCATCTCGCCTGAAGACTCGCCTCGCCAATAGCCTTGACTCGTCTGCAACCTTCGCCTGCACTGCTGTCAATTTTAACCGCCGGAGCAAGATAAAGAACTGTTGATCGTTGTTTTGAACTGTCCCTTTTCACACGCCTTCGCTAGGTAGGACCGGCCGTTTGTCGCTTCCTAGTGTTGAAAACCGTCTCTGTGTCTCCGCCTTTTCGAGGTAGCTCAGGCCGTTAGCCACTACCTAGTGCTATTAACTTTCTCGTCATTTTCAGCATTCTGTGTATGAGTCCCGGCCCACCCTCTGTTCCCAAAGACTGGTCCTGGCTCTGTGTTCCATGTTCCTGTATCTCAAGATCAAGGCTCTATATTCGCCATTCCTATCTCTCCCTCGACTAAGGCTCTGCGTTCCTGTCTCTCCCTCGAACAAATCAAGGCTTCGTTTTCTCTCCTAGCCGAGGGGTACCTCGCCCAGCCAGGTGCTGGAGATCCCTCTTCCTGTGCTGGAGTCTCTCGTCCAGTTCAAGAAAGGTCCAAGAACCTGTTCTACTCCAAGACACGTCTAAGTACCTCGACCAATCCAAGCCACGTCCAAGAACCTCGTCCAGTCCAAGACGAGTCCAAGAACCTGTGCAGTACAAGCCACGTTCATGAACCTCGTCCATTGCAACCACGTCCAAGAATCTCGTCCAGTCCAAGACATGTCCAAGAACGTCGTTAGTCCAAGCCACGTCCATGAACCTAATGTAGTCCAAGCCACGGCGAAGAATAACGTCCAGTCCAAGCCACGTCCAAGAACCCCGTCCAGTGCAAGACACGTCCAAGAACCTCGTGCGGTCCAAGCCACGTCCAACAACCTCGTCTAGTGCAAACCACGTCCAAGAACATCGTCCAGTCCATGACACGTCCAAGAACCTCGTCCAGTCCAAGACACGTACACGAACCTCTTCCTCGACAAGCCACGTGCAACTAGCTCGTCTAGTCTTAGCCAAGTCCAAGAACCTCGTGCAGTGCAAGCGACGTCCAAGAAGCTCGTTAAGTCTAAGCCACGGCTAGGAAACTCGTCCAGTCCAATCAACCTCCAAGAACCTCGACTAATCCAAGCCACGTCCAAGAACCTCGTCCAGCACAAGCCACGTCCAAGAAACTCGTCCAGTCCAAGCCATGTCCAAGAACATTTTCTCACACTAGACACGTCCTAGAACCTCGTGTAGTCCAAGCCATGTCGAAGAAACTCGTCCAGTCCAAACCACGTCCAAGAACCTCGTCTAGTCCAAGCCACGTCCAAGACCCTCGTCCAGTGCAAGCCACGTCCAAGAACCTCGTCTAGTCTAAGCCGCATCCAACAACCTCGACCAGTGCATGACACGTCCAGGATCCTCGTGCAGTCCAAGCCACGTCGAAGAAACTCGTCCAGTCCAAACCACGTCCAAGAACCTCGCCCAGTCCAAGCCATGTCCAAAAACCTCGTCTACTCCAAGCCACGTTCAAGAACCTCGACCAGTCCAAGCCACGTCCAAGAACCTCGTCTAGTCTAAGCCGCGTCCAACAACCTCGACCAGTGCATGACACGTCCTAGAATCTCGTCTAGTACAAGCCACGTACAAAATCCTCGTCCAGTCCAAGCCACGTCCAAGAATCTCGTCTAGTACAAGCCACGGCCAAGAAACTCGTCTAGTCCAAGCCACGTCCAAGAACCTCGTCTAGTCTAAACGCCGTCCAACAACCTCGACCAGTGCATGACACGTCCAGGACCCTCCTGCAGTCCAAGCCACGTCGAAGAAACTCGTCCAGTCCAAACCACGTCCAAGAACCTCGCCCAGTCCAAGCCACGTCCAAGAGCCTCGACCAGTCCAAGCCACGTCCAAAAACCTCGTCTACTCCAAGCCACGTCCAAGAACCTGGTTCAGTGCAACCGACGTCCAAGAACCTCGTTTAGTCCAAGCCAAGAACACGAAGCTCGTCGAGTGCAAGCAACCTCCAAGAACCTAGTCTAGTCCAAGCCACGTCCAAGAACCTCGACTAGTCCAAGCCACGTCCAAGAATCTCGTCTAATCCAAGCCTCGTCCGGGAATCTCGTCCAGTGCAGGGCACGGCCAAGATCCTCGTCCAGTCCAAGCTATGGCCGAGCACCAGGTCTAGTCCAAGCTACGTCCGAAAACATAGTGTAGTCCAAGCCACGTCCAACATTCTTGTGTAGTCCCAGCCACCTCTAAGTACCTCGTCTAGTCCAAGCCACGTCCAAGAACTTCGCCCAGTCCAAGCCACGTCCAAGAACATCGTCCAGTCCAAGCCACGTCCAAAAACCTCGTCTAGTCCAAGCCACTTCCAATAACCTCGTGCAGTTCAACCGACGTCCAAGAACCTCGTTTAGTTCAAGCCAAGGCCAGGAAACTCGTCGAATGCAAGGAAACTCCAAGAACCTAGTCTAGTCCAAGCCATGTCAAGAACCTCGACTAGTCCAAGCCACGTCCAAGAATCTCGTCTAATCCAAGACTCGACCGGGAATTTCGTCCAGTGCAGGGCACGGCCAAGATCCTCGTCCAGTCCAAGCTACGTCCGAGCACCAGGTCTAGTCCAAGCCACGTCCGAAAACATAGTGTAGTCCAAACCACGTCCAATACTCTCGTATAGTCCCAGCCACCTCTAAGTACCTCGTCTAGTACAAGCCACATCCAACAACCTCGTCTACTCCAAGCCACGTCCAAGAACCTCGTCTTGTCCAAGCCACGTACAAGAACCTCGACCAGTGCATGACACGTCCAGGATCCTCGTGCCGTCCAAGCCACGTCGAAGAAACTCGTCCAGTCCAAACCACGTCCAAGAACCTCGCCCAGTCCAGGCCATGTCCAAGAGCCTCGACCAGTCCAAGCCACGTCCAAAAACCTCGTCTACTGCAAGCCACGTCGAAGAACCTCGTTCAGTGCAACCGACGTCCAAGAACCTCGTTTAGTCCAAGCCAAGGCCACGAAGCTCGTCAAGTGCAAGCAACCTCCAAGAACCTAGTCTAGTCCAAGCCACGTCCAAGAACTTCGACTTGTCCAAGCCACGTCCAAGAATCTCGTCTAATCCAAGCCTCGTCCGGGAATCTCGTCCAGTGCAGGGCATGGCCAAGATCCTCGTCCAGTCCAAGCTACGGCCGAACACCAGGTCTAGTCCAAGATATGTCCGAAAACATAGTGTAGTCCAAGCCACGTCCAATATTCTCGTGTAGTCCCAGACACTTCTAGGTACCTCGTCTAGTCCAAGCCATGTCCAAGAACCTCGCCCAGTCCAAGCCACGTCCAAGAACCTCGTCTAGTGCAAGCCACGTCCAAGAACCTCGTCCAGTCCAAGCCACGTCGAAAATCCTCGTCTAGTCCAAGCCACTTCCAAGAACCTCGTGCAGTTCAACCGACGTCCAAGAACCTCGTTTAGTTCAAGCCAAGGCCAGGAAACTTGTCGAATGCAAGGAAACTCCAAGAACCTAGTCTAGTCCAAGCCATGTCAAGAACCTCGACTAGTCCAAGCCACGTCCAAGAATCTCGTCTAATCCAAGACTCGACCGGGAATCTCGTCCAGTGCAGGGCACGGCCAAGATCCTCGTCCAGTCCAAGCTACGGCCGAGCACCAGGTCTAGTCCAAGCCACGTCCGAAAACATAGTGTAGTCCAAACCACGTCCAATACTCCCAGACACCTCTAAGTACCTCGTCTAGTACAAGCCACATCCAACAACCTCGTCTACTCCAAGCCACGTCCAAGAACCTCGTCTTGTCCAAGCCACGTACAAGAACATTGCCTAGTCCAAGCCACGTGCATGAACCTCGTCTAGTCAAAGCCACGTCCAAGAACCTCGTACAGTCCAGGCCACGTTCAAGAACCTCATCTAGACCTTGCCACGTCCAAGAACGTTGTCCAGTCCAAGCCACGTCCAAGAACAGCGTTCAGTGGAAGCCACGTTCAAGAACGATGCCTAGTCCAAGCAACGTCCAAGAACCTCGTACAGTCCAGTCCATGTCCCAGAACCTCGTCTAGTCCAAAACACGTCCAAGAACGTCTACCAGTCCCAGTCATATCCAAGAACCATATCCAGTGCAAGCCAGGTCCAAGAACGTCTTCCAGTCCAAGCCACGTCCAAGAACCTCGTCTAGTCCAAGCCACGTCCAAGAACTTTGTCAAGCCCAAGCCACGCCCAAGAACCTCGTCTAATCTAAGCCTCGCCCCGGAATCTCGTCCAGTGCAAGGCACGGCCAAGATCCTCGTCCAAACCAAGCTAAGGCCGAGCACCAGGTCTAGTCCAAGCCACGTTCGAAAACAGTGTAATCCAAACCACATCCAATATTCTCGTGTAGTCCCAGCCACCTCTAAGTACCTGGTCTAGTGCAAGCCACATCCAACAACCTCGCCTACTCCAAGCCACGTACAAGAACATTGTCTAGTCCAAGCCACGTGCATGAACCTCGTCTAGTCAAAGTCACGTTCAAGAACGATGCCCAGGCCAAGCAACGTCCAAGAACCTCGTCTATTCCTAGACACGTCCAAGAACATCTTCTACTCCAAGCCACGTTCTAGGACATCGTCTAGTCCAAGCCACGTCCAAGAACCTTGTCTGGACAAAGCCACGTCCAAGAACCTCGTACAGTCCAGACCACGTCCAAAACCCTCGTCTAATCCAAGACACGTCCAAGAACGTCATTCTGTCCCAGTCGTATCCAAGAACCACATCCAGTCCAAGCCACGTCCAAGACCTTCTGAAGTCCAAGCCACGCCCAAGAATCTCATCTAACGTAAGCCTCGCCGCGGAATCTCGTCCAGTGCAGGGCACGGCCAAGATCCTCGTCCAGTCAAAGCCACGGCCGAGCAACAGGTCTAGTCCAAACCACGTCTGAGAACATAGTCTAGCCCAAGCCACGTTCAATAACCTTGTCTAATCCAAGCCACCTCCAAGAACCCCGTCCAGTCCAAGACACGAACAAAAACATCGCCTAGTCCAAGCCACGTGTATGAACCTTGTCTGGTCAAAGCGACGTCCAAGATCCTCGTACAGTCCAGACAACGTCCAAGAACCTCGTCTAGATCTAGCCACGTTCAAGAACCTCGTCCAGTCCAAGCCAGGTCCAAGAACCACGACCAGTGGAAGCCACGTAGAAGAGAGTTGTCCAGTCCAAGCCACGTCCAAGAACCTCGTCTACTCCAAGCCACTTCCAAGGACATCGTCTAGTCCAAGGCAGGTCAAGGCTCCCGGCTAGTCCAAGCCACGTCCAAGAACCTCGTGTACTCCAAGCCACGTCCAAGAAACTCGTCTAGTCCAAGCCACGTCTAAGAAACTTGTCTAGTCCAAACCACGTCCAGGAACCTCGCCTAGTCCAAGCCTCGTCCAAGAATCTCGTCTAATACAAGCCTTACCCCGGAATCTCGTCCAGTGCCGGGCGCGGCCAAGATCCTCGTCCAATCCAATCCACGGCCGAGAACCAGGTCTAGTCCAAGCCACGTCCAATAATCTCGTCTAGTCCAAGCCACGTCCAAGAACCCCGTCTAGTACAAGCCACGTGTAAGAATATCGTCTAGTACAAGCCACGTGTAAGAATATCGTCTAGTACAAGCCACGTGTAAGAATATCGTCTAGTCAAAGCCACGTCCAAGAACCCCGTACAGTCCAGACCACGTCCAAGAACCTCGTCTATTCAAAGACACGTCCAAGAGCCTAGTCTAGTCCAAGCCACGTCCAAAAACCTCGTCTAGTCCAAGCCTCGACGCGGAATCTTGTCCAGTACAGGGCACGGCCAAGATCTTCGTCCAGTAAAAGCCACGTCCAAGAACTTCGTCCAGACCAAACCACGTCGAAAAACCTTATCTAGACCATGCAACGTCCAAGAACCTCGTCAGTCCCAGCCATGTCCAAGAACCACGTCCAGTCCAAGCCACTTCCAAGCAACTCGTCTAGTCCAATCCACGTCCATTATCCCCGTCCCGTCCAAGTCACGTCCAAGAACCTCGTTTAGTCCAAACCACGTCCAGGAACCTCGTCCAGTCCAAGCCACATCCAAGAACCTCGTCGAATCCAAGCCACGTCAAGGACCTCGTCTAGTGCAAGCCATATTCAGGAACCTCGTCTAGTCGAAGCCACGTCCAAGATCCTTGTCTAGTCCGAGCCACGTCCAAGAACCTAGTGCAGTCTAATCCACGTCGAAGAAACTCGTCTAGTCCATGCAACGTCCAAGAATCTCGTCAGACCCAGCCACGTCCAAGAACCTCGTTCAGTCCAAGCCACTTCCAAGAACATCGTCTAGTCCAAGCCACTTCCAGGAACCTCGTCCAGTGCAAATGATGTTCATGATCCTCGTCCAGTGCAAACCACCGCAGAGAACCACGTCTACTGCAAGGCACGTCCAAGATCCTTGTGTAGTCCAAGCCACCTCCAATATCTGGTCTAGTCCAAGCCACGTCGAAGAACCTCGTCGATTCCAAGCCAAGTCCAAGAACCTCGTGTAGTCCAAGCCATATCTAAGAACCTAGTCTAGTCCAAGCCACGTCCGAGAACTTCGAACAGTGCAATCCACGTCCAAGATCCTCCTCCAGTCTAAGCCACGGCCGAGAACCTCATCCAGTCCAAATCACGTCCAAGAGGCTCGTCTAGACCAAGCCACGTCCAAGAACTACGTTCAGTGGAAGCCACGTTCAAGAACGACGCCCAGTCCAGTCAACGTCTAAGAACCTCGTCTACTCATAGACACATCCAAGAACATCGTCTACTCTAAGCCACGCCCAAGGACATCGTCTAGTCCAAGCCACGTCCAAGAATCTTGTCTAGACAAAGCCACGTCCAAGAACCTCGTACAGTCCAGTCCACGTCCAAGAACCTCGTCTAGTCAAAGACAAGTCGAAGAGCCTCGTCCAGTCCAAGTCACGTCCAAGAACCACATCCTGTGCAAGCCAGGTCCAAGAACCTCTTTCAGTCCAAGCCAAGTCCAAGAACCTCGTCTAGTCCAAGCAACGTCCAAAAACCGCGTCTTGTCCAAGCCACGTCCAAGAACCTCGTCCAGTCCAAGCCACGTGCAAGAAACTGGTCGATTCCAAGACACTTACAAGAACATCGTCTAGTCCAAGGCACATGCATGAACATCGTCTGGTCAAAGCAACGTTCAAGAACCTTGTACTTTCCAGGCCACGTCCAACAACCTCGCCTTGTCCAAGCCACGTACAGGAACATCGTCTAATCCAATGCCAAGTGAATGAACCTCGTCTGCTCAAAGCCACGTCCAAGAGCCTCGTACAGTCCAGGCCACGTCCAAGAACCTCGTCCAGTCCAAGTCACGTCCAAGAACCACGTCCAGTTGCAGCCAGGTTCAAGAACGTTGTCCAGTCCAAGCCACGTCCAAAAACCTCGTCTAGTTCAAGACACTTACAAGAACATCGTCTAGTGCAAGGCACATGCATGAGCATCGTCTGGTCAAAGCAACGTTCAAGAACCTTGTACAGTCCAGGCCACGTCCAAGAACCTCGTCTAGACCTAGCCACGTCCATGAACCTCGGCCAGTCCAAGCCACGTCCAAGAACTACGTTCAGTGGAAGCCACGTTCAAGAACGGCGCCCAGTCCATGCAACGTCCAAGAACCTCTAGCACTCCAAGCCACGTCCAAGAAACTCGTCTCGTCCAATCCTCGTCCAAGAATCTCGTCTAATCTAAGCCTAACCCCGGAATCTCGTCCAGTGCAGGGCACGGCCTATGTCCTCGTCCAGACCAAGTCACGGCCGAGAATCAGGTCTAGGCCAAGCCACGTCCGATAATATAGTCTAGTCCAAGCCACGTCCAATAACCACGACTAGTCCAAGCCACCTCCAAGAACCTCGTCCAGTCCAACCCACATCCAAGAAATTCGTCTAGTCCAAGCCACGTCGAAACAACGCATCTCTTCCAAGCCAGTCCAAGAACCTCGTCTAGCCTAAGCTACGTGCAAGAACTTCGTCCAATGCAAGTCACCTCCAACAGCACTTCCAGTGCAAGCCACTTCCAGAAGAACGTCCAGTGCAAGCAACGTCCAAAAACCTCATCTAGTTGAAGCCACATCCAAGTACCTCGTCCAGTTCATTACATTCCAAGATCCTCGCGCAGTCCAAGCCATGTCCAAGAACCTCGTCTAGTTCAAGCCACGTCCAAGAACCTCGTGCCGTACAAGCTACGTCCCAGAACCTCGTCTAGTCCAAGCCACGTTGAAGAAGCTCACTCAGTCCAAACCACGTCCAAGAACCTCGTCTAGTCAAAAACAAGTCGAAGAGCCTCGTCCAGTCCAAGTCACATCCAAGAAGCACATCCTGTGCAAGCCAGGTCCAAGAACCTCTTCCAGTCCAAGCCATATCCAGGAACCTCGTCTAGTCCAAGCCACGTCCAAGAACTTCGCCCAGTCCAAGCCACGTCCAAGAACCTCGTCTACTCCTAGACACGTCAAAGAACATCGTCTACTACAAGCCACGCCCAAAGACATCATCTAGTGCAAGCCACGTCGAAGAACCTCGTCTAGTCCATGCAACGTCCAAGAATCTCGTCAGACCCGGCCACGTCCAGGAACTTCGACTAGTGCAAATCATGTTCATGATCCTCGTCCAGTGCAAACCAGCGCAGAGAACCACGTCTAGTGCAAGGCACTTCCAAGATCCTTATGCAGTCCAAGCCACGTCCAAGATCTGGTCTTGTCCAAGCTGCGTCGAAGAACCTCGTCGATTCCATGCCAAGTCCAAGAACCTCGTGTAGTCCAAGTCATATCCAAGAACCTAGTCTAGTCCAAGCCACGTCCAAGTTCCTTTTCTAGTCCAAGCCACTTCCAAGAACCTCGTTATATTCCAATCCACATCGAAGAACTCCGCTGAGTTCATGCAACGTCCAAGAAACTCGTCCAGTCCCAGCCACGTCCGGGAACTTCGAACTGTGCAATCCACGTCCAAGATCCACGTCCAGTCCAAGCTACGGCCGAGCAGGAGGTCTAGTCCAAGCTACGTCCGAAAACATAATGTCGTCCAAGCCACGTCCAATATTCTCGTGTAGTCCCAGACACTTCCAGGTACCTCGTCTAGTCCAAGCCACGTCCAAGAACCTCGTCTAGTGCAAGCCACGTCCAAGAATCTCGTCCAGTCCAAGCCACGTCCAAAATCCTCGTCTAGTCCAAGCCACTTCCAAGAACCTCGTGCAGTTCAACCGACGTCCAAGAACCTCGTTTAGTTCAAGCCAAGGCCAGGAAGCTCGTGGAATGCAAGGAAACTCCAAGAATCTAGTCTAGTCCAAGCCACGTCCAAGAATCTCGTCTAATCCAAGACTCGACCGGGAATCTCGTCCAGTGCAGGGCACGGCCAAGATCCTCGTCCAGTCCAAGCTACGGCCGAGCACCAGGTCTAGTCCAAGCCACGTCCGAAAACATAGTGTAGTCCAAACCACGTACAATACTCCCAGCCACCTCTAAGTACCTCGTCTAGTACAAGCCACATCCAACAACCTCGTCTACTCCAAGCCACGTCCAAGAACCTCGTCTTGTCCAAGCCACGTACAAGAACATTGTCTAGTCCAAGCCACGTGCATGAACCTCGTCTAGTCAAAGCCACGTCCAAGAACCTCATCTAGACCTTGCCACGTCCAAGAACGTTGTCCAATCCAAGCCACGTCCAAGAACAGCGTTCAGTGGAAGCCACGTTCAAGAACGATGCCTCGTCCAAGCAACGTCCAAGAACCTCGTACAGTCCAGTCCATGTCCCAGAACCTCGTCTAGTCCAAAACACGTCCAAGAACGTCTACCAGTCCCAGTCATATCCAAGAACCATATCCAGTGCAAACCACGTCCAAGAACATCGTCCAGTCCATGACACGTCCAAGAACCTCGTCCAGTCCAAGACACGTACACGAACCTCTTCCTCGACAAGCCACGTGCAACTACCTCGTCTAGTCTTAGCCAAGTCCAAGAACCTCGTGCAGTGCAAGCGACGTCCAAGAAGCTCGTTAAGTCTAAGCCACGGCTAGGAAACTCGTCCAGTCCAATCAACCTCCAAGAACCTCGACTAATCCAAGCCACGTCCAAGAACCTCGTCCAGCACAAGCCACGTCCAAGAAACTCGTCCAGTCCAAGCCATGTCCAAGAACATTTTCTCACACTAGACACGTCCTAGAACCTCGTGTAGTCCAAGCCATGTCGAAGAAACTCGTCCAGTCCAAACCACGTCCAAGAACCTCGTCTAGTCCAAGCCACGTCCAAGACTCTCGTCCAGTGCAAGCCACGTCCAAGAACCTCGTCTTGTCCAAGCCGCGTCCAACAACCTCGACCAGTGCATGACACGTCCAGGATCCTCGTGCAGTCCAAGCCACGTCGAAGAAACTTGTCCAGTCCAAACCACGTCCAAGAACCTCGCCCAGTCCAAGCCATGTCCAAAAACCTCGTCTAGTCCAAGCCACGTTCAAGAACCTCGACCAGTCCAAGCCACGTCCAAGAACCTCGTCTAGTCTAAGCCGCGTCCAACAACCTCGACCAGTGCATGACACGTCCTAGAATCTCGTCTAGTACAAGCCACGTACAAAATCCTCGTCCAGTCCAAGCCACGTCCAAGAATCTCGTCTAGTACAAGCCACGGCCAAGAACCTCGACTAGTCCAAGCCACGTCCAAGAATCTCGTCTAATCCAAGCCTCGTCCGGGAATCTCGTCCAGTGCAGGGCACGGCCAAGATCCTCGTCTAGTCCAAGCTATGGCCGAGCACCAGGTCTAGTCCAAGCTACGTCCGAAAACATACTGTAGTCCAAGCCACGTCCAACATTCTTGTGTAGTCCCAGCCACCTCTAAGTACCTCGTCTAGTCCAAGCCACGTCCAAGAATTTCGCCCAGTCCAAGCCACGTCCAAGAACATCGTCCAGTCCAAGCCACGTCCAAAAACCTCGTCTAGTCCAAGCCACTTCCAAGAACCTCGTGCAGTTCAACCGACGTCCAAGAACCTCGTTTAGTTCAAGCCAAGGCCAGGAAACTCGTCGAATGCAAGGAAACTCCAAGAACCTAGTCTAGTCCAAGCCATGTCAAGAACCTCGACTAGTCCAAGCCACGTCCAAGAATCTCGTCTAATCCAAGACTCGACCGGGAATTTCGTCCAGTGCAGGGCACGGCCAAGATCCTCGTCCAGTCCAAGCTACGTCCGAGCACCAGGTCTAGTCCAAGCCACGTCCGAAAACATAGTGTAGTCCAAACCACGTCCAATACTCTCGTATAGTCCCAGCCACCTCTAAGTACCTCGTCTAGTACAAGCCACATCCAACAACCTCGTCTACTCCAAGCCACGTCCAAGAACCTCGTCTTGTCCAAGCCACGTACAAGAACCTCGACCAGTGCATGACACGTCCAGGATCCTCGTGCCGTCCAAGCCACGTCGAAGAAACTCGTCCAGTCCAAACCACGTCCAAGAACCTCGCCCAGTCCAGGCCATGTCCAAGAGCCTCGACCAGTCCAAGCCACGTCCAAAAACCTCGTCTACTGCAAGCCACGTCGAAGAACCTCGTTCAGTGCAACCGACGTCCAAGAACCTCGTTTAGTCCAAGCCAAGGCCACGAAGCTCGTCAAGTGCAAGCAACCTCCAAGAACCTAGTCTAGTCCAAGCCACGTCCAAGAACTTCGACTTGTCCAAGCCACGTCCAAGAATCTCGTCTAATCCAAGCCTCGTCCGGGAATCTCGTCCAGTGCAGGGCATGGCCAAGATCCTCGTCCAGTCCAAGCTACGGCCGAACACCAGGTCTAGTCCAAGATATGTCCGAAAACATAGTGTAGTCCAAGCCACGTCCAATATTCTCGTGTAGTCCCAGACACTTCTAGGTACCTCGTCTAGTCCAAGCCATGTCCAAGAACCTCGCCCAGTCCAAGCCACGTCCAAGAACCTCGTCTAGTGCAAGCCACGTCCAAGAACCTCGTCCAGTCCAAGCCACGTCGAAAATCCTCGTCTAGTCCAAGCCACTTCCAAGAACCTCGTGCAGTTCAACCGACGTCCAAGAACCTCGTTTAGTTCAAGCCAAGGCCAGGAAACTCGTCGAATGCAAGGAAACTCCAAGAACCTAGTCTAGTCCAAGCCATGTCAAGAACCTCGACTAGTCCAAGCCACGTCCAAGAATCTCGTCTAATCCAAGACTCGACCGGGAATCTCGTCCAGTGCAGGGCACGGCCAAGATCCTCGTCCAGTCCAAGCTACGGCCGAGCACCAGGTCTAGTCCAAGCCACGTCCGAAAACATAGTGTAGTCCAAACCACGTCCAATACTCCCAGACACCTCTAAGTACCTCGTCTAGTACAAGCCACATCCAACAACCTCGTCTACTCCAAGCCACGTCCAAGAACCTCGTCTTGTCCAAGCCACGTACAAGAACATTGTCTAGTCCAAGCCACGTGCATGAACCTCGTCTAGTCAAAGCCACGTCCAAGAACCTCGTACAGTCCAGGCCACGTTCAAGAACCTCATCTAGACCTTGCCACGTCCAAGAACGTTGTCCAGTCCAAGCCACGTCCAAGAACCTCGTACAGTCCAGTCCATGTCCCAGAACCTCGTCTCGTCCAAAACACGTCCAAGAACGTCTACCAGTCCCAGTCATATCCAAGAACCATATCCAGTGCAAGCCAGGTCCAAGAACGTCTTCCAGTCCAAGCCACGTCCAAGAACCTCGTCTAATCTAAGCCTCGCCCCGGAATCTCGTCCAGTGCAAGGCACGGCCAAGATCCTCGTCCAAACCAAGCTAAGGCCGAGCACCAGGTCTAGGCCAAGCCACGTTCGAAAACAGTGTAATCCAAACCACATCCAATATTCTCGTGTAGTCCCAGCCACCTCTAAGTACCTGGTCTAGTGCAAGCCACATCCAACAACCTCGCCTACTCCAAGCCACGTACAAGAACATTGTCTAGTCCAAGCCACGTGCATGAACCTCGTCTAGTCAAAGTCACGTTCAAGAACGATGCCCAGTCCAAGCAACGTCCGAGAACCTCGTCTATTCCTAGACACGTCCAAGAACATCTTCTACTCCAAGCCACGTTCTAGGACATCGTCTAGTCCAAGCCACGTCCAAGAACCTTGTCTGGACAAAGCCACGTCCAAGAACCTCGTACAGTCCAGACCACGTCCAAAACCCTCGTCTAATCCAAAACACGTCCAAGAACGTCATTCTGTCCCAGTCGTATCCAAGAACCACATCCAGTCCAAGCCACGTCCAAGACCTTCTGAAGTCCAAGCCACGCCCAAGAATCTCATCTAACGTAAGCCTCGCCGCGGAATCTCGTCCAGTGCAGGGCACGGCCAAGATCCTCGTCCAGTCAAAGCCACGGCCGAGCAACAGGTCTAGTCCAAACCACGTCTGAGAACATAGTCTAGCCCAAGCCACGTTCAATAACCTTGTCTAATCCAAACCACCTCCAAAAACCCCGTCCAGTCCAAGACACGAACAAAAACATCGCCTAGTCCAAGCCACGTGTATGAACCTTGTCTGGTCAAAGCGACGTCCAAGATCCTCGTACAGTCCAGACAACGTCCAAGAGCCTCGTCTAGATCTAGCCACGTTCAAGAACCTCGTCCAGTCCAAGCCAGGTCCAAGAACCACGACCAGTGGAAGCCACGTAGAAGAGAGTTGTCCAGTCCAAGCCACGTCCAAGAACCTCGTCTACTCCAAGCCACGTCCAAGGACATCGTCTAGTCCAAGGCAGGTCAAGGCTCCCGGCTAGTCCAAGCCACGTCCAAGAACCTCGTGTACTCCAAGCCACGTCCAAGAAACTCGTCTAGTCCAAGCCACGTCTAAGAAACTTGTCTAGTCCAAACCGCGTCCAGGAACCTCGCCTAGTCCAAGCCTCGTCCAAGAATCTCGTCTAATACAAGCCTTACCCCGGAATCTCGTCCAGTGCCGGGCGCGGCCAAGATCCTCGTCCAATCCAATCCACGGCCGAGAACCAGGTCTAGTCCAAGCCACGTCCAATAATCTCGTCTAGTCCAAGCCACGTCCAAGAACCCCGTCTAGTACAAGCCACGTGTAAGAATATCGTCTAGTACAAGCCACGTGTAAGAATATCGTCTAGTCAAAGCCACGTCCAAGAACCCCGTACAGTCCAGACCACGTCCAAGAACCTCGTCTATTCAAAGACACGTCCAAGAGCCTAGTCTAGTCCAAGCCACGTCCAAAAACCTCGTCTAGTCCAAGCCTCGACGCGGAATCTTGTCCAGTACAGGGCACGGCCAAGATCTTCGTCCAGTAAAAGCCACGTCCAAGAACTTCGTCCAGACCAAACCACGTCGAAAAACCTTATCTAGACCATGCAACGTCCAAGAACCTCGTCAGTCCCAGCCATGTCCAAGAACCACGTCCAGTCCAAGCCACTTCCAAGCAACTCGTCTAGTCCAATCCACGTCCATTATCCCCGTCCCGTCCAAGTCACGTCCAAGAACCTCGTTTAGCCCAAACCACGTCCAGGAACCTCGTCCAGTCCAAGCCACATCCAAGAACCTCGTCGAATCCAAGCCACGTCCAAGGACCTCGTCTAGTGCAAGCCATATTCAGGAACCTAGTCTAGTCGAAGCCACGTCCAAGATCCTTGTCTAGTCCGAGCCACGTCCAAGAACCTAGTGCAGTCTAATCCACGTCGAAGAACCTCGTCTAGTCCAAGCCACTTCCAGGAACCTCGTCCAGTGCAAATGATGTTCATGATCCTCGTCCAGTGCAAACCACCGCAGAGAACCACGTCTACTGCAAGGCACGTCCAAGATCCTTGTGTAGTCCAAGCCACCTCCAATATCTGGTCTAGTCCAAGCCACGTCGAAGAACCTCGTCGATTCCAAGCTAAGTCCAAGAACCTCGTGTAGTCCAAGCCATATCTAAGAACCTAGTCTGGTCCAAGCCACGTCCGAGAACTTCGAACAGTGCAATCCACGTCCAAGATCCTCCTCCAGTCTAAGCCACGGCCGAGAACCTCATCCAGTCCAAATCACGTCCAAGAGGCTCGTCTAGACCAAGCCACGTCCAAGAACTTCGTTCAGTGGAAGCCACGTTCAAGAACGACGCCCAGTCCAAGCAACGTCTAAGAACCTCGTCTACTCATAGACACATCCAAGAACATCGTCTACTCTAAGCCACGCCCAAGGACATCGTCTAGTCCAAGCCACGTCCAAGAATCTTGTCTAGACAAAGCCACGTCCAAGAACCTCGTACAGTCCAGTCCACGTCCAAGAACCTCGTCTAGTCAAAGACAAGTCGAAGAGCCTCGTCCAGTCCAAGTCACGTCCAAGAACCACATCCTGTGCAAGCCAGGTCCAAGAACCTCTTTCAGTCCAAGCCAAGTCCAAGAACCTCGTCTAGTCCAAGCAACGTCCAAAAACCGCGTCTTGTCCAAGCCACGTCCAAGAACCTCGTCCACTCCAAGCCACGTGCAAGAAACTGGTCGATTCCAAGACACTTACAAGAACATCGTCTAGTCCAAGGCACATGCATGAACATCGTCTGGTCAAAGCAACGTTCAAGAACCTTGTACATTCCAGGCCACGTCCAACAACCTCGTCTTGTCCAAGCCACGTACAGGAACATCGTCTAATCCAATGCCACGTGAATGAACCTCGTCTGCTCAAAGCCACGTCCAAGAGCCTCGTACAGTCCAGGCCACGTCCAAGAACCTCGTCCAGTCCAAGTCACGTCCAAGAACCACGTCCAGTTGCAGCCAGGTTCAAGAACGTTGTCCAGTCCAAGCCACGTCCAAAAACCTCGTCTAGTTCAAGACACTTACAAGAACATCGTCTAGTCCAAGGCACATGCATGAGCATCGTCTGGTCAAAGCAACGTTCAAGAACCTTGTACAGTCCAGGCCACGTCCAAGAACCTCGTCTTGACCTAGCCACGTCCAAGAACCTCGTCCAGTCCCAGCCACGTCCGGGAACTTCGAACTGTGCAATCCACGTCCAAGATCCACGTCCAGTCCAAGCTACGGCCGAGCAGGAGGTCTAGTCCAAGCTACGTCCGAAAACATAATGTCGTCCAAGCCACGTCCAATATTCTCGTGTAGTCCCAGACACTTCCAGGTACCTCGTCTAGTCCAAGCCACGTCCAAGAACCTCGTCTAGTGCAAGCCACGTCCAAGAACCTCGTCCAGTCCAAGCCACGTCCAAAATCCTCGTCTAGTCCAAGCTACTTCCAAGAACCTCGTGCAGTTCAACCGACGTCCAAGAACCTCGTTTAGTTCAAGCCAAGGCCAGGAAACTCGTCGAATGCAAGGAAACTCCAACAATCTAGTCTAGTCCAAGCCACGTCCAAGAATCTCGTCTAATCCAAGACTCGACCGGGAATCTCGTCCAGTGCAGGGCACGGCCAAGATCCTCGTCTAGTCCAAGCTACGGCCGAGCACCAGGTCTAGTCCAAGCCACGTCCGAAAACATAGTGTAGTCCAAACCACGTCCAATACTCCCAGCCACCTCTAAGTACCTCGTCTAGTACAAGCCACATCCAACAACCTCGTCTACTCCAAGCCACGTCCAAGAACCTCGTCTTGTCCAAGCCACGTACAAGAACATTGTCTAGTCCAAGCCACGTGCATGAACCTCGTCTAGTCAAAGGCACGTCCAAGAACCTCGTACAGTCCAGGCCACGTTCAAGAACCTCATCTAGACCTTGCCACGTCCAAGAACGTTGTCCAGTCCAAGCCACGTCCAAGAACAGCGTTCAGTGGAAGCCACGTTCAAGAACGATGCCTAGTCCAAGCAACGTCCAAGAACCTCGTACAGTCCAGTCCATGTCCCAGAACCTCGTCTAGTCCAAAACACGTCCAAGAACGTCTACCAGTCCCAGTCATATCCAAGAACCATATCCAGTGCAAGCCAGGTCCAAGAACGTCTTCCAGTCCAAGCCACGTCCAAGAACCTCGTCTAGTCCAAGCCACGTCCAAGAACTTTGTCAAGCCCAAGCCACGCCCAAGAATCTCGTCTAATCTAAGCCTCGCCCCGGAATCTCGTCCAGTGCAAGGCACGGCCAAGATCCTCGTCCAAATCAAGCTGAGGCCGAGTACCAGGTCTAGTCCAAGTCACGTTCGAAAACACTGTAATCCAAACCACATCCAATATTCTCGTGTAGTCCCAGCCACCTCTAAGTACCTGGTCTAGTGCAAGCCACATCCAACAACCTCGCCTACTCCAAGCCACGTACAAGAACATTGTCTAGTCCAAGCCACGTGCATGAACCTCGTCTAGTCAAAGTCACGTTCAAGAACGATGCCCAGTCCAAGCAACGTCCAAGAACCTCGTCTATTCCTAGACACGTCCAAGAACATCTTCTACTCCAAGCCACGTTCTAGGACATCGTCTAGTCCAAGCCACGTCCAAGAACCTTGTCTGGACAAAGCCACGTCCAAGAACCTCGTACAGTCCAGACCACGTCCAAAACCCTCGTCTAATCCAAGACACGTCCAAGAACGTCATTCTGTCCCAGTCGTATTCAAGAACCACATCCAGTCCAAGCCACGTCCAAGACCTTCTGAAGTCCAAGCCACGCCCAAGAATCTCATCTAACGTAAGCCTCGCCGCGGAATCTCGTCCAGTGCAGGGCACGGCCAAGATCCTCGTCCAGTCAAAGCCACGGCCGAGCACCAGGTCTAGTCCAAACCACGTCTGAGAACATAGTCTAGCCCAAGCCACGTTCAATAACCTTGTCTAATCCAAGCCACCTCCAAGAACCCCGTCCAGTCCAAGACACGAACAAAAACATCGCCTAGTCCAAGCCACGTGTATGAACCTTGTCTGGTCATAGCGACGTCCAAGATCCTCGTACAGTCCAGACAACGTCCAAGAGCCTCGTCTAGATCTAGCCACGTTCAAGAACCTCGTCCAGTCCAAGCCAGGTCCAAGAACCACGACCAGTGGAAGCCACGTAGAAGAGAGTTGTCCAGTCCAAGCCACGTCCAAGAACCTCGTCTACTCCAAGCCACGTCCAAGGACATCTGCTAGTCCAAGGCAGGTCAAGGCCCCCGGCTAGTCCAAGCCACGTCCAAGAACCTCGTGTACCCCAAGCCACGTCCAAGAAACTCGTCTAGTCCAAGCCACGTCTAAGAAACTTGTCCAGTCCAAACCACGTCCAGGAACCTCGCCTAGTCCAAGCCTCGTCCAAGAATCTCGTCTAATACAAGCCTTACCCCGGAATCTCGTCCAGTGCCGGGCGCGGCCAAGATCCTCGTCCAATCCAATCCACGGCCGAGAACCAGGTCTAGTCCAAGCCACATCCAATAATCTCGTCTAGTCCAAGCCACGTCCAAGAACCCCGTCTAGTACAAGCCACGTGTAAGAATATCGTCTAGTACAAGCCACGTGTAAGAATATCGTCTAGTCAAAGCCACGTCCAAGAACCCCGTACAGTCCAGACCACGTCCAAGAACCTCGTCTATTCAAAGACACGTCCAAGAGCCTAGTCTAGTCCAAGCCACGTCCAAAAACCTCGTCTAGTCCAAGCCCCGACGCGGAATCTTGTCCAGTACAGGGCACGGCCAAGATCTTCGTCCAGTAAAAGCCACGTCCAAGAACTTCGTCCAGACCAAACCACGTCGAAAAACCTTATCTAGACCATGCAACGTCCAAGAACCTCGTCAGTCCCAGCCATGTTCAAGAACCACGTCCAGTCCAAGCCACATCCAAGCAACTCGTCTAGTCCAATCCACGTCCATTATCCCCGTCCCGTCCAAGTCACGTCCAAGAACCTCGTTTAGTCCAAACCACGTCCAGGAACCTCGTCCAGTCCAAGCCACATCCAAGAACCTCGTCGAATCCAAGCCACGTCCAAGGACCTCGTCTAGTGCAAGCCATATTCAGGAACCTAGTCTAGTCGAAGCCACGTCCAAGATCCTTGTCTAGTCCGAGCCACGTCCAAGAACCTAGTGCAGTCTAATCCACGTCGAAGAACCTCGTCTAGTCCATGCAACGTCCAAGAATCTCGTCAGACCCAGCCACGTCCAAGAACCTCGTTCAGTCCAAGCCACTTCCAAGAACATCGTCTAGTCCAAGCCACTTCCAGGAACCTCGTCCAGTGCAAATGATGTTCATAATCCTCGTCCAGTGCAAACCACCGCAGAGAACCACGTCTACTGCAAGGCACGTCCAAGATCCTTGTGTAGTCCAAGCCACCTCCAATATCTGGTCTAGTCCAAATCACGTCGAAGAACCTCGTCGATTCCAAGCCAAGTCCAAGAACCTCGTGTAGTCCAAGTCATATCCAAGAACCTAGTCTAGTCCAAGCCACGTCCGAGAACTTCGAACAGTGCAATCCACGTCCAAGATCCTCCTCCAGACTAAGCCACGGCCGAGAACCTCATCCAGTCCAAATCACGTCCAAGAGGCTCGTCTAGACCAAGCCACGTCCAAGAACTACGTTCAGTGGAAGCCACGTTCAAGAACGACGCCCAGTCCAAGCAACGTCTAAGAACCTCGTCTACTCATAGACACATCCAAGAACATCGTCTACTCTAAGCCACGCCCAAGGACATCGTCTAGTCCAAGCCACGTCCAAGAATCTTGTCTAGACAAAGCCACGTCCAAGAACCTCGTACAGTCCAGTCCACGTCCAAGAACCTCGTCTAGTCAAAGACAAGTCGAAGAGCCTCGTCCAGTCCAAGTCACGTCCAAGAACCACATCCTGTGCAAGCCAGGTCCAAGAACCTCTTCCAGTCCAAGCCACGTCCAAGAAACTCGTCTCGTCCAATCCTCGTCCAAGAATCTCGTCTAATCTAAGCCTAACCCTGGAATCTCGTCCAGTGCAGGGCACGGCCAAGATCCTCGTCCAGTCCAAGCCACGGCCTAGAACCAGGTCTAGTCTAAGCCACGTCGAAAGAACACATTGCTTCCAAGCCACGTCCAAGAACCTCGACTAATCCAAGCCTCGTCCCGGAATCTCGTCCAGTGCACGGCACGGCCTATGTCCTCGTCCAGGCCAAGTCACGGCCGAGAATCAGGTCTAGGCCAAGCCACGTCCGATAATATAGTTTAGTCCAAGCCACGTCCAATAACCACGACTAGTCCAAGCCACCTCCAAGAACCTCGTCCAGTCCAACCCACATCCAAGAAATTCGTCTAGTCCAAGCCACGTCGAAACAACGCATCTCTTCCAAGCCAGTCCAAGAACCTCGTCTAGCCTAAGCTACGTGCAAGAACTTCGTCCAATGCAAGTCACCTCCAACAGCACTTCCAGTGCAAGCCACTTCCAGAAGAACGTCCAGTGCAAGCAACGTCCAAAAACCTCATCTAGTTGAAGCCACATCCAAGTACCTCGTCCAGTTCATTACATTCCAAGATCCTCGTGCAGTCCAAGCCATGTCCAAGAACCTCGTCTAGTTCAAGCCACGTCCAAGAACCTCGTGCCGTACAAGCTACGTCCCAGAACCTCGTCTAGTCCAAGCCACGTTGAAGAAGCTCACTCAGTCCAAACCACGTCCAAGAACCTCGTCTAGTCAAAAACAAGTCGAAGAGCCTCGTCCAGTCCAAGTCACATCCAAGAAGCACATCCTGTGCAAGCCAGGTCCAAGAACCTCTTCCAGTCCAAGCCATATCCAGGAACCTCGTCTAGTCCAAGCCACGTCCAAGAACTTCGCCCAGTCCAAGCCACGTCCAAGAACCTCGTCTACTTCCAGACACGTCAAAGAACATCGTCTACTACAAGCCAGGCCCAAAGACATCATCTAGTGCAAGCCACGTCGAAGAACCTCGTCTAGTCCATGCAACGTCCAAGAATCTCGTCAGACCCGGCCACGTCCAGGAACTTCGACCAGTGCAAATCATGTTCATGATCCTCGTCCAGTGCAAACCAGCGCAGAGAACCACGTCTAGTGCAAGGCACTTCCAAGATCCTTATGCAGTCCAAGCCACGTCCAAGATCTGGTCTAGTCCAAGCTGCGACGAAGAACCTCGTCGATTCCATGCCAAGTCCAAGAACCTCGTGTAGTCCAAGTCATATCCAAGAACCTAGTCTAGTCCAAGCCACGTCCAAGTTCCTTTTCTAGTCCAAGCCACTTCCAAGAACCTCGTTATATTCCAATCCACATCGAAGAACTCCGCTGAGTTCATGCAACGTCCAAGAACCTCGTCCAGTCCCAGCCACGTCCGGGAACTTCGAACTGTGCAATCCACGTCCAAGATCCTCGTCCAGTCCAAGCTACGGCCGAGCACCAGGTCTAGTCCAAGCTACGACCGAAAACATAGTTTAGTCCAAGCCACGTCCAATATTCTCGTGTAGTCCAGCCACCTCTAAGTACCTCGTCTAGTCCAAGCCACGTCCAAGAACCTCGATTAATCCAAGCCTCGTCTCGGAATCTCGTCCAGTGCACGGCATGGCCAAGGTCCTCGTCCAGACCAAGTCGCGGCCGAGAATCAGGTCTAGGCCAAGCCACGTCCAATAACCACGACTAGTCCAAGCCACCTCCAAGAACCTTGTCCAGTCCAAGCCACGTCCAAGAACCTCGTCTAGTTCAAGACACTTCCAAGAACATCGTCTAGTCCAAGGCACATGCATGAACATCGTCTGTTCAAAGCAACGTTCAAGAACCTTGTACAGTCCAGGCCACGTCCAAGAACCTCGTCTAGCCCAAGCCGCGTCCAAGAACCTCGTCTAGTTCAAGACACTTACAAGAACATCGTCTAGTCCAAGGCACATGCATGAACATCGTCTGGTCAAAGCAACGTTCAAGAACCTTGTACAGTCCAGGCCACGTCCAAGAATCTCGTCTAGACCTAGCCACGTCCAAGAACCTCGGCCCGTCCAAGCCACGTCCAAGTACTACGTTCAGTAGAAGCCATGTTCACGAACGGCACCCAGTCCATGCAACGTCCAAGAACCTCTACCACTCCAAGCCAAGTCCAAGAGCCTCGTGTAGTCCAAGCCATCTCTAAGAACCTAGTCTAGTCCAAGCCACGTCCGAGAACTTCGAACAGTGCAATCCACGTCCAAGATCCTCCTCCAGTCTAAGCCACGGCCGAGAACCTCATCCAGTCCAAATCACGTCCAAGAGGCTCGTCTAGACCAAGCCACGTCCAAGAACTACGTTCAGCGGAAGCCACGTTCATGAACGACGCCCAGTCCAAGCAACGTCTAAGAAACTCGTCTACTCCTAGACACGTCCAAGAAGATCGTCTACTCTAAGCCACTCCCGAGGACATCGTCTAGTCCAAGCCACGTCCAAGAACCTTGTCTAGACAAAGCCACGTCCAAGAACCTCGTACAGTCCAGTCCACGTCCAAGAGCCTCGTCTAGTCCAAGACACGTCCAAGAACGTCATCCAGTCCCAGTGATATCCAAGAACCACATCCAGTGCAAGCCAAGTCCAAGAACCTTTTCCAGTCGAAGCCACATCCAAGAACCTCATACAATCCAGACGACGTCCAAGAACCTCGTGTAGTCCAAGCCACGTCCAAGAACCTCGTCTAGTCCAATCGACATCCAGGAATCTAGTCTAGTCCAAGCCACGTCCAAGTTCCTTTTCTAGTGCAAGCCACTTCCAAAAACCTCGTTATATTCCAATCCACATCGAAGAACTCCGTCTAGTCCATGCAAAGTCCAAGAACCTCGTCCAGTCCATGCAACGTCCAGGAACCTCGTCCAGTCCCAGCCACGTCCAAGAACTTCAAACAGTGCAATCCACGTCCAAGATCTTCCTCCAGTCTAAGCCACGGCCGAGAACCTCATCCAGTCCAAGTCACGTCCAAGAGCCTCGTCTAGACCAAGCCACGTCCAAGAACTACGTTCAGTGGAAGCCACGTTCAAGAACGACGCCCAGTCCAAGCAACGTCCAAGAACCTCGTCTACTCCTAGACACGTAAAAGAACATCGTCTACTCCAAGCCATGCCCAAGGACATCGTCTAGTACAAGCCACGTCCAAGAACCTCGTCTAGTCCAAAACACGTCCAAGAACGTCATCCAGTCCCAGTGATATACAAGAACCACATCCAGTGCAAGCCAGGTCCAAGAACCTCGTCTAGTCCAAGCCACATCCAAGAACCTAGTCTAGTCCAAGCCACTTCCAAGTTCCTTTTCTAGTCCAAGCCACTTCCGAAAACCTCGTTATATTCCAATCCACATCGGAGAACTCCGTCTAGCCCATGCAACATCCAAGAATCTCTTCCAGTCCCAGCCACGTCCAAGAACTTCGAACAAAGCAATCCACGTCCAAGATCCTCGTCCAGTCTAAGCCACGGACGAGAACCACGTTTAGTGCAATCCACTTCCAAGAACTTCGTCCATTCCAAGCCACGTCCAGGAACCTCATCCAGTCCAAGTCACGTGCAAGAACCTCGTCCAGTCCAAGCCACGTCCAAGGACCTCGTCCAGTCCAAGCCACGACCAAGAACTATGTTCAGTGGAAGCCACGTTCAAGAACGATGCCCAGTCCAAGCAACGTCCAAGAACTTCGTCTACTCCTAGACACGTCCAAGGACATCGTCTAGTCCAAGCCACGTCCAAGAAACTTGTCTAGACAAAGCCATGTCCCAGAACCTCGTAGAGTCCAGTCCACGTCCAAAAACCTCGTCTAGTCCAAGACACGTCCAAAAACGTCATTCAGTCCTAGTCATATGCAAGAACCACATCCAGTGCAAGCCAGGTCCAAGAACCTCTTCCAGTCCAAGCCACGTCCAAGAACCTTGTCAAGTCCAAGGAATCTCGTCCATTACAGGGCACGGCCAAGATCCTCGCCCAGTCAAAGCTACGACTGAGCACCAGGTCTAGTCCAAACCACGTCCGAGAACATAGTCTAGTCCAAGTCTCGTTCAATAACCTTGCCCAATCCAAGCCACCTCCAAGAACCCCTTCTAGTTCAAGACAGGAACAAGAACATCGCCTAGTCCAAGCAACATGCATGAACCTTGTCTGGTCAAAGCCACGTCCAAGATCCTTGTACAGTCCAGACAACGTCCAAGAACCGTGTCTAGACCTACCCACGTCCATGAACCTCGTCTAGACCTAGCCACGTCCAAGAACCTCGTCCAGTGCAAGCCAGATCCATGAACCACGACCAGTGGAAGCCACGTACAAGAACGTTGTCCAGTCCAGGCCACGTCCAAGAACCTCGTCTACTCCAAGCCACATCCAAGAACATCGTCCAGTCCAAGCCACGTCCAAGAACCTCGTCTAGTCAAAGCCAAGTCCAACAACCATGTACAGTCCAGGCCACGTCCAAGAACCTCGTCTATCCCAAGGCACGTTCAGGAACCTCGTCCAATCCAGTCACGTCCAAGAACCTCGTCTGGTCCAAGCCTCGTCGAAGAATCTCGTCTAATGCAAGCCTCACCCCGGAATCTCCTCCAGTGCAGGGCACGGCCAAGATTCTCGTCCAGTCCAAGCCACGGCCGAGCAGCAGGTCTAGTCCAAGCCACGTCCAATAATCTCGTCTAGTCCAAAGGCACTTCCAGAACCTCGTCCAGTCCAAGACACGTCCAAGAACCTCGTGTAGTCCAAGACACGTCGAAACAATTCATCTCTTCCAAGCCACGTCCAAGAACCTCGTCGAAACCAAGCCACGTCCAAGAACCTCGTCGAAACCAAGCCACGTCCAAGAACCTCGTTTAGTCCAAGCCACATTCCTGAACCCCGTCTAGTACAAACCACGTGCAAGAACATCGTCTAGTCCAAGGCACACGCATGAACATCGTCTGGTCAAAGCAATATTCAAGAACCTTGTACAGTCTAGGCCACGTCCCAGAACCTCGTCTAGACCAGGCCAAGTTCAAGAACCTCGTCCAGTCCAAGCCAAGTCCAAGAACTACGTTCAGTGGAAGCCACGTTCACGAACTGTGCCCAGTCCATGAAACGTCCAAGAACCTCTTCCACTCCAAGCCACGTCCAAGAACCTCGTCTCGTCCAATCCTCGTCCAAGAATCTCGTCTAATCTA
This sequence comes from Mobula birostris, assembly GCF_030028105.1. Lineage (NCBI taxonomy): Eukaryota > Metazoa > Chordata > Chondrichthyes > Myliobatiformes > Myliobatidae > Mobula > Mobula birostris. Next base: position 122,631,276 of record NC_092377.1, on the reverse strand, counting down.
AGCCTAACCCCGGAATCTCGTCCAGTGCAGGGCACGGCCAAGATCCTCGTCCAGTCCAAGCCACGGCCGAGAGCCAGGTCTAGTTCAAGCCACGTCCAAGAACCTTGTCTAGTCCTAGCCACGTCGAAACAACACATTTCTTCCAAGCCACGTCCAAGAACCTCGACTAATCCAAGCCTCGTCCCGGAATCTCGTCCAGTGCACGGCACGGCCAAGGTCCTCGTCCAGACCAAGTCACGGCCGAGAATCAGGTCTAGTCCAAGCCACGTCCGATAATATAGTCTGGTCCAAGCCACGTCGAAACAACTCATCTCTTCCAAGCCAGTCCAAGAACCTCGTCTAGCCTATGCTACGTGCAAGAACTTTGTCCAGTGCAAGCCACCTCCAACACCACTCCCAGTGCAAGCCACTTCCAGCAGAACGTCCAGCCCAAGCCACGTCCAAGAACCTCGTCTAGTTCAAGCCACGTCCAAGAACCTCGTCCCGTGCAAGCCACGTCCCAGAACCTCGTCTAGTCCACGCCACGTCCTAGAACCTCGTCTAGTCCAAGCCACGTCCAAGAAGCTCACTCAGTCCAAACCACGTCCAAGAGCCTCGTCCAGTCCAAGCCACGCCCAAGAACCTCGTCCAGTCGAAGCCACGTCCAAGAACCTCGCCTAGTACAAGCCACTGCCAAGAAACTCGCGCTGTGCAAGCCACATCCAAGAAATTCGACTAGTCCAAGCCACGTCCAAGTGCCTCGTCCAGTGCAAGACACGTCCAAATCCTCTTGAATTCCAAGCCACGTCCAAGAACCTCGTCCAGAGCAAGCCACGTCCAAGAATCTCGTCTAGTCCAAGCCACGTCCAACAACCTAGTCTAGTCGAAGCCACGGCCAAGATCCTTGTCTAGTCCGAGCCACGTCCAAGAACCTAGTGTAGTCTAATCCACGTCGAAGAACCTCGTCTAGTCCATGAAACCTCCAAGAATCTCGTCAGTCCCAGCCACGTCCAAGAACCTCGTTCAGTCCAAGCCACTTCCGAGAACCTCGTCTAGTCCAATCCACGTTCAGGAACCTCGTCTAGTACAAATCACGTCCATGATCCCCGTCCCGTCCAAGTCACGTCCAAGAACCTCGTTTAGTCCAAGCCACGTCCAAGAACCTCGTCCAGTCTCAGCCACACCCAAGAACCTCGTCTAGTGCAAGCCACGTCCAACAACCTCGTCGAATGAAAGCCACGTCCAACAACCTCGTCGAATCGAAGACACGTCCAAGAACCTCGTCTAATCCAAGCAACTTCCAGGAACCTAGTCTAGTCGAAGCCAAGTCCAAGGTCCTTGTCTAGTCCGAGCCACGTCCAAGGACCTAGTGCAGTCTAATCCACGTCGAATAACTTCGTCTAGACCACGCAACGTCCAAGAACCTTGTCAGCCCCAGCCACGTCCATGAACGTCGTTCAGTCCAAGCCACTTCCAAGAACCTCGTCTAGTCCAATCCACGTTCAGGAACCTCGTCTAGTACAAATCACGTCCATGATCCCCGTCCCGTCCAAGTCACGTCCAAGAACCTCGTTTAGTCCAAGCCTCGTCCAAGAACCTCGTCGAATCCAAGCAACGTCCAAGAACCTCGTCTAGTGCAAGCCACGTCCACGAACTTCGTCTAGTCCAAGCCACATCCAGGAACCTAGTCTAGCCGAAGCCACGTCCAAGATCCTTGTCTACTCCGAGCCACGTCCAAGAACCTGGTGTAGTCTAATCCACGTCGAAGAACCTCGTCTAGTGCATGAAACGTCCAAGAATCTCATCAGACCCAGCCACGTCCAGGAACCGCGTTCAGTCCAAGCCACTTCCAAGAACCTCGTCTAGTCCAAGCCACGTCCAGGAACCTCGTCCAGTGCAAATCATATGCATGATCCTCGTCCAGTCCAAACCACCGCAGAGAACCACGTCTAGTGCAAGGCACGTCCAAGATCCCTGTGTAATCCAAGTACGTCCAAGATATGGTCCAGTCCAAGCCACGTCGAAGAACCTCGTCGATTCAAAGCCACGTCCAAGAACCTCGTGTAGTCCCAGCCACGTCCAAGATCCTCGCCCAGTCAAACCACGGCCTAGAACCACGCCTAGTGCCAGTCACTTCTAAGAACCTCGTCCAGTCCAAGCCACGTCCAAGCACTTCATCTAGTCCAAGCCACGGCCAAGTTCCTTTTCTAGTCCAAGCCAAGGGCAAGTTTCTTTTCTAGTCCAAGACACTTCCAAGAACCTCGTTATAATCCAATCCACATCGAAGAACTCCGTCTAGTCCATGCAACGTCCAAGAACCTTGTCCAGTCCCAGTCACGTCCAAGAACTTCGAACAGTGCAATCCACTTCCAAGATTCTCGTCCAGTCTAAGCCACGGCCGAGAACCACGTCTAGTGCAAGTCACTTCCAAGAACCTCGTCTAGTCCAAGCCACGTCCAGAAACCTCGTCCAGTGCAAATCATGTTCATGATCTTCGTCCAGTCCAAACCACCGCAGAGAACCACGTCTAGTGCAAGACACGTCCAAGATCCCTGTGTAATCCAAGCCACGTCCAAGACATGGTCCAGTCTAAGCCACGTCCAAAACATGGTCCAGTCTAAGCCACGTCGAAGAACCTCGTCGATTCCAAGCCACGTCCAAGAACCTCATGTAGTCCAAGCCACGTCCAAGAACCTCGTCCAGTCCAAGCCACATCCAAGAACCTCGTGTCGTCCAAACCACGTCCAAGAACCTCGTCCAGTCCCAGCCACGTCCAAGAACATCGAACAGTGCAATCCACGTCCAAGATCCTCGCCCAGTCTAAGCCACGGCCGAGAACCACGTCTAGTGCCAGTCACTTCCAAGAACCTCGTCCAGTCCAAGCCACGTCCAAGCACCTCATCTAGTCCAAGTCTCGTCCAAGAACCTCGTCTAATCCAAGCCACGGCCAAGTTCCTTTTCTAGTCCAAGCCACGGCCAAGTTCCTTTTCTAGTCCAAGCCACTTCCAAGAACCTCGTTATAATCCAATCCACATCGAAGAACTCCGTCTAGTCCATGCAACGTCCAAGAACCTCATCCAGTCCCAGCCACGTCCAAGAACTTCGAACAGTGCAATCCACGTCCAAGATCCTCGTCCAGTCTAAGCCACGGCCGAGAACCACGTCTAGTGCAAGTCACTTCCAAGAGACTCGTCCAGTCTAAGCCACGTCCAAGCACATCATCTAGTACAAGTCACGTCCAAGAACCTCGTCTAGTCCAAGCCACGTCCAAGGATCTCGTCCAGTTCATGCCACATCCAAGAACCTTATCCAGTCCAAGTCACGTCCAAGAACCTCGTCTAGTCCAAGCCACGCTCAAGGACCTCGTCTAGTCCAAGCCTCGTCCATGAAAATCGTCCCGTCCAAGTCAAGGCTTTGTGTTCTCCTCTAGTACATGTGTCTTTTCCTGTGCTGGAGTTCCACGTCCTGAACTGTAGCCACGTTCTGTCCTTGCCAAGATACTTGTCCCGATTCCTGGCCCTAATCTTTGTTTTTGTCCCACCTTCTAGTCTGCATCCAAACCCGTCCCTAACTCTGGTCCAGTTCCTACTACGTCAGTGTCTGTGTCTTGAATTAGGGTCCGCCATCAGCGCTCCATTTATGACAAGAAAAGGGGAGGGAAGAGGGTCGGGATGCGGAAGCACCAGAGAGACGTTCTGTAGTGATAAATAAACCAGTTAATTGGAATCAAATGCCGCGTGCCACTGCTCACGCCCCAACCCCACGCAACTGGCAAATCTTCTCTGCCAACTATCTCACAACTCTGCTTACATGCTCCACCCCGTGATTCTTAACATTCCTTTCTCTGTCTAGTTTTACAATCTCACTCTACCCTCCACGTTGGCAAATAAAATACTGTGCAATTTAACTACATATCCAAATTTCTTATTTAGGGCTATGTCAATTTGTTTTTCTCCAATGTATAAGCATTGCAACAGTACACACCATTTCGATCTGCTCCTGGCAGGCTGTTCCATATTTTGAGCATTGTGAAAATGATTAATCAGCAGATTTCCTCTCAATTTCTTGACATTGACATTGAAACTTTAGTACCATGGGAACATCATCCCTACCCGATCAACAGACATCCGTCTATTCCTCCCATTGATGACAACCGAAATATCTGAATCTCTTTAAGTCTTTATCGCTTTCTAAAGGACGAATACAACCCTTCACACACATTTTTTTTGCTCAGACTTATGCCCCATGTATCAGATAATGAAAATTGGTTGCAGTGCATCTTCTGTGATTATTTTTGATAAGGAGGCTAAACGAATGCATAATATTCCAAGCGAGTCTTTACCAGACTGCCATATAATCAGTGGAAAAGTATTTGTTCGAAATTCCAAGCACCTTTGTTTTGATTGATAGGCAAGGGCCATGCAAGTTCACTCTTGTCGATATGCAATGTAATAGTATTTGATTTAACAAAAATCTCACATTTTACCTCTTTTTGATTAACTGCATACTTTGCAGCATTTTTTTTTTTTTTGGCCGGATTTTGGACATTTAGTCCAGCAGTTAAAATCAATAATCTAAACGAAGTGGGACAGAGAAAAGTATGCTACGTTAAATGCAATTATATTTTCGAAACCTTACTCATGCACATAGCAGACACGTAATAATTGTTATATGGTGCGGCATGCAACGTGGACACATGACAGTCTTTTGTTCTGATGATGTGGTTTAATATTATGAATAAAGCTCAAAACTGTACATCAGACTCTTCCAGATCTCTTTCCGCTTGGGGACTTCCTATGGTAGCATATCTTTCCTCTAGTGCAGAAAACAGGTGGACTGATATGGTGAGATTCACAGTTATCTGATCAAAATCATGAAGGAAACACTATTAATTTATCAACAGACTCCCAGCGTTTTATGCGTCTGATCTAATGAAACCCCCTACCCACTGACTCCCACTTTAGTGATCAATATGTAATATGAAAAACCGGCTGCAAGTGAAAAGATGGTTACATTGGTAAAAATGAACGTGGCAGGTCATGGAGAACACCGTCGCAGACATCGCATGCCTTAAGCAGATTAGAGAAGGTGAGTGTACCAGAATGAGCGGATTTGCAAGCTTTCATCGTTGTTTGCACATGCTAGTATTCCGTAATTGGCCGTGGAACCTAAAAGGCAAAATGAGGGCAGAGGCACAGGCGTCGTTGTACTTGGCGGAAGATAGTTCTCTGTGATGCAAGTAATTTTCATAAGAAGAAAAATATAAAGGAAACAGACCATTGTTCAAAGAAGCCACACCAGGTTAGAGGGGTTTAATTTCACAGAAGCTGCGATCGAGGACTTTTTCAGGACCGGAAGCTAACATAAGCGCTGTGGTTTAGGATAAGATAACTGAACTGTGAATGCAGTGGCAACATTGGAAATCATAAAACCAAGCTCAGTCATAGCGAAAATTGTAAAAGAAGTTTGGAAAATATTTCCCGAACTTCTTATACAGGACAGTATTGTTACGTTCCTGGAAAACAATCAGTACACTGTTACAAGATAAACCCATTTCATTTTCATTGAAAGCTAAGTAATAACAGCGTGGGTTACTATCTGAACCTAACAGAGTACCTGTGCTACATGCTAGTGAGGCAAGAAATAGGAAGATAATGCAGCTAAATACGTGGCTAAGGAGTTGGTGCAGGAGGGAGGGCTTCATGTTTCTGGACAATTTGGCTTTGTTCCGGGGAAGGTCCGACGTGTTCCGGCAGGACGGGTTGCACCTGAACTGGAGGGGTTTAAAATCCTTGCAGGAAGATTTGCCAGTGCTGCTCCTTGGGGGTTAAACTAGAATTGCAGGGGGAGGGGAACCGGAGTGTTAGAGCAGATAGTGAGGCGGGGAAGGATAAAGATCATGCGAGAACTCCAAGTATAGTGCATGGAGTAAAGCCAGATCTAAAATATAAAGAGGCTTTGATGATAGAGAAACAGAATAAAGGGGGTAAAAGTAGTAAGGTAGAAGTGCTAAAGTGCGTATACTTCAATGTAAGAAGCATCAGGAACAAAGGTGGTGAACTAAGAGCGTGGATACATACATGGAAAAAATGATTTAGTGGTCATTACAGAGACTTGGCTGGCACCAGGGCAGGAATGGATTCCCAATATTCCTGGATTACAGAGGATAGAGAGCGGGGAAAAGGGAAGGAGGGGTGGCATTACTGGTCAGCAATATGATTACATCTACAGAAAGGGTCGGGAAAGTAGCAGGATCCTCTTATTGAGTCGGTATGGGTGGAAGTAAGGAAGAGGAAGGGAGCAGTTATTCTACTGGGAGTATTCTATAGGCCCCCTGGTAGCAGCAGGGATACCGTGGAGCAGATTGGGAAGCAGATTTTGGAAAGACGCAAAAATAACAGGGTTGCTATCATGGGTGACTTTACCTCCCTAATATTGATTGGCACCTGATTCGTTCCAATGATTTAGACGGGACAGAGTTTGTTAAGTGTGTCCAGGACGGATTCCTGTCACAGTATGTTAACAGGCCGACCAGGGGAAATGCTATACTAGATCTGGTATTAGGTAACGAATCGGGCAAGGTCACAGATCCCGCAGTGGGTGACCATCTGGCAACAGTGATCACACTCCCTGGCCTTCAACATTATCGTGGAAAAGGATAGAATCAGACAGGACAGGATTTTTTTAATTGGAAAAGTGAACAGTATGAGGCTATAAGGTATTTTTTGCAGGATTTTAGGGATAAATAGGTCCCGGTGAGGAAGATAAAGAATGGTAGGGTGAAGGAGCCATGGGTGACAAGTGAGGTGGAGAATCTGGTCAGGTCGAAGAAAGCAGGGTACCTCAGGTTTAGGAAGCAAGGATCAGATCGGTCTATTGAGGAATATAGGATAGCAAGAATGGAGCTTAAGAAGGGGCTGAGGAGAGCAAGAAGGGCGGGATGAGAAGGCCTTTGTGAGTAGGATAACGGAAAACCCCAAGGTATTCTTCAATTATGTGAAGATCAGAAGGTTGACTGGTTTGAAGATAGGACAAATTAGAGATAAAGGTTGGAAGATGTGCCTGGGGGCGCTGGAAGTGAGCGAGGTCGTCAATGAATACTTCCCTTCGGCATTCATCAATGAGGGGGAACTTGATAACGGTAAGGACAATATCAATGAGGTTGATGTTCTGGGGCATGTTCTTATTAAGGGAGAGGAGGTGTTGGAGCTGTTAAAATACATTAGGACGGATTAGTCCCCGGGGCCTGACGGAATAAGCCCCAGGCTGCTCCACGAGGCGAGGGAAGAGATTGCAAAGCCTATGGCTGGGATCACTATGTCCTCGTTGTCCACGGGAATGATACCGGAGGATCGAAGTCAAGCGAATGTTGTCCTCTTTTTCAAACAAGGTAATAGGGATAGTCCGGGTAGTTATAGACCACTGGCCTTACATCTGTGGTGGGAAAGCTGTTGGAAAGATTCTTAGAGGTAGGTTCTATGGACATTTAGAGAATCATGGTCTTATCAGGGACAGTCAGCGTGGCCTTATGAAGGTCAGATTGTGTCTAACCAGTCTGATACTGTTCTTTGAGGATGTGACCAGGCATATAGATGAGGGTCGTGCAGTGGATGTGATCCATATGGATTTTAATAAGGCAGTTAACAAGGTTCCACACGGAATGCTTTTTCATAAAGTCTGAAAGCATGGGGTCCAGGGACGTTTGGCCATTTGGGTTCAGAATTGGCTTGCCTGCAGAAAGCAGAGGGTCCTTGTGTCGGGAGTACAATCGGATTGGAGGGTTGTGACTAGTGGTGTCCCACAAGGATCAGTTCTGGGATATCTACTTTTCACGATTTGTATTAACGACATGGATGTCGGGGTAGAAGGGTGGGTTGGCAAGTTTGCAGATGGCACAGAAGTCCGTGGTGTTGTGGATAGTGTAGAGGATCGTCGCAGATTGCAGAGACACATTGATAAGATGCAGAAGTGGGCTGAGACGTGGCAGATGGAGTTCAACCTGGAGAAGTGCGAGGTGGTACACTTTGGATGGACAAACTCCAAGGCAGAGTACAATGTAAATGGCAGGATACTTGGTAGTGTGGAGGAGCAGAGGGATCTGGGGGTACACAGATCTCTGAAACTTGCCTCACATGTAGATAGGATAGTTAAGTAAACGTATGGAGTGTTAGCTTTCATAAGTCGAGGGATAGAGTTTAATAGTCACAGGGTAATGATGCAGCTCTTTAAAACTCTGGTTAGGCCACACCTGGAGGATTGTGTCCAGTTCTGGTCGCCTCACATTTGGAAGGATGTGGAAGCACTGGAATGGTACAGAGGATATTTACCAAGATGTTGCCTGGTTTGGAGAGTATGCATTATGATCAGAGATTAAGGCAGCTAGGGCTATACTCTCTGGAGAGAAGGAGAATTAAAGGATACATGATAGAGGTATGCAAGGTATTAAGAGGAATAAATAAGAGTGGACAGCCAGCACCTCTAATCCAGGGCATCACTGCTCTATAAAAGAGGACATGGCTGTAGGGAAAGGGGTGGGGAGTTCAAGGAGGATATTAGAGAAAGGTTTTTTTTTCACTCAGAGAGTGGTTAGTGCGTGGAATGCACTGCCTCAGTCATTGGTGGAGCCAGAAACACTAGTGAAATTTAAGAGACTACTAGACAGGTATATGGAGGAATTTAAGGTGGTAGGTTATATCGGAAACAGGGTTTAAGGGTCGGCACAACATTGTGGGCCGAAGGGCCTGTACTGTGCTGTGCTATTCTATGTTTCTATTAAGATAAATGACGGGTCTCTAATTGTTGGGAGATAGATGGCCATATCAAAGAAGAATTAAGTGATGTAATAGGAGAAGAAAGTTAAAGAAAATGTGATGCACATGTAAAGAGTTTCTTCTTTTATGTTACTGTGTACGTTAATTAAAATGGCTGATTTGCTATGTTAATCTTTTATATTACTGCGTATAGGAATTAACATATCTTCTTAGTTATTTTAAATGCTGAGAAAGTCTCCAGCTGGCACTTTGCTTGGGTTATAACAGATAGCAGAGTACTATGAACCAATGGGTGTCCATGGTATTGTTCCTTGGGGTGATATGCCGTCTCATCTGGCTGGGAACCAGCGGTCTTTGGCGGGTAGTTGGAGGAGACGGACGTGTGGGAATGCTCAGGTTGATCACTCCGTTTGGTCCCGAGCTGCGAGTCGAAGGGGTCAGAGTGGTCCCGAAGAGATCCCCGAGCTCCAACGTGTGCACGAAAAAAATGAACTTTGATAAGTCTGGCGCCTTTTCCACTCCCTTTTTTTTCGCATTGAACTTCCATTAATCTCATAGATTTAGTAATATCTATAAAGTGTAATTGGCAAAACGTACAATGTGTGCTGGCTGAAGATTGATGTTTGAAGTTGAAACCGATGGCAGTTGTACAGCAACCAACATAACCGGGAGAGCAGGTGGGCGGCGGACGGGGTTTCCCTGAGGTAATTACGAGCCAATATAGCTCAGCGTTAAGTTGTGGGGGCAGGCGACCGTGTTTGGATTTTCGGTATAGCTGTATAAGTCGCCACGGTAAGCAGTCCGAAGGTGGATCGAGATAAGATTGTAAGCTGGTGTGAGTTAGAGGACGTACCGGTGAATCATGTGTGCGTGTTAAGTGGGATGGATTTCCACATTTCGGGAGATGTACTAGCGCGAGGGTTGAGTTTGGTCAAAGGTGGAGGGCAGGTAGAACTGGTAGCTAGAAGGTGTGGTAAAGAAGTGGAATCTAGCTGGGTGTTGGTTAGGACGAGTGCTGACGTTATGATGTTGGAACTGCCAGCGACGGTCAGCGTCCCGGGGGAGGCGGGGCCATGGGGTCTCCACACCCTCCCGGAGGAAGAAGGTGAGGAGATGCCGGAGGAGGAGATATATGAGACCCCAGAGGAGGAGCCAGTAGCTACTGGTGAAGGGTTAGAGTGGGAAGGATTGGCCAGTTAACGCCCCCCAGCTAGCGGTGAGACCTCCGAGTTAGCGGCCGCCATTACCTCCCTGGTGAGGAGGGCCGTGTGCTCCCGCGAAGCTGAGAATTTTCTCAGAGGCCACGCCCACCTCGGAAGGGGAGGACGACTGCGTGATATGGATTGAGGATACGTCCCAGTTGTTAGAGGCGTGGCCAGGTTCGGATGAGAAAAGAGACAACGATTGGTGGATAGTTTGAGGGGAGGGGCGGCCGGTGTAGTCCGGGAGCTGAGGGCGGAACGGCCCTCGGCTTCCCTGGCGGAGTATCTGGAAGCCTAGGAGGGGGCCATTGGAATGGCAGGAGATCCCTGGGAACTTTTAGCGGAGTTTCACCACATGGTGCAGGGCGGAGAGGAAAAGCTCTCAGAATACATTTTTTCGGCGGAAGAGAATGCTTACTGGATTGCGGCGGCGAGGGGTAGTGAAGGCGCACGAAGTGGTGAGGTTGAGGATAAGTCAGTTATTTAGTGGTTTCCTGGAGGAGGACATGGTGGTCTGGAGTCTCCGGCAGTCCTATAAAAGGAGCCCCCCTCCAGCATTCGGGCAGCTGATTAGAGAGGTGCGGGAGGAGGAGAGTGCTTTTGGCCGGAAAAGGGACTCGGGCCACCGGGGACGGTCCTCAGAGGTTCAGGAGGTGGTAGCTGGGCTGAGAACCGAGAGGACCCAGGAGGAAGGGACCGCCCTCTTGAGGGGATGGGCAGGGAGAGTACCCCCTTCAGGTGACGGCCCGCACCGTGGTTTGGGAGTGGGCCGAGTCCCTAGAGGAGAGGGGCGGCGGGTAGCGTGTGCTATAACTGTCGGAAAGAGGGGCATTTCCGACAGGAATTTGAGTGGCTGGGGTGTGCTACAGATATGGGGAACTGGGTCACTTTCGGAGGGATTGTGAGAGAGAAGATGCCCGCTGAGTGAATGCCCCAGGGCCACGAAGAAGTCAGAGGTGTCGGGAAACTTAGGAGAAACTCAATGAGAAAACAGACTGAAGTCTCAGGAGGAACACGTTCCCAGAAATCACCCATGGGACCCCCAAAACCACAAGGCCTTTATTTTCCGGATGGACTGGTGGGACCCCGTTCCAGTGTGCCTCTCGGATAGACGGAATCGTTGCAAGAGCCATTCTTGACACAAGATCGCCGGTTATCTTATTGTCCCGGTCGTTCTACAACAAATATCTGAAGCAGTTGCCAGTAACCCCGTTGAATACACGGAAGATTTGCGGCATTAGTGATGGTGATTACCCATACGATGGGTACCTGTCAGTGAGATTGGAATTCTAGGAGGACGATGTGGGAGTGTCGGAAGCCCTTGAAACGTTGGTGTTGGTTTGTTCATTCCCGGTGGAAACAGGTGGCGCTGCTCTGCAGGTGGGGACTAACTCTCGTCTCGTGCGACGGTTCCCTCCTTGGAGCCTGTAAGGAGAAGGCCGGGGAAACCGTCTCGGTACTCCCAGTGTTTCGAGCGGTGTTCAAAGAAGTGGGTGACCCCCCAGGGACTGGATCCTGAGTTCAAACGAGGGACGGTGTGGTGTAATCAGGCGAGGCCTAAAGTGATAAGGCCAGGGGAGGTGGTACTAATGACTCCCCGGAGTACCGGCGGGCGAGGCCCTGTTTGTAGACGCCCTGGAAGACCTTGAGGGGGAGTCCCGTTTCCCTGCTGGGGTACTGGTGAGACCTGAATTGCAGAGGCCCTCGTTTGTGCAGGAATGCCGAATGGGGGTGATTGTAAGGAACACAACGGAGAGTGAGATCAACTTTAAGCGTGGAATGCCCCTTGAGCACTTGTTCCCAATTACGGTGATGTCTAGCGCCCCCGTGAGGTCCACTGGAGGAAAACTATTGGAGAATAGGGGTCCACTGACCGAACAGGCCTTTAATTTTAAAGACACCCTTGTACCGTCGGAGTATAACAGCAGGCTGGTGGAGAAGGTGATGAAACTAAGGATGTATTTTCTAAGGGCGAGTTTGATGTGGGCTGTTCCAAGAGCACTCGTCACACTATCCGGGTGAGAAATGATACCCCGTTTAGAGAAAAGTCGCGGCGATTGGCCCCAGCAGATGTGGAAGATGTGCAGCACTTGAAGGATGCGGGTATTATCGAAGAAACAAGGAACCCCTATGATTCCCCCATAGTAGTGGCTAGGAAGAAAAATGTGAAAATACGCATGAGCGTGGACTATACGACCCTGAACTGGCGCACTGTTCCCGACCAGTATACTGTCCCGGGTGTTGAAGACGCATTGGCCTGTTTGAGTGGGGCGCAGTGGTTTAGTGTATTGGATTTGCGGACTGGGTATTACGGGATTCCGATGAGTGAGGCCGATAAAGAGAAGACGGCCTTTATCTGCCCCCTGGGATTCTTCCAGTTCGAACGAATGCCCCAAGGCATATCTGGGGCCCCAGCCACCTTCCAGAGGCTCATGAAGAGGACGGTGGAGGATATGAACCTTCTTGAGGTGTTGATGTAGCTGGAGGACCTGATAGTGTTTGGATCTACGTTGGAGGAACATGAGGAGCGCCCTGCTGAAAGTGCGGAGTCGGCTGAGGGAGGAAAGGTTGAAACTTTGCCTGGTAAATGCCAGTTCTTTAAGCCGTCGGTCGGCTATATTGGACACATAATTTCGCGAAATGGAGTGGCTACTGATCTTGCTAAGATAACCGCGGTGACCACCTGGCCGAGACGGCAGAAGGTGAGAGCCGTAAGCTCGTTTGTGGGGTTCTATGGGTATTAGCGGCGATACATGAAAGGATACGGTAAAATGAGTCACTCATTGAACCATCTGTTGTGTGGCTATCCACTTGTGGGGAAGAAAAGAAAGGGAGACCGAGGGCCGGAGGCAGGAGGCTACTTGAACCCGGCGGAGCCTTTTGGATCGAGGTGAGATGCTCAATATGAGGAGGCCTTCCAATCTCTGAAAAGGGCGCTGACACAGGCCCCCGAGTTGGCTTTTGCCGATCGCCGGAAGCGGTATGTGCTACACACTGATGCCAGTCGCGAGGGTCTGGGGTCCGTCCTGTACCTGGAACAGGCCAACGGTTTGAGTCCGATGGCGTTTGTCAGCCTAGACTTGTCGCCATCTAAGAGAAACTATCTCACTCACACGTTGGAGTTCCTGGCGCTGAAATGGGCGGTGGTGGACAAGTTGAGCCACTATCTATACGGGGCCCAATGCGAGGTGAGAACAGACAACAACCCTCTCAGTTATATCCTGTCCTCGGCAAAGCTGGACGCTACTGGGCGTCGGTGGTTGGCGGCCTTGTCTGCTTATGAGTTCAGCCTGAAGCACCGGCCAGGGAGTCGGAACATCAATGTACATGCTTTATCTCGTCGGGCGCATGAGGGATTGGGCACGGATGAGGAGTGGGACAGTGTCCCTGCCCCAGGAGTGAAGACCATGTGTCAATTTGCGAGCGAAGCTGAAGCAGGAGCCCCGATAGGGCCAGATCGGGCAGTGGATCAATTGGGGGCAGATAATGACGCGCTACCCACTGTGTACTGTAATTTGACTGCTCTGAGGAACAGGCAGTTGCCGTTGTTGAGCCCCCAGGAAGTGGAGGCGGCTCAGCGGAATGACCCGAGCATTGGTACTATCTGGTACACGGTTAAAAAGGGGGTTATGGCTCAGGCAGAGAAGGCTAAGCACCCCTCAGTGCCCCTACTACTGAAGGAGTGGCCTCAATTGAAGCTGAAGAACCAAGTCTTGTACCGGGTCACGTCGCCCTCGGACCACCCCCAGTGCTGGCAGCTGGTCATACCTGAGAAGTATCAGAAGACTGTGCTCCAGGCACTGCATGACGATTCCGGGCACCTGGGGGTAGAAATGACCTATGGATTACTCATTGACCGGTTTTACTGGTCCCGGATGAGGGGGGAGGCTGAAGAATACTGTAAGAAATGCATTCGTTGCATCAGGAGGAAGCCCTTGCCTGCGCAGGCGGCTCCTTTGTCCCACTTGCAGGGTGTGGACCCATGTAGCTGGTGTGTATGGATTTCCTGTCTATTGAGCCAGACACCAGCAACACTGCGACTGTCTTAGTCATCACGGATCACTACACTAGATACGCGCAGGCATTTCCCATTAAGGACCAGAAAGCGACTACACTGGCAAAGGTGTTATGGAAGAAGTACTTTGTTGATTATGACCTCCCCCGACGGATCCATGGTGATCAGGTACGGGACTTCGAGAGTAGGTTTATCCATGAATTACTAGGTATGCTTGGGGCTGAGAAATCCGGTACCACCCCCTATCACTCGCAGGAGTTTATGCCTAGTACGACGACTCTGCGAGGGCACGGGGCGAGGGAAGAGCCCGCTGCGAAAGAGAAGGGGCCTACCCCGAAAAAGGGATATGTCATCGGAAGACGATGATTCGGACGTGTGGCACTTGTTTCCTTTCGCTAATTCCCCGGTACCGGAAGAAGAGTTTCCTGGCCCTTCCCTCACTCATTTAGGGGAGAAGAGGGAGGGTGTTGAGGAGCCGCCTGAAATACAGCCAGCATTGCGGAAAGAGGGGGTGGAACCAGAACCCGAGGCAGAGGGCTTACAGGTGCCGAGGGGTTTCGGTGAGGGTGAGGGTCCGACAGGCATGCCCGGGGAGTCACCTGTGGTGTCTGAGCCGGAAGAGTCAGCAGAGGAGGTACCGAGGTCTCAGAGAAGTAGGCGCACCCCGGAGAGGTTGACCTATAGAGCGCTGGGAGAACAGGGTTGTGATTTCTACTGTCCTGAGAAGTCGCGTCACTGCTTTATGCACCTGGGTTGGGTTTTGTGTATTTGCAAGGAGCAATGGCGAACACTGCTAATGTCATGAGGGCATGACTTTTAATTGGTGGGGGGGGAGGGTCTTTTATGTTACTGTGTATGTTAATTAAAATGGTGGCTTTGTTGTGTTAATGTTTTCTGTCACTGCATATGGGAATTAAAACGGCTTCTTAGTTATGTTAAATGCTAAGAAGGTCTCTAGCTAGCACTTTGCTTGGGTTATAACAGATAGCAGAGTACTGTGAACCAATGGGCGTCTGTGTTATTCTTTCTTGGGGTGATATGCTGTCTCATATGGCTGGGAACTAGTGTTTTTGGCGGGGAATTGGAGGAGTGACCGTGAGGACGACGGAGGTGCAGGAAAGCTCAGGCTGATCACTCCGTGTGGTCCCAAGCTGCGAGTCGACGGGGTCAGAGTGGTCCCAAAGAGGTCCCCGAGCTCCAACGTGTGCACGAAGAAATTGAACTTTGATAAGTCTGGCGCCTTTTCCATTTTTTTTTATTGAACTTCTATTCATCTCATAGACTTAGTAATATCTATAAAGTGTAATTGGTAAAACGTACATTGTGTGCTGGCTGATGATTGACGTTTGAAGCTGAATCACGTGGCAGTTGTACAGCAAGCGACATAACCGGGGACCAGGTGGGGCGCGGGCCGGGTTTCCCCTAGTACGAGCCAATATAGCTAAGCGTTACATACATAATTCCTAAATTTATTTGTTAATGTCGTTATTATTTATTAGATTTAAACAATACCGCGGCACGTGTGAATGGATACAGAACAACATATTTCATCTCCTCCCGAAATTTTGACTGTATAGCTGCATAAATAAAAGTGTTGGTGGAGCAGCTGAGGAGAAGAAGGAGATATCCAGTTTCCCGAAAGTGGAACATCGGGTCCGATGTGCCGTACAAATAAATCCCTATGGATCGAACAAAAATGAAATGTGCAACGAACGTGAACCATAAGATTACTAAATTTGCTGATACCGCCAGCAGCAACATGACGGATTGTTTCCTGTTTTGCGTTTCGCTATCATTTTCATTTCGCACAGCTTTCTTGCACTGAAGTGTCTTCCTGGTGCGATTGGAGACTAGAATGTATCTGATAGTCAGTGCATTAAATAGTAAGATGAGAAACAAAGGGATAAATGGAGTTACAGCAATGTTAAAAATTGAGAAAACTATCCATAAGGTAGATGTATAGAAGTTGGACTTGAATGCACAATACCAGGGTATCCTATCAATATAATACAAAGGTCTCAAAGCAAAATACCATGGAATGCTCCGTAAGAAAGTGAGTACACACACTGCTGCTATAACGACCACCGCTGTTCTCGTGGTACAATATTTGTAACGTAGGTTTTGAGAACAAATAGCGATAAATCGATCCAAGGTGAAAGCAACTGTTAACCAGACTGAACAGTCTTTGGCCACGTAGAGGAGAACTGTCTTGACACTACATACTGGAGTGATGCTGAGGAAGCTGACTGGAAAGAAAACACTGAAAATTCGGTTCACTATGACATTTGTGAGTACAGCGAAAAGATCTGCCGCAGCCATAGCAGCTAGGTAATAGGTGATACATTTCGAAAGTCCGCACCTGCCCTGCGACAAGACCACAATCGAAATGGCATTCGCTGATGAAAAAAGAAACAAGGACGCATCATACTGTGAAAACTAATATCATTGAGCACGTCTGGATTGCGAAAAATATCAGGAATCAACCGATTCGCGAGACACTCACACGGGTAGAGGAAGAATGGAATTGAGAAAACACCCTAGTTGTGAGAAAATTCACGACGGAAAATCAATGTTTCGCAAATGAAGTGGCGGTTGAGTCGGATACTATGATAAGCAGAGAACATTCCCTGCATCGAGATGAAGCAGGATTTCCCGGAAGATAACTACTTTAATTCCAATTCGCATTCAGATTTCGACCTATCGGTACATGGCTTCCTCTAGTGTCAAGATGATGCCATTATCAATTTCGAGGGTCAATACCCTATTCTTTCTGTGCAGCCTCCAACTCATGGCATGAACTTCAGTTTCTGCAACCTCCAGTAATATTCCCGCTGCATTATCCTTGCAGTTTCTTCTTCAGTTTGGTTCCCATCTCATCCCTCTTCCAATCACCTACTTCGTTGCTACTTCATCTCCACGCTGTTTGGCTTCACATCACCTTCTACATTCCGCTTCCAACGCCTTCTGTGTTTTCCCCCAATCCTCCCTTATCAGAACTTTTTGGTATGTCAGCCTGACACGTTGCTTGTTTATTTATTTCCATACATGTTGCCTGATCTGCTGAGTACATGCCACATTTTAAGTGTATTGACTTGGAGACGATTCAGGTCGCGTCTGATGCAGGTGTGCCAAGCACAAAAAAAAAAAAAAAAGGCTTGTAGCCATAAATCTGCATGGGACTAATGTTTCTACACTGAATGTTTCCATTCTGTTTTGAGGTTTTCAACACTTCTAGATGAAGTACAAAACAATCAGCGGGATATTTTGTGGCCGTCTTGCTAAAATGTAAAGGACAGAGAGTAGTGGCTGTGTGGAATGCACTGTCAGCGACAATGGTGGATTCGGGTACAGTAGGGCGCTTTAGGAAACTCTCGGATAGGTACCTGGTTCTTAGATGTGCTGTAATGTGCCTGTAGAAGGGCCTGTACTGTGCTGTAGAATTCTATAATTCAATGATTAACTGACGAAGTACTCTGGGCAATGTACCCAAGTTATCTCCAGTAAGCGTAAGGCTAACAATAGGGAAACGAATTTATTTTAATACAATGAGCCTCGGAGCCAAGACAGTTGAGTTGAGAGCATGTTATATTAGTGTAACCATTGAACTGTGAAAATGGAAATACAGGGCATAGAGAAACACACCAGTGTGTACAAATTTCAAACCAGTAATACAGTCATAGAGATGTGCATCACAGAAACAGGCCCTTCAGCCTATTAGTCTATTTCCGATCCCATTAAACTGCCTATTCCATTGGACTGCTGCGGGACCATAGCCATCCCATCCATATACCTATCCAAACTGCTCTCAAGCGTTGAAATCGAGCGGGCATGCGCCAATTATGCTGACAGCTCATTCCACACTCTCCGGACCCACTGAATTTCCCTCAGATTCACCTTAAACTTGTCAGCATTCAGCCATAACGCATGAACATCTTTTTAATCCCACCCAACCACAGCGAGAAATTAGGATTGAAGCCATTTACCCTTTGTGTACCCTCAATTAATTGTGTATATCTCTATCAAATGTGCTTTCCTCTCAATCTACCACGTTCTAAAACAAAAAAGGCAATGGTCGCTAATTCAATCTCTCATTGGACCTCAGATCCTCCAGACCCGGAAACATAATTGTAACATTTATCTGTACTTTTTCAACCTTGCTTACATCTTTCCTGTAGGTAGGCGACAAAAATTTGCACAAAATTCTCTAATTTAGGCCTCATCAATATATATTTACGACTTCAACAAACCGCCCATCTCTTGTATTCGATAGATTTATTTATAAATGTCAATGCTCCAAAAGAGTTATTTCCAACTCTATATACCCGTGACGCCGCTTTCAACGAATTATTGTCCTGCATTCCCCGATCCCTTTGATGTGATACACTGCTCAGTGACACACCGTTCTCTCTGTGAGACCTACCCTGTTTGGTCCTACTGAGGTACAAAATCTCGGACTTATGCGACACTTTTCAGACCATTTTCTCGGCTGATGCAAACCCCTCTGCAAACCGTTCTAGTGTTTCTCCCTGTCTACTACACCCCGCATCTAGGTGGCAATCGGAAATTTGTTGAGCCAGTTGAGCACATTCTTATCCAGATAATTAATATAGAAACAAACGACAAGAGATCCAACGCCGATCCCTGCAGCACGCCACAAATCACAGCCCTCCATTTAGGGAGGCAATCCTCTGCTAACGTTCTCTGGCTTTTTCCACAACTGACCCTGCTTGTTCAGTGTCCTATGCGTGAACTTGTCAAATCTCTGTCTAAAGTTATCCAGCGCATTTCTCCCATTCAGTTTCCTAATAACGTCCTCGAGTAGCTCTATAAAATTGGGTAGATGTGACCATTTAAAAATGAACCTATGCTGACTCTCCTTATTCAGTTCATGTCTATCAAAATACTGATAGATCCAGCCCCTCAAATACTTTCCCATGCCTTTTCCACAACTGATGTCAGACTCACCGGCCTACAAATTCCTAATGTATGTATCTGCTATGATGACGCCAGTTTCTGCATTTTCTCCCCGTAGGGTCCGAGTGAACACTTCGTCAGACAAAAAAACGAGCAGGAGACGAAACAGGAAATAGCCCAAGAGCAAGCGAGTTGACGGAAGAAACATGTGTCCACTCTGAAACGTCGCGTGTAATCCATGCGTTCAGTTCGTGTGAAATGTGTTGAGCATGGACTTGTTCATAAACGAATGCTTCTTGTACGTGATCGTTACGGCAGGGGAGATGGAAGCGGTTGAGTGCAGACTAGCTTAGTAGATTGGATCTTTTTTTCAAATAGATGTCGGTGGTGGCATAAGATAAACAATATAACAGAAACGTAATTCCCCGGGGACCGCTGGGAGCTGACACACGATGCAATTGAGTCAAGGGGGTCTGATGAACACTGTCAGATATGTGTGTTTGTTTTGCGGACAGATGACACTGTAGAATGAAAAGGAGTCATGGCTTCTCGCAAAGTTCAGACAAGTTCATTGTTTATATGTTCCTGATATAAACAATTATGACATGAGATATAGGGAAGAAAGGCAGCGTCGACGTAATAAACTGGAAGACTAATTTCAATATCATCAAAAACAGTAATTCCTGTATGCCTACAGAACACCGAGCCACTCTTTTGCAATCTGTAATAAGTGAGCATTGATTGTAACATGTGTTTGATATTTAGCTACGAATGAAACCCAATTGTCCTGTTATAATTTTTCAGTGGAAGGTCGACGAATTTTCAGACTCAGTGCGAACATGTTCTGAAATTAAGCTGCAATTTGTAACATTTTAAGTTGGTTATCAAATAGCATTTTTCTGTGTTAATGTGGACTTTTGGTCTATTTACCTTTCTGCCAATAGTCAAACATGCCGTTGTGTAATTAAATTATTGTAACTGCAATGTAAGATGTATAGTACTTACAGAGAATATCATTAAGTTAAATTGTATTATCCTGATGTGAAAATTAGTAGACATCAGGACTGAAGTATGTCAAGAAAAGTATGTGCGGATTTTGATAAGAAACAGATGCTTTTCCGAATTGCAAAATGGACAATAATGTAAACACATGCACATGACTTTATATTTCATGGTATTTACACCAAAGTTCCGTCCGCCAGCATTCAGAATAAATTGCTTGCACATAACGCATGGAAGAATAATTAAATTATATATTTTGTTTAATGTAGAGATGACTCCATGCAACAAATCACATGTATAATAAGGGCAACAACTCAGACAGTATCTGGAAAAATCACTATGTCATCTGGTTCATTAAAATCTGAAGATGTTACCTGATTGGGTCAGATCCTCCAGCAGATTATACTTTTGTTAAGGAGAGGCTCGCGTACTTTGGTGTCACCAGGCTTACATTGACAGCAGAATAAGAGAGTATGGAAAAAATGTGATGAAGTTTAATCCTGCAATACCTCCTAATGCCCAACCGACTTTACGGTAGACAACAGCTCAGTATGTTTCAGACAACGATTTTCAAAACAACAAGGATGGAATTAAAACTAAATTTGTTGGAGATGAATAATAACTTACCCGGGATGCCGACGACACCAATAAAAATATAACAGATCGAATATGCAGGAATGTTCACGGGTTCATGCATGTTGTGACAATGTTGCTTGTATATAATGATGGGGATGATCAGCGTTATATATATTCTGCAACAGCCTCACGTGATGCTACTGCAGGGTTTGAAGCAACAAATCAGTGAATTCCAAATGATGTTCATTCAATTGGGAAAAAAATATTTGTGGACGTCACGATTTCTCAGACACTTAAAGAAATGGAATGACTTAATGTCAGCCACTAAGCGACCTAATAACACATTGACAAGAAAAAATGCCAGTTCTGCTAATGTCAATGAACTCCAACGTAAACCGATTATGTGGCATGTAATTCTGATGCTGATGCTGAATCGATATTTGCCTCTGCGGCACTTTATCTATATAATACTGGAATTCATATGTGGAGTAAATGGAATCGGTCTGCCCGTGGCCGACTAATAATGCTCAATAAAATTGAAGGACGTGTAAAAGTGAACAATCTACTCATTATGTACGAACCATTTAAACAAAATAGTCTACACCAAGTATGGACTTGCAACTCGAATGCACATTCCCTACTGTATCAAAGATATTAATGGAATTATGTTGGTGAGACACATTAACGATTCTTTGAAGATGTATTGTGCTTGGACTTCTCCTTCCACCATCACATACCGTCCCCCTTCTATGTATATCTTGGTGGACGCAAGGCTTTTAATAATAAAGATATTTGTTTTACCAATTGCTTCAGACTTTTCTCCATAACATTTGAGCAATGATCTTATTGTGTGATTTATTTTAGATTGGCAACATTGTCTTGATACCTGATTCTAAGTGTATACCGCTTCAGTGCAAATAATCTATATGAAATTTTAAGCTATATACCACGGATTGGTACAGCAGAATAACTGGCCTCACGGCCAATGTTGTTTGTCAGTTTGCTTTCTCCTAACGTTAGAAGGTACTTGCAAAGAGTCGTACAACAGCGTTGTTGAAACAAAAAAATAGCATTATTTCGCAATCAAAAGCGATTTTTTCTGTAATCGACTTTATTGTTCGTGTTAGTAGAAGAGTCCAGAATATAGAGAAATTACCTTTCGGCACAACATGATTTTTTTTCATGACTTTGCAGGAGAATTTTTGTGTTCTTCATTAGCTCACAGATCAATATTATCCTACCCCTGATGTTTATAAACTCGCGTATAATGATATTAAAATAACAATTCTGTTGATTTAAGAGGACTGTAGCTTCCACTGACACTAGATATCACGAGCACGGATTTGGCAACGCAGCAGATATGGCCATTGTCCATGTCAAATTCCACGTGTCGGCTAATTATCATTTTATCTGATAGTACTCCATACTTGTCATCATAGTGCTTGTCGAGACTTGGACAGAGCACAGGAAAGGTTCGCTGTTGTTTTGTGTTCGGCCTTCCCAGAGGTATTGGACTTTCAATTCAACTGACTCTTAAGTCTAGCGGTATTCGTTCAGCGTTTACTGTTTATTTTCCCTTTAACACTGTTTGTATTAAAGTCGTAGTCATAGTCATACTTTACTGATCGCGGTATCGACTTGCTTCAGTATCTCTCACTCCGCACTTCGACCATATCCGAAACTGATAACAGCAAGTCTTTAACAACAAAGACGGACCCAGCAGAGAGAGAGGGCAGCTGACCTTGCCCGTTAGATTCATCGGTCAGGTAGCACATGAGCTACAGGCAAAGAAACCTTATCTCAGTGAAGTTACGGAGGAAATGAGGCAGATAACCTCATGCCGACAAGCCCAGTCCCAATTGGAGGAAGAGGTATAGTCCCGAGCGGCTACTGTTCAACAGCTCACCACAGAGAATCGGGCTGAGGTGTCTGCGATTTTTGCGAACTTACTCTGAACAACCAGCAAGCATCAGCTAACAGCCATTAACGTTCTCGCCAGCTTAATTCAGCAGCTTCCGGCCGCCTCAGTCCCACACCCACCATCTCGCAAGTCCTCCTTTTCTGCTGCCCCGTCAATCTCCGCTACTAATGCTCCCGGTCCCGTGCCCGGACCAGAGTCGACTCCCACGACTGCACAGGAACCGAGTATACCACCATCAGGCAGATATTCTGGTGATCCCGCTGGTGCAGGAATTTTATTTACCAATGCGAACTGACGTTCCAAACCTAGCCTGGTCGTTTCGGTGATGATGCGTGAAAATTAGCGTATATGGTCATTCGTCTTGACGGACCTCCATTCAGTCTGTTCAACGCTTTACAGGAGCAAGGATACTCCGCAGCGCAGTCGTTACAACATTTTGTGGCGGACATAAGGAAGGCTTTTGAGATTCCAGTACGAGGTCAAGAGGTTGCCCACCAACTCTTGGACCTACGTCTAGGCAGAGGAATGGTGAGTGCGAATGCAGTCAAGTTCCGTGCTCCTGCAGTAGAGACGGGATGGAATGAGAGATCCCTCATCATTGCCTTCCAGCGTGGACTGAATGGAGGATTCCAGCATGAGATCGCTGTCTGGGACGAGCAGGATAGTCTGGACGACCTGATTAATCTGGCTGTTGGAGTTGAGGACACGGTAACTGAGTGGCGCAGGGAAACAATGTTTCGAACTTAATACGCGCCGCCAGATCACCGACTTTCCTTGCCCGTTCCCGTTCAGTTTCCCCTAATTCTGTAATGCTCGCAGCTTTCTTCTCGTGGAGGTCTCAGACTCATGAACATAAGGCGTCCACTGACTCTAGTGCAGCCGCGAATCTTTGAACATCTCCCTCGCTCAAAGATGGGGAGCTCGAACTCAAGGATTAAGTGAAAAGATCTACGTCAAGGCGCTGGACGATCGAACTCTGGGAACCGGCCAAATCTACCTTTCCACCAAACTCCTCCAACTGGTGCTCGAAGGCAACCATCATGAAGAAATATCTTCCTATCTGGTTAATTCACCTGAACTGCCACTGGTACTTGGGCTCCCCTGGATATCCCGACATAACTGACGGATTGATTGGTCTCTGAAGGTACTCGAGGAGTGGGGATCGGCCTGCTTGTCTAACTGTCGGGGTCCAGCTAAAGCTCCATTCCATGAAACCCCTCCTGTGTCACCTCTCTGGGATTCCGCTGAATATGCGGATCTCCTTGAGCGTTTCAGTAAAAGAAATGCCACCACACCGGCAGCACGACTGCGACATAGAGCTCCCAGCTTGCCCGAGTTCTCCCCGGGGCGGGCTGTTTTCCCTTTCTCGTCCTGAAACAGAGGACATAGCGGAATACATTAAGGAGTCATTGAGCATAGGGTATTTCCGTTTTTTTTTTTTTTTTTGTGAGCAAGAACGATGACATTTTCCATCCCTGCATCGATTATCGGCCTCTGAATACTGTGAAGAACCACAACTTTATTCCCTTGCTGGGGTCTACGTTTGAACATCTCCAGGGAGCATTTATATTCTGCAAACATTGATTTGCGCAATGCTACAATCTGATTCGCACAAGAGAATGGGATGAATAGAAAACGGTTTTCAGCACCTCCGATGGCCACTGTGAATACTTGATGATGCCTGTCGGTCTGGCCAGCGTCCCCGCTGTATTCTAAGCCTTGGTTAGCAAAGTGCTCAGGGACACGTTAAATCAGTTTGTGTTTGTATATTTACATGACATCCTTATCTATTACCGCCTTCAACAGGAAAACGTGCTGCATGCCCGGAGAGTGCCCAAAGTCTTCTTGAAGATAACCTATATGCCAATCCAGAAAAAAATGTTAATTCCATAAAGACCAGGTGTCGTTTTGGGCTGTATACCTACCCCATCCAGTGCTCAAATGGACTCTAGTAAAGTGCAGGCAGTTGCAGAGTGGGCCAAACCGTTTACAGTCAAACAGACACGGTGCTGCATGGGGCTTGCGAACTTCTATCGCCGCTTCACCCGGCATTTCGCCTCTATCGTGGCTCTAAATATTGCACTCACCAAGAAGTCCTCGGCAGGATTCTATTGGACTGACGATGCCGACCAAGCATTTTCAGAGCTAAAACAACTTTTCACCACTGTCCCTGAGCTGCAAACCCCAGACCCATACCTGCCATTCATTGTCGAGGTGAAGGCATTCGATGTAGGCGTTGCAGCTATCCTCTCTGAGCGCCTTCTGAGATAACTGGCTGCACCCTTGTTCCTTTCCTTCCCGTCGCTTGATTTCGTCCGAGAGGAATTAAGACGTTGGGAACGGGAAGCTCCTAATTGTTATGGAGTCAATGGAAGAATAGTAACGCTGGCTGGAGGTGGCAAAACAATCATTCTTGGTCTGGTGAGATCACAAGAACCTCTCCTACATCCAGGATGCTAAGAAACTCAACTCTTGTAAAGCTCGGTAGGCTCCCTTCTTTACACAGATAAATTTCGTCCACACTTATCGTCGCTGCAGCAAATGTCGAGGCTCTCTCTCTCGGCATTTCGGCGGATCTGAGGACAATACTGACACAGAGCTCAATGATCGTCTCTCGAGTGTCGCTGCTCCGGTGGTCTGTGGAATAGAGGCAGCGGTGAGGGCCGCCCAACAATCAGATCCAGCCCTAGATGTGTCACAATGGGGTAGTGGGAACGGACCCAAATGCAAGACACAGACACTGAGGTACAAATAACAGGACTTGACTAGAGTAGGCACGTGACAGGATACAGACAAGGAACAGGGACAAGAATGCAAACTAAGGCTTGGACCCCGAACTAGAGACTGGACAAGAACCCAGAACCTGCGTCTTGCCTCGGGCTCGGGCCCCAGAACCACGCATGGACATGACATGACTGCAGGACTGAAGGCTAGGGTCTTGAGATTTGGGGCTTGGAGGCAGGCTTGGTGTGTAAGGCTTGCTGCTTGGAGGCAGGCTTGGGGTCTTGGTTTTGAGGCTTGAGCTTGGAGACAAGCTGGAGTCTTGGTCTTGCGGTTGAGCTTGGAGACAGGCTAATGTCTTGGATGCAAGATCTGCAGGCTGGGGTCTTAGTATTGAGGCCTGCCGGCTGGGGTCTTGGTCTTGAGCCTTGAGGCTGGGGTCTTGGTTTTGGGGACTTCGGGGCTTTGGTATGGACTCCGAGCCAGAGACTGGGCAAGGACCAAGAACCTGTGTTTTGTCTCGGGCTCGGGCCCCAGAACCAGGCATGGACATGACATGACTGCAGGACTGGTGGCTGGGGTCTTGAGGCTTGATGCTTGGAGACAGGCTTGGGATCTTGGTTTTGAGTCTTGAGCTTGGGGACAGGCTGAGGTACTGGTCTTCAGCGCTGCAGGCTAGCGTCTTGTTCTTGAGGCATAAGGCTGGAGTCTTGGTTTTGGGTATATCGATGCTTGGGTACGTACTCCGAGTTAGAGACTGGGCAAGGACCCAGAACCTGGGACTTGACTCGGGCTCGGACTCCAGAACTAGGCGAGGACAAGACGAGGCTACAGGACTGGCTTGGGTAAGGAACTCCTGGGTAGGGTGAGACACAAGGACAGATAAAGGAACATGGACAGGACTCGGGTAGGACTGGGCTAGGCACGAAATGGATGAGGGCCTTCAGGAGCACAGAACTTTGATCTAGAAGAGACAGGAGCACGGAACACAGAACTGGGACCCTTCCTTGGGAACAGGACGTAGGGCCGGGACTCAGCAACAGAACACTAAACATGAACAGACGGATCCTAACGCAAGGTGGCGGCAAACGACCGGACCCACCTAGCGAAGGCGTGGACACCGAGAGACAATTCCAGACAAAGAAAGACAGTTCCTGATCTTGAACTAACCAGGCTCCAGTCTTGCTCCGGCGGTAAAACTTCAGTGATACATGCGGTATATCCGACATAGAGTCAAGCGAGGTACGCAAGCAGAGATTCAGGCGGGGGGGGGGGGGGAGCAGGGGTGTGGAAAGACAAGAAGGGGAACAGTCCAGCAGGGATTCGCTGGTTAGCAGAGATATTTATGTCTCAGCTCCAAAACGAGAAACATGTGCCCACAACAGAAACCGGGGAAAACCGGAAACCCCGGTGCAAGTTACCATGGTCCGGACCGTGAACCGGAACAAGGATTTCACGGACTGGAACATGACAAGAAATGGTTCCTTCCAATCAGCTGTTTGACCCTGTTGCAGTACGTTCCAAAGTGTTGGAGTGGGTTCACTCCTCCCGCCTGGCTGGACATCCGAGAAATCGACGGACTCAGGAGTTCATAAAGACACAATTTTAGACAATAGACAATAGGTGTAGAAGTAGACCTTTAGGCCCTTCGGGTCTGCACCACCATTCTGAGATCATGGCCCATCATCTACTGTCAATACCCGGTTCTTGCCTTGTCCCCATAACCCTTGATTCCCCTATCCATAAGATATCTAACTAGCTCCTTCTTGAAAGCATCCAGAGAATTGGCCTCCACTGCCTTCTGAGGCAGCGCGTTCCACACCTCCACAACTCTCTGGGAGAAGAAGTTCCTTCTCAACTTTATCCTATATGACCTACCCCTTATTCTTAAACAATGTCCTCTGGTACAGGACTCTCCCAGCATCTGGAACATATTTCCTGCCTCTACCTTGTCCAGTCCATTAATAATCATATATGTCTCAATCAGAGCCCCCCCGAATCTCCTTATTTCCAGCGTGTAAAAGCCCAGTCTCTCTAATCTCTCTGCGTAAGACAGTCCGGACATCCCAGGAATTAACCTAGTGAACCTACGCTGCACCTCCTCCACAGCCAGGATGTCCTTCCTTAACCCTGGAAACTGAAACCGCACACAATACTCCAGGTTTGGTCTCACCAGGGCCCTCTACAAATTCAAAAGGATTTCCTTGGTCTTGTACTCAATTCCCTTTGTAATAAAGGCAAACATTCCATTAGCCTTCTTCACTGCCTGCTGCACTTGCTCATTCACCTTCAGAGAGTGATGAACAAGTACTCCTAGATCTCTTTGTATTTCTCCTTTACCTAACTCCACACCGTTCAGATAATAACCTGCCTTCTTGTTCTTGCTCCCAAAGTGAATAACCTCACACTTATTCACATTAAACGCCATCTGCCAAGTTTCTGCCCACTCACCCAGCCTATCCAAGTCACCTTGAATTCTCCTAACATCCTCATCACATGTCACACTGCCACCCAGCAAAGTATCATCAGCAAACTTGCTGATGTTTTTCACAATGCCTTCCTCTAAATCATTGGCGTAAATCGTAAACAGCTGAGGTCCCAATACCGAGCCCTGTGTCACCCCACTGGTCACCACCTGCCATTCCGAGAAACACCCATTCACTGCTAACCTTTGCTTTCTATCTGCCAACCAGTTTTCTATCCATGTCAGTATGCTCCCCCCAATGCCATGAGCTCTGATTTTACCCAACAATCTCCTATGTGGTACCTTATCAAATACTTTCTGAAAGTCAAGGTACACCACATCCACTGAATACCCCGCGTCTATCTTCCTGGTTACATCCTCGAAAAACTCCAATAGATTAGTCAAGCATGATTTGCCCTTGGTAAATCCATACTGGCTCGGGCCAATCCTATCACTGCTATCAAGATATGCCACTATTCCATCTTTAATAATGGACTCTAGCATCTTTCCCACTACTGATGTTAGGCTAACAGGGCGATAGTTCTCTGTTTCCTCCCTCCCTCTTTTCTTAAAACGTGGGATAACACTAGCCATTCGCCAATCCTCAGGAACTGATCCTGAATCTAAGGAACATTGGAAAATGATCACCAATGCATCCGCAATTTGCAGAGCTACCTCCTTTCGTACCCCAGGATGCAGACCATCTGCAACTGGGTATTTGTTAGCCTTCAGTCCTATCAGTCTACTCATCACCCTTTCCTTCCTAATGTCAATCTGTTTCAGTTCCTCGGTTACCCTGTCTCCATGGCCTATCCATACATCTGGGAGATCCCGCAGCCAAGCTCAAGACGTAACAACCCAAGCCTCGACGATCCCGCAGCCGCGCTCAATACTCAAGAATCCAAGCCTCGAGGATCCCAAACCAAGCTCAAGACCCAAGACCCCAAGTCTCGAGGATCCCAAGCCAAACTCAAGTCCCAAGACCCCAGCCTGCAGCCAAGCTCAAGACCCAAGACCCCCTTGCCTCAACAATTCCAAGCCAAGCTCAAGACCCAAGACCCCAAGACTAGTGGATCCCAGGCTAAGCTCAAGACCCAAGACCACAAGCCTCGAGGATCCCATGACAAGCTCAAGATCCAAGAACCCAGCCTCAATCCTCAAGAGCTAAGACCCCAGCCTGTCTCCAAACTGAGGCCTCTAGACCCCAGCCGCGTCCTGTCCTGAAGCCATGTCATGTCCTTGCCTAGTTCCGGTTCTGAGCCCCAGGCAAGACCTAGGTTCTGGGTCCTTGTCCAGTCTCGGGCTCGGAGTCCAAGCCTTGTCTCCTAGTCCATGGTTCCTAGTGCTGGTCCAGGTTTCCCTAGCCCAAGTTTGCGTTCTTGGCCCTGCTCCTTGCCTGAACCCTGTCACGTCCCTACTCTAGTCAAGTCCTGTTCCTTGTACTTCAGTGTCTGTGTCTCGCATTTGGGTCTGTTTCCAGAACCCCATTGTAACAATCGTGATATCCAAAAAGAAGGAGAGTCCTATCTGCAGGCTGAGAATAAATGGGGAAGACGTAAAACAAGTGCAGAAGCTTTGCTACTTAGGAAGCTAGGTGACATCAGATGGCAGGTGCGACAGGAACATCATAAGAAGAATAGGGATCGCAAAAAAACACCTTTACGAGAATGAAGAGTATACTGACCAATACTAAGCTAGGCATGACAACCCGCCTCAGAGTACTGAAATGTTACGTTATCCAGTTATGTTATATGGCTCAGAATGTTGGACAACATCTTGTAACATGAGAAATCGAAATGAAGTAGCAGAGATATGGTTTCTGAGGAGGATGCAACGAATATCATAGACGAAACTAATATCTAGCGAGGATGTCAGGAAGAGAACAAACTCAAAAAGAGAAATAATGCATGAAATCATGAAAAGGCAATGCAACTTCATTGGATATGTGATTAGGAAAGAGGAGTTAGAATGCCCGGTAATTATGGGAAAGATTAAAGGGAAGAAAGCAAGAGGAAGGCAAAGGCAAATGATGATGGAGACAGCAGTCAGAGAATTGGAAATGAATACCAATGAATTGATCCATTTGACCTGAAACAGGAGTGTATGTCCCATGGCAGTCAAAGCCGAAACAGGGCACGGCACCTGATGATGATAATGATGATGATGATGATGATGATGAAGTTAATGATGGTGATGGTGATATAATTGTTTAAACTGTCATAAAGAATATAAGACATCATGGTAATTCGTGAAAATAATAAAACAGATGCCGAGTAAAACAGGTTGAGATAATTAAATAAATATTGTTTTGTTACTGTCATCACCATTGTTGTTATTGCAATATATTTGCATTCACTATATTAGATGTGTACTCCAAATTATTGCGAACAATTCTAGACAATAATGCAAAGCAGAAGGTAACGGTTGTCAGTAAGTCAGAGATGTAATAATTCGAAATTGGAAGTTTTAAAACATCAATAATGTCCCCAGAGTCCGAGGTCAGAGGAAAGGGGAAAATCTATTCAGTTTTGGAGATAATTTCCACGGAATGAGAAGACTAAGCTGCGAAGAAAAATCAAATACATATTACAGCACCGAGTCATACATCTTCCTGCTGTAGTCCAACTGGCTGCCATGCAATTTTTTCTATCGGATATATATCAGATTACTTCGGGGTAGCCAGAGCCATGGGAGTTACTGGGGATCAATTCCCACAACAAATAAAGAGCGAATCTTCGACTAATTATTTCCACTAAAGAAGCTTCACTGTACATTAACAATAGAATATATTCGATTTTTTTTTTATTATTCAGAATGTTTGCTTTCTGAATCACAGTTTGATCCATAAACCATTCTGCAATTACGTCGTCCTTTCACTGTCATGCTGGTGGCGCTGGTAAGCGGTCCCAAATGCAAGACACAGACACTGAAGTACTAGGAACCGGACTATGAGAGTAAGGATGCTAGGGAAGTCGGAAAGCAGGGATTGATCAGATGGAAATCTGGGAGAGAGCAAAGCATAGTGGGAAGAAGCGCAGCTGGACACGGACATAGGCTCAGGAGGAGAATAAGACTCAGGGCCTGGGCTAGGACTTGGACTAGGAACGCGGGACCTAGACGAGGAACTTGGAACTAGGAGCCTGGACCAGGACGAGGAACAAGGAATAAGGACCTTGGACTAGGATCTCGGAACTCCGGAACCAGAGCCTCGACAAGGACCCGGAACCTGGGTCCTGGTTGAAACTCGGAACCTGTGTCCTGACTCGGAACCGGAACCTGGGTCTACGCTAAGACTAGGGACAAAGGATCTGGGCAAGTACAGGACTTGGCTACAGGACAGGACAAGGTACTCCAGCACAGGACGAGGTACTCCAGCACAGGATGAGGAATCTCCAGCACCGGGCTGGGCGAAGCACTCCTGGGCTGGAAGAGGCACCTGGACTAGGTCTTAGAACACAGCAACACAGAGCCTTAGACTTGAGCACAGATGCACAGAGCCTTGGACTTGAGCACAGGAGCACAGAGCCTTGAAATTGAGAACAGGAACACAGGGACACAGAGTCGAGATCCCTCCTTTGGAACAGGACGGAGGATCGGGACCCGTTCACGGAACACAAAGCCAGGACTCCTCCTGGAGAACAGGACTTTGGGCCGGGGTTCTATGCAGAGTCAGGACCCCTCCTTGGGAACAGGACATAGGGCCGGGTCTTTTCTTTGACACGGACACGAAACACGGAGACGCAACGAGACAGTTCCAAACTCAACGATAGGTAGTTCCTTATCTTTGCGTGGCAAGGCTCCGGTCTCACTGCGACGGCTGAACTTGACGGGGATAGAGGCGAGGACGCAGGCAAGGTTGCAGGCAAGTTAGTAGTTTAAGGTAATAGACAAAGACTGCAGACAAAGTTAGGTGCCAAAGTACCTGTTGAGATAAACTGCCGAAGTAACTGCCAGGGATTGAGAAGGGAGGAGAGAGGGAGCGAGAGAGAGAGAGAGCGAACAGTCCAGCAGCCAATCCCTGGTTTGCAGAGGTATTAATATGCCAGCCCGAAACGAGGATCACGTTCCTCAATTAAGGAGCCCAACGGAACCGGGGAAAGGAGGAAAACCCGGAAAACAGATCAACGGACTGGACCGTGAACCGGAATGCCGGCTTCTCGGACTGGACCATGACATACACATATTTATCCATTTCCGTGTATTCTTCTCTCTTTTACCTTCAATCTCATCTTCATCTATCATATCCTTTAGTGGCTACCTACTCCAGCCGCACACTGAAACCCATGCATTCTCGTCTCGTCCTTATTGTACAAGGCAAATCCACGCACGTCTTCGGGAATTGATGAAGGGATGTATTAAGAACGAACGACTGCAGTTGAAGATTCGTGTTTTCCCCGAACCAAAAATAGTTCGAAGAATAGTACAAAAAATGGAAAGTACAGGGTAGACTAAAGTCTTCAGAAAAATGTGAAAATCGAATAGGAAATATCTTAAAATAGACAGAACCAAATTAGTTGTTAACAGTCATGTCCATGAACTCTTAAGATTTACGGTTCATCTTTATGGATCATTGGAATTAATTTGGAAGGTCGACCTGTACAAAAGAGATGGAGGGAACAGGAAATATCCGTGCAGAAGGTGGGCTTTAGTTATTTGTCTGCGGGGCGGTAAGTAAACTAATTTACGAGGGAAATAAGAAAAGGACGAACAGTGTTGCGGATGAAGAATTCGTTAAAATATATAGATACTGTGTAGCAAGGGGATGAAAGGCAAAACTGCAGTCAACGATACAAATTGCAATGTAAAATGTGTACAAATTCTAAAAGGCTGAACCTAGCACAGAAGGTGCTATACTTGAATGAACGCAGTATACGGAACCAACTATCTGAACTTGTAGCATGGCCAGTTTGGCATCACTGAATCGTGGCTGAAAAAAAGCGTGGCATAACTTCCTAAGATACACATTGTCTCGAAAGTACAGCAAACAGGCCGTGGAGAATGACGTGCTCCTGTAAGTAATAAAAGCCAAATTGAATCAAATCATTAGAAACATGTTGGAAAAGGTCGGAAGCTGCCAGGCCGTTGTGGGTAGAACGAAGGAATACCCACAAGGACTACAATGGTGAAAATGAAATAATGGAAGTTACATGCAGCCCACAGATAGTAGTAGTAAAAATGCATGCCAATAGGTCAATGCGAAGATCTCCATGATGCTTTGGATGTGCAAATAATTTGGAAAAGTCGAGTAGGTGCTGGATTCAAGTGAGGGAACTACTACAATTCCGACTGAATGTTGTCATTGTTTTTTTATCGCCTATTATAGAACCTCGTGTTTAACCCACTGGACGATCCGCTGCTCTGGATGGGGATTTGGGCAAAATACAACAATTGATGTGAGAGCTCCTGGTAAAGGAACACTGAAGGATGATAATCATACTATGATAGCATCGACTATGCTTTTTGAGATGTAGGAGCTAAAGTCAAAATTATCAGAGCTAAAGTGGTGTAAAGCGAATAACCGAGGCATGAGAGATGAGCTGGCCAAGATTCAGTGCTGAAGAACACGGGCAGGGAACCCAGCAATGCAGACATTTCTGGAATTTCTGAAAGCAATTCAGAAGGCGCAGGAAATATACATTCTCAAGAGGAACGAGGAACCTAAAAGTACTGTGGCGCAACCGTGCCTGACAAGAGAAGACAAAACTAAAATAAAAGCCAAAGAGTCGATATATAATAGATCAAAAATAGTTGGAAGCTAGAGATTAAGTAGCTTTTAAAACACAACAAATGGCAACTAAGAAGACATAAAGCAGAAAAATATGCAGTCCGACTATTGTTACATGCTCAAGGAGACCTGTGTTGTTTTTTTTTTGTGAGAATGATGTAATGGTCTTTTGGAGGTCACCTGATGTGATTTTCCCGCCGATGTCACGTCACGTGATGACATGTGACCCATGACTATATAAGGGTGGACCCAGATGATGCAGGTTTTTTCTTCGTTCGTAGATTTCCAGGTAGAATGAGCTGAATCTCCGTTTCCTTGCTTGTTTGTTTTTGGTGACGCAGTTTCATTTCTGAAACGGAGCGTGCGTTCTGTTGCAAAATGCCATACTATTTAGTCTGCAAAGTTTTGCTAGATGTGTTGATTTACTCAATTCCAACACCAGAAGGGAGAGTGAAGAATTTATCGAAGTTACAGGATCGAAGGATCGAGAGGAGTCGGCATCGTTTGGCAGATCGACCATATTGAGTCTTCGTTGGAAGAGTAGCTGCCTGCATCGAGATAACATTTGCCAAAAAGAGCAAGGAGTTCATGCAAAAAGCTGCTCTCACTCTCTAAAGGAATTTGAGGTCAGTTGATTTAAACTGTTTATTTCGACCTCGTGTATCCTGTGGACGGAATCAGCAGGAAAGTTGCGTCTGTGAAGAAATCCTTCTCCAAAGAAGTCTCTCCCAATTGGAAGCGTAAATCTGTTGGATTTTCGAAGTTATCGCTTTAAGAACTATATCTGACTGTATCGCTTTAAGAACTGTTTTCGCATTTAACCCTTTAAGAACCAGAGCCGAATGGAGAGTTGGTGAACGGCTACATATCTGTTAACGTCCAGTTAAAGTTCGATTGTTTTTTTTTTCTTATCGTTTACCCGTGTTTAATAAATGTTTGGTTATTTTTTTATATAAGCTGTCTCGATTGATATTCATTGTTGTCGGTTACGTAACATAAACTGTGGGGGCTCGTCAGGGATATGTTCCGATTTTGAGATTAAGTGCTCGTAAATGACATTTTCATTTGGAAAAGGGAAATACCTCTTTTTTTTTGGGTTTGATTGGTGTGTGTGTTGTATTCCGCAACAATGGATATTGACGGGTTTTTGAAGACGCCTGACTCGGGATCTTTAGAGAATGCGAGGAAACCTGAGGTATTCGAGATTGCTAGGAAGTTGGATATTAAAGGAATTCCGAAAAAAATCCACCAAGGCTTTCATAGAAAGAAAAATTGCTGAACATTATATTAATTTGGAATTGTTCGATGCTGAGGTGTTAGAGAAGTTTCCAGTAAGTAATCTGGAAATGCAGATACATCTTGAACAGTTAAAGTTTGAAAGATTTAAAGTGGAAATGGCCGAAAGACAGGCTAATACAATAATGGAATTCGAAGAAAGGGAAGCCCTTAAAAGGGGGGAATTTGCAGAAAGAGAAGCTGACATCCAAAGGAAATTCGAGCTAGAGATGCACAAATTAAAGTCCAGGAGTCACTCTTCAGGTTCTACGAAACAGTTTATTACGAGTCGTGAGGTTACTTTGGCTGCTCCATTGAATGAAGCTGATGTGGACACATATTTCCAATATTTTGAAACAGTTGCTCTGAGTTTAAAGTGGCCGAAAGACCAATGGCCAGTGATGTTACAAAGTGTAATTAAAGGCAGGGCACAAAAAGTTTATGCAGCTTTAAATGCTGAGCAAGCACTGGATTATGATATTATTAAACAGCACATAATAAACGCATATGAGATGGTTCCGGACGCGTATAGAGAAATATTTAGAAGTTTGAAGAAATCGGTGGAAAAAAAAAACTTATGTGGAATTTGCCTATGAGAAATCTGTGTGTTCTGAGAGATGGGTTTCCTCTAAAAATGTGGATGGGGTGTATAATAAATTAAAAGAGCTGATTTTGCAGGAGGGATTTAAAAGAAGCATTCCTGTTGAAGTGAGAACATACTTAAATGAACGGGACACTGCTACATTGCAGGAGATTGCTAAATTGGCTGAGGAGTATGTTTTAATTCACAAGAATAAACTTTCTCCAGGTTTTTTTTTAAGGAAAACTAGTACAGAGGGGCAAGGTAAACCAGCAATTAAATCTGAAGTTACTGAGAAAAGTCAGGATGAAGGGAGACATGTGAAGGGAAAACATTTCCGTATTATCTGTCATTATTGTAAGAAACCTGGACATGTAATAGCTAATTGCTTCCGATTGAAAAGGTAAGAGAAATATGTGGCCACAGATGCTTGTGTGCAGCATATTGAAAAACCTGTAAAACCACAGGGTTTACGAAATACTAATGAAGATATGTCACGGTCTGACCAAGTTAAGAAGGGATATAAAGCTTTTATCATGAGGACAATATGAGTGAGGTTGATGTTCTGGAGCATGCTGATATTAAGGGAGAGCAGGTGTTGGAGTTGTTAAAATATATTAGGACAGATAAGTCCCCGGGGCCTGACGGAATATTCCCCAGGTTGCTCCACGAGGCGAGAGAAGAGATTGCTGAGCCTCCGGCTAGGATCTTTATGTCCTCGTTGTCCACGGGAATGGTACTGGATGTTTGGAGCGAGGCGAATGTTGTTCCCTTGTTCAAAAAAGGTAGTAGGGTTAGTCCGGGTAATTATAGACCAGTGAGCCTTACGTCTCTGGTGGGAAAGCTGTTGGAAAAGATTCTTAGAGATAGGATCTATAGACATTTAAGAATCATGGTCTTATCAGGGACAGTCAGCGTGGCTTTGTGAAGGGCAGATCGTGTCTAACAAGTCTGATAGAGTTCTTTGAGAAGGTGACCAGGCATATAGATGAGTGTAGTGCGGTGGATGTGATCTATATGGATTTTAGTAAGGCATTTGACAAGGTTCCACAGGGTAGGCTTATTCAGAAAGTTAGAAGGCATGGGATCCAGGGAAGTTTGGCCAGGTGGATTCAGAATTGGCTTGCCTGCAGAAGGCAGAGGATAGTGGTGGAGGGAGTACATTCAGATTGGAGGATTGTGACTAGTGGTGTCCCACAAGGATCTGTTCTGGGACCTCTACTTTTCGTGATTTTTATTAACGACCTGGATATGGGGGTAGAAGGGTGGGTTGGCAAGTTTGCAGACGACACAAAGGTTGGTGGTGTTGTAGATGGTGTAGAGGATTGTCAAAGATTGCAGAGAAACATTGATAGGATGCAGAAGTGGGCTGAGAAGTGGCAGATGGAGTTCAACCCGGAGAAGTGTGAGGTAGTACACTTTGGAAGGACAAACTCCAAGGCAGAGTACAAAGTAAATGACAGGATACATGGTAGTGTGGAGGAGCAGAGGGATCTCGGGGTACATGTCCACAGATCCCTGAAAGTTGCCTCACAGTTCGATAGGGTAGTTAAGAAAGCTTATGGGGTGTTAGCTTTCATAAGTCGAGGAATAGAGTTTAAGAGTCGCGATGTAATGATGCAGCTCTATATAACTCTGGTTAGGCCACACTTGGAGTATTGTCTCCAGTTCTGGTCACTTCACTATAGGAAGGATGTGGAAGCATTGGAAAGGGTACAGAGGAGACTTACCAGGATGCTGCCTGGTTTAGAAAGTATGCATTATGATGAGAGATCAAGGGAGCTAGGGCTTTACTCTTTGGACAGAAGGAGGATGAGAGGAGACATGATAGAGGTGTACAAGATAATAAGAGGAATAGATAGAGTGGATAGCCAGCGCCTCTTCCCCAGGGCACCACTGCTCAATACAAGAGGACATGACTTTAAGGTAAGGGGTGGGAAGTTCAAGGGGGATATTAGAGGAAGGTTTTTTTACTCTGAGAGTGGTTGGTGCGTGGAATGCACTGTCTGAGTTAGTGGTGGAGGCAGATACACTAGTGAAGTTTAAGAGACTACTAGACAGGTATATGGAGGAATCTAAGGTGGATCTTATATGGGAGGCAGGGTTTGAGGGTCGGCACAACATTGTGGGCCGAAGGGCCTTTACTATGCTGTACTATTCTATGTTCTACAACAGAGGATTTGTATCCTTGAAAGCAGAATCCAATTCAGTACCAATAAGGATACTTAGAGATACTGGAGCTTCACAATCACTAATATAGGACAATGTGGTAAGGTTTAGTGATTAGTCTGATACTGCTGAGGGAAATTACATAAGACGAATAGGGAGTGCCCTTACGCCAGTACATTTACATAGAGTAAATTTAAGGTCAGGATTAGTTACAGAGGTTGTTAAAGTAGGACTACAATCCAGTTTACCTGTGAATGATGTTCCTCTTTGGTTAGGGAATGAATTAGCAGGTGGACAACTTTTTCCTGAAGTGAATTTGACAATAAATTCAAATTCTGAGGAACCACAGAGGGATTCTAACACAGATTCTTCCTGTGTTGTAACAAGAGCTATGGCTAAAAAAAACTGTAGTATAGAATGAGGTTGTTACTCATGACAGTTCAAATCAAGGTTCGAGTTTTGAGGATGTATCAGAAACCTTCTTACCTACATTATTTGATCAGGATTTTGACGGTACATCTGATCTGGAAGATTTGTCTTTATCTCAGAAGGAGATGATAGCAGAGCAGGGTAGAGATCCTGAGATAGTTAAATTAAAAGAACAAGCTCTTCCAGATAGTGAAATTGAAAAAAAAAAGAAAAGTACCAGCTGGATATTATTTTGAAAAAGGGGTAGTAATGAGAAAGTGGAGATCGACTACAACTCCTGCTAGTGAGGAATGGGAAGTTAATCATCAGATAGTAGTTCCTAAAATTTACCGAAATGAGGTTTTGACTATGGCTCATAGTATTCCTTTGGGGGGTCATTTAGGGGTAAAGGAAACAATGAACAAAGTTTCTAAACATTTTTTATTGGTCTAGTTTAAGACAAGATGTGGCAACATTTTGTAGAACGTGTCATACGTGTCAAATTGTTGGTAAACCTCGTCAGGTGTCCCCATTGCAACTAATTCCAGTATTCGGTGAGCCGTTCTCAAAAATCATTGTAGACTGTGTAGGTCCTTTGCCAAAAACTAAAACTGGACATCCATATTTATTAACTATTATGTGTACAGCGTCTAGGTTTCCAGGGGCAGTACCTCTTAGGAATATAACAGCGAAAACTGAGACAAAGGCTCTTATAAACTGCTTTACTTATTTTGGGTTGCCTAAGGAAATACAATCAGTTCAAGGTAGTATTTTTATGCCCTGGGTTATTTCAGCAAATCTTTTATAAACTGGGAGCAAAGCAGATTATTTCCTCAGCCTATCTTCCAGAATCACAAGGAGCCTTGGAGAGATTTCATTCTACACTAAAAACTATGATTAGGACATATTGTGTGGAAAATGGAAAGGACTGGGATGAAGGTATACATTTACTACTTTTTGCAGTAAGGGAGGCAGTGCAGGAAGCATTTGGTTTTAGTCCTTTTGAACTTGTGTTTGGACCTTTGGCTTTGTTGAAGGAACAGTGGATTAATAAAGAAGTACAAACTAGTTTGTTTGATTGTGTTTTGAAATTTAAAGACAAATTGTACAAAGCTTGTAGCTTGTCCAAGGAAAATTTAAAATTAACTCAAGAGAAGATGAAGACATGGTATGATAAGGAAGCTAGGATGAGGTCATTTAAGCCTGGAGATAAGGTTTTGGTTCTTTTCCCAGTGCAAACAAACCCATTACATTCAAAATTCCATGGTCCTTATGAGATTAATTCTGAGGTAAAGTATGTGGATTATGTGGAAAAAAAATCCAGATCGGAGAAAGACCACACAGCTGTGCCACATAAATATGATAAGACCGTATTATCAGAGAGAGGTTGCTACTATGACTGTTGAGATGGTTAATGAGTCTGATCTTGATGGAAACTTACTGGAGGATTCATCCGAAACTCATGTTAAACCCAACGTTATTTCAGCTAGGTTACCAAATTCAAAAATTCTGGAAAATATTGATGAAAAATTAGCTCATTTACAGCCAGAGCAGAGAGAACAGATGAACAGTTATTTTATTTTTTTTTATATAGAGCTTTATTTCCAGACGTCCCTAGAAGAACCACAGTAGATACGCATGATGTAGATGTGCGAGATGCAAAACACATAAATCAACATCCATATCGAATAAACAGGAAAAAATGTGAATTGGCTGAACAAGAAATTAGGTATATGTTAGAGAATGATATTATAGACATTTTAATTCGAATTGGAGTTCACCGTGTGTTATGGTGCCTAAGCCAGACCATAGTATTAGGTATTGTACGGATTATGGAAAGGTGAATGTTGTGACAAAAACTGATGCGTATCCAATCACTAGAGTAGATGATTGTGTGAACAAAGTTGGACAGGCCAAATTCCTTACAAAAATTGATTTGTTAAGAGGTTATTGGTGCATTCTATTAACGGATAGAGGTAGAGAGATTTCAGCATTCGTAACCTCATCTGGGTTATATGAATATAATATTCTTCCATTTTGGATGTAGAATGCACCAAGTATTTTTCAGAGGATGATTAATGGCGTCATTCGGGGATTAACAGGTACATATGACTATATTGGTGGTTTGGTTACAGGGAATAATACGTGGAAAGGAGATGTTACGGCGGTGGAGAAATTATTTCAGAGACTTTCAAAAGCTAACTTAACTATTAACTTAGCTAAAAGTGAATTTGGGCATGCCACAGTGACATAAATTGGTTATGTTGTGGGTCAGGGGAAATTAGCACCTGTCCAAGCAAAGGTTCAGGCAATTTTAGAAGTACCCACTCCAACTGGTAGGAAAACTCTCAGAAGATGTTTGGGTCTGGTAGGATATTATAGAACATTTTGTAAGATTTTGCAAACATTGCTCTTCCATCAACTAATTGCTTGAAGAAAAATTAGAAGTTTGTTTGGACAGAGTCTTCTCAGGAGGCATTTGATAAATTGAAAGCTGTAATGTGTAGTCGACCTGTACATAAATCTCCGGACTTTGAAAATCAATTTTCGTTAGCTGTAGATGCTAGTGATGAAGCTGTAGGAGCAGTGTTACTTCAAAAAGATGATGATGATGAAACTGATAGTCCGGTAGCTTATTTTTTCTAAGAAATGTAATGCCCATCAAAGAAATTATTCTACAATAGAAAAAGAATTGTCATCTCTTGTTTTAGCTTTGCAACATTTTGAAGTGTATATTGGTTCTACTCATAAACCACTCACAGTTTATACAGATCACAATCCATTAGTGTTTTTGAGTAACATAAAAAACAAAACTAGATTATTAGATTGGAGTTTAATGTTACAGGAGTACAATACTTTGATCACTTTGATCACTCATATTCAGAGTAAAGACAATGTAAACGCTGATTGTTTTTCTAAATGTTAAATGGACAACGATTTTTTTGGGGGGTGATATTTTAACATTTGTAACACTCCTACTGTACATTAGTTTGTAAAGGGCTGAAAGATAAGATTATATATATTATATATTTTGAAAATGTTATACCTTTTTATATTTTTTGTATAAATTGTTAAAATTTTGTTCTTCAAGAGAACAATTTTTTTGGAGGGAGGTGTTACATGCTCTAGGAGATCTGTGTTTTTTTTTGTGTGAGTAAGATGTAATGGTCTTTTGGAGGCCACCTGATGTGCTTTTCCCGCCGATGTGAGGTCACGTGAACATGTGACTTGTGACTATATAAGGACCGACACAGGTGACGCAGGGTATTTGTTCTTCGTTTGTAGATGTCCAGGTAGAACGTGCTGTATCTCCGATTCAGTTGCGTGTTTGTTTTTGGTGATGCAGTTTCATTTTTAAAACAGAGTGTGCATTCTGTTGCAAAATACCATATTATTTGGACTATAATTTTTTTTACTGGATGTGTTGATTTTCTCAATTCCAACATTAGAAGGGAGAGTGAAGAATTTATCGAAGTTACAGGATCGAAGGATCGAGAGGAGTCGGTGTCGTTTAACAGTTTAGTAAAGGATCGACCTTATTGATACTTCGTTGGAAGAGTAGCTACCTACATCGAGATAACTGCTGCCAAAAAGAGCAAGGAGTTCATGCTAAAAGCTGCTTTCTCTCTCTCTAAAGGAATTTAAGGTCAGTTGATTTAAACTGTTTATTTTCGGAATCGTGTATCCTGTGGACAGAACCAGCAGGAAAGTTGCGTCTGTGAAGAAATCCTTCTCCAGAGAAGTCTCTCCCAATTGAAAGTGTAAATCTGTTGGACTTTCGAAGTTATCGCTTTACAAACTATATCTGACTTTATCGCTTTAAGAACTGTTTTCGCATTTAACGCTTTAAGAACCAGAGCCGAGTGGCGAGTTGGTGGACGGCTGCATATCTTTTAACATCCGGTTAAAGTTCGTTTGTTTTTTTTTTCCTTATCGTTTATCCGTGTTTAATACATGTTTGGTTGTTTATATATAACCTGTCTCGATTGATATTCATCGTTGCCGGTTACGTAACACTATCAGGATGCAAAAATAACAAAGGGGATGCCGAAAATTTACTCAGATATATAAGGCTCAAAAGAGAGGCGAGAAGGAATATCGGACGCTGGAAATCGTGCTGGCGAGGTTGCAACGGCGGGATTACAAAATGGTGTAAGGATTGAATGAGCATTTTGCGTCAGTCTTCACTGTAGAAGACACTAGCAGTATTTGGATGTTTCAGAGTGCTGAAGTGTGTGAAGTCACCAGGAAGAAGGGTCTTGGGAATCTAAAAAAAAATCTGAATACAGACAAATAAACTCGACAAATGGCATACAGTCCAGGGTTCCAAAAAGTGGATAAAAAGATTGTAGAGACATTTGTAATAAAATTACAAAAAAATAGAATGATTTCAACATAGATCGGCGGAATGAATAATGCAAATGTCACTCCATTTATCAATTAGCTGGAGAGACAAAGGACAGGAAATGATAGACCGCTTACTCTATCCTCGATAGCGAAAAAGATATTTCAGCCGATTGTTAAGGGTGTGGGTTGGGGAGAATTAGAGACACATGATGAAATAGACCGGAGTCAACATTGTTTATTTAAAAAATGCATGTCGACTGTGTTGGAATTCATTGAAGAAATAATACGACGGTTCAGTGGAGGTTGTGTACTTAGATTTTCAGAAACCCTTTGAAAAGTTGCCACACATGAAACTACTTCACAATTTCAGTGTTTGTGGTATTATTAGAAATAGTATAGCATTGATGGAGTATTACCTGTTTGGCATGAAGGAGAGAGCAGGAATAAAGGAAGGCTTTTCTGGCTGGCTGCCGGTGAATAGTGGTTTTCGATAAGTGTCTGAGTTGGGACGGCTTC
This sequence comes from Mobula birostris, assembly GCF_030028105.1. Taxonomy (NCBI): domain Eukaryota; kingdom Metazoa; phylum Chordata; class Chondrichthyes; order Myliobatiformes; family Myliobatidae; genus Mobula; species Mobula birostris. The sequence continues at coordinate 122,588,691 of NC_092377.1, read as the reverse complement.
AATTTATATCATATGTCAATAATTACGATGAAGGAATTGATGGCATTGCGAAAGGTTATGCTGCCAATCTGAAAGTTATGGGAGGGGGAGTTAGTTTTGAGGATGCAGAAAGAGGTTAGAAAAGAATTTAGGCAGATTAAGGGCAGGGCAAAAAAAGTGGAAGGTAGAATACAGGGTCGGGAAGTAGAGTATAGTGCCATGCACGTTAGAAATAAAGGCATGAACACATTTCGAAATAGGAACAAAATTCAAACTTCAGAGCTAAAAACATTATTTCGAGTCATCCAGAAGATAAAAGCAAATATATACTGTTGGGGCTTAAAAAGGCACCAGTTAACACTGGCTTGATGTATTGTGATAAGTTTTAGGCCCCATAACCTATAAAGGGTGTGTGAAATGGTGAGTTTCCAAAGGAGTTTAACGAAAATAATTATGGATTTTGTTGTCCTAAGGCTTGTCATATGAAAACGGTTGGATAGCTCTGGGCATTAACTCACTGGAATTTAGAAGAATAATGGGTATTCCCATAGAAACGTCTCGAATTTTGAAAGGCATTGATAGAGTATCAAGGCCTTAAAGGCCTTGTTTCCTCTGTTTGGATTGTCTCCGATGTGAGGATACAGTCTCAGAGTAGAGGGACATGCGTTGGAACAGATATGAGGAGAATTCCTTTGCGCCAGAATGTAGCGAATCTCTATTGTTCGGTGCTACAGGCGACTTTGGAGGCTGAGTCAATGGGTATATTTAACGCAGGGCTTACTAGAGGCAAGGAAGGAAATCACACAGCGAGAAGGTAGGAGATGGTGTTTGAGAGGGAAAATGGATCAACCAGGTAATATGACGGGGCAGAGTCGACTGGCCAAATGGCCTAATTCTGCTCCTATGCAGATTCTATAGAAAGTACACCGACATTCCCACCAGCCCACGTAAAACCTTGGAAGTTATCACGTTTTAATTTTTTACAATATTGCATTACCGTGGATTTAAATTTAATTCCGTTTTTATGACACTAATCAACGGATAAAAAGAATCTCCCGTGTCGAATTTAAAACAGATCTTTCAAAATTAAAGTGTTGTAATAGCATAATAAATAAGAGACACACAATAATTGATTACATAAATATCGCCCACTTTAATACGACACACCAACTCATCACCAGTGCAACCAATTGGTTTCAAAAATCACATAATTATTTGGATGGAGATTAGCTCTGTGCAGACAATTCGTTTCAATTGATTGTAGTAAAAATACACCTGTATATGGAAGGACCAACTGTTTGTAAGACAGTATCCTGGCAAAAAAAAATATAGAATGAAAACAAATGAAAACTCTGAGCAATTCCTGGAAATGTTGCTATAAAACACGTGCCAGGGGATGGATACAGGATAATTTCAGAGTCACTGAATAGCCCTTGGAGTACAGTTAAGTCAATCATCAAGAAATGGAAATAATATGGCACAGCTGTAAATCTCCCTGAAGCATGCCGTCATCAAAAACTGAGAGGCAGTGCAAGAAGGGAACTAGTGAGAGAAGCCACCAGATAAACTATTGCAATGCTAGAGTCATAAAAATGTCAGTGTCTGAGATGGGAGAGTAGGCACATTAAACGGCTGCTGCCCGAGGGTTTCACCAATCGCTGCTTTAAGGGAGAGTGGCGAAAAAACCTACTGTTGATAAACACTCACATGAAATCTCAGCTGAGTTTCCTTGAAGGTATGTTGGAGACTCTGTAGTCAGATGGAGGACTGTACAATTGCCTGATAAAACCATAATTGAGATTTGTTGGCCATCAGACTAAACATAATGTTTGGCAGAAGTTAAACAAATCAGCCCTGCATTGAATCATGGTGGCGTCTGCATTGTGCTGTGAGGTGCTTCACCGCAGCAGGCCTGGAAGGCTTGTGAAGGTAGAGGATAAAATTATTCAACAGCATAGAGGGAAATACTGGCGTGAAACCTGATGCAGTCTGTCAGAAAACTGCGAATTGGGGGAAGATTTGTTTTTTCCAGCCAGAGAATAACCCAAGCCTGAAGCCAAGGGATATATGAATGGCTTAAAAAAAGACGTTAATGTTCTAGAATGACCAAGTCTGAGTCCAGACATCGATTCAATTGAGAATGCATGGCTGGGCATGAATAGGGCTGTCATCCACAATAACCACGCAATCTGGCCAAGCATGAATAGTTTTGTAAAGGAAAGTGGGTGATAAGTGCAGTTTCTAGATGTGCAAAGCTGATAGAGACCTATCCACATAGACTCAAGGTTGCAATTGTAGCAAAAAATGAAGTTACTAAATTCCGAATTCAAGAATGTGAGTAATTACGCAATCAATTATTTTTGTGTTAAATGATTGTAATGCATTTAACCCAATTTGTACAGATTTGTATTCATCTCGACTATAAAGTGTCTTGTCAATTCATCAGCGTCATTAAAGCAAAATCCGTTATGATTCAATGCTGCAAAATAATAAAACGTGAAAACCTTCAATTTTGGGTGTGGGGAAATAATTATTTTTTATCGGTACAATGTCTTCAGATGGTCTTATGTTTTTAATTCTCCCTTTAGACATTGAGACCGAAGGGTGTAAATTTTGACCTTTATAACAAAAAGGAAACGAAGCCATATTTTGACACGCTTCTGAAGACAAGGGCGCATGTACATATAAAGTTGATGCCATAAGACCATAAAGTATAGGATAAGAATAAGGCAACTTTCCCCGTCTAGTCTGCTCCGCAATTCAATCTTGGGTTAACCTCCTCAGTCCGACGTCCCGGCCTTCACCCGGTAACGTTTAATGCCGTGTTCAATTAAGAACCTTCCAACATCTGCCTTAAATACACTCAAGGGCAGGACTTCCACTGTTGCCGGGTAACAAAACCCAAAAATTCACCACCTTCTGGCTAAATAATTGTTTCCACATCTCTCTTACAAATGTATCTCCCTCTATCCTCAGTTTGTTTTTCATTTATTTCGGCAGTCGAACGGGCCACGACTGCGCATGCGCGTATAAGTCGGCCCGTGAGGCAGCGGGAGTATTTAAAAAAAAGCAGATTAACGGAGCGGGCGAGGTTGTAGCTGGCGACAAAGTAGAGGAACACAGAGTAGAAATGTTTTGGCTCCTGAGGCTTCGGCGAGCAGAGGCTGAGGAAGAGCTTCACTCCAAGTGTGGTAAGGCCGGGTTAGTTCCTTTAATAAATATAACTACCTTAAGAGTAGGCAATGGAGGCAGCAGTTAGGGCAGTTTAGTGCTCCGTTTGCAGGATGTGGGAAGTCAGGGTGAGCACAATTGTCCCTGATTACTACACCTGCGAAAGGCGCATCCAGCTGCAGCTCCTGACAAACCGAGTTAAGGAACTGGAACTGAAGCTGAATGACCTTCGCATCATTCGGGAGGCGGAGGGAGAAATAGAGAGAAGTTACAGGAAGATTGTCACCCCCGAGAGGCAGGAGACAGGTGACTGCCAGGAGTGTGAAGGGGAAGAGACAGAATGAACAGAGGATCCCTGTGGCCGTTCCCACCAAAAATAAGTACATCTTTTTGGGCACTGTTGATGGGAGACCTACCAGAGACAAGTTGCAGTGGCTGCGTCTCTGGCACCGAGATGGGACCCTCCACTCAGAAGGGAAGGAGGGAAATGAGAAGAGAAGTAGTGATATGGGATTCGATAGTTAGGGGGACCAATAACATGTTCTATGGAAGAGATCGAGAATCCCGGATGGTCTGTTGCCTCCCTGGTGCCAAGGTCCGCGATATCGCGGATCCAGTTCTCGGTGTGCTCAAGAGGGAGGGTGAGCATCCAGATGTCGTGGTCCATGTAGGGACTAATGATGTGGGTAGGAAGAGTGTAGTGGTCTTGAAAGGTAAATTTAGGGTGTTAGGCGTCAAGTTAAAGGACAGGACCTCTAGGACAGTAATCTCAGGGTTGCTACCAGTGCCACATGCGGGCAGGTTCAGAAATACTAAGATAACGTAGACCACCACGTGGCTGAAGGCATGGTGCAGGAGGAAGGGCTTCAGATTTATAGATAATTGGGCAGTTTTCCAGGCAAGATGGAACCTGTTCCGGTGGGACGGTCTACATGTAAACTAGAGGGGGACAAATATTCTTGCGGGTAGGTTTGCTAGAGAGGCTGCGGTGGATTTAGACTAGATACGAGCGGGGAGAGGAACCAGAGTGTAGGAACAGATATAGAGAAGAAGGAAGCAAAAGAAAATAGTAAAATTGTTTGCACCGTTAGTGATAAACAGAGAGCAAGAAGTGTAAAATTTCTTAAATGTATTTATTTTAATTCTGGGAGCATTGTATAAAGGTAGATGAGCTTAAAGCATGGATTGATACATGGAAGTATGATGTGGTAGCTATTAGTGAAACATGGTTACAGGAGGGGTCTGATTGGCAACTAAATATTCCTGGATTTAATTGCTTCAGGTGTGATAGAATTGGAGGGACAAGAGGAGGAGGGGTTGCATTGCTGTCAGAGAAAATATTACAGCGGTGCTCTGCAGGATAGATTAGAGGGCTCGTCTAGGTAAGCTATTTGGGTGGAACTGAGGAATGGGAAAGGTGCAGTAACTCTTATGGGGGTGTATTATAGACCATCAAATGGGGAGCGAGAATTGGTGGAGCAAATTTGTAAGGATATTTCAGATATTAGTATTAGACACAAGGTTGTGATTGGGGGAGATTTTCATTTTCCACACATAGACTGGGAAGCCCATACTGTAAAAGGGATAGATTTTTTTTTGTTTGTTTGTTTTTTGTTTTTTGCAGCGATACATAGAGGTACAGACGAGAGAAGGGACAGCGTTGGATCTCCTGTTAGGGAATGAGATAGGTCAGGTGACGGAGTTAAGTGTTGGGGAGCACTTCGGGTCCAGTGATCGAAATGTTATTACTTTCAATATAATTATGTATAAGATGGATCTGGAACCAGGGTTGAGATTTTTGATTGGAAAAAGGGTAACTTTGTGGAGATGCGAAAGGATTTAGGAGTGGATTAGGGCAATTTATTTTATGGGAAGGATGTAATAGAGAAATGGAGGTCATTTAAAGGTGCAATTTCGAGAGTACAGAATATTTATGTTCCTGTTAGGTTGAAAGGAAAGGTTAAGAAAATTAAGAGAGCCATGTTTTTCAAGGTATATAGGAAACTTGGTTCCGAAAAAAAGAGAGATCTACAATAAATATAGACAGCATGGAGTAAATGAGGTGCTCGAGGAAATATAAAGACTGTAAAAAGATTCTTAAGAAAGAAATTAGAAAAGCTAAAAGAATATATGAGGTTGCTTTTGCAAATAAGGTGAAAATAAATCCCAAGAGCGTCTACTGTTATGTAAATAGCAAAAGAATAGTGAGGGATAAAATTGGTCCCTTAGAGAATCAGAGTGGACGGCTATGTGTGGAAGGGGGAGATTCTTAACAATTTCTTTTCTTCGGTACTCACTAAGTAGAAGGATATTGAATTGTGTAAGATATGGGAAACGGGTCGGGAAGTTGTGGAAACTATGATGATTAGAGAAGAAGAAGAAGTACTGGAGCTTTTAAGGAATATAAAAGTGGATAAGTCTCCGGGTCCTGACAGGATATTCCCCAGAACATTGAGGGAAGTTAGTGTGGAAATAGCACGGACTCTAAAAGAAATATTTCAATTGTCATTAGAAACGGGGATGGTGCCGGAGGATTGGTGTATTGCTGATGCTGTTCCATTGTTTAAAAAGGGTTATAAGAGTAAACCTAGCAATTATATGCCTGTGACTTTGACGTCAGTGGTGGGTAAATTGATGGAAAGTATATATAATTATCTGGATAGACGGGGTCTGATTAGAAACAGTCAACGTGGATTGGTGCGTGTAAGGTCATGTGTGACAAATCTTATTGAAATTTTTGAAGAGGTTACTAGGAACGTTGACGAGGGTAAAGCGGTGGATGTTCTCAATATGGACTTCAGTAAGGCTTTTGAGTAGGTCCCATAGGAAGTTTGGTTAGGAAAGTTCAATCGTTAGGTATTAATATTGAAGTAGTAATGGATTGAGCAGTGGCTGGGTGGGAAACGCCAGAGAGTACTGGTGGAAAACTGTTTGTCAGATTAGAGGCCGGTGACTAATGGTGTGCCTCAGGAATCTGTACTGGGTCCAGTGTTGTTTGTCATATACATTAATGATCTGGATGATGGGGTGGTAAATTGGATGAGTACGTAGGCAGATGATAGTAAGATAGGTGGAGTTGTGGATAATGAAGTAGGTTTTCAAAGCCTGCAGAGAGATTTAGGCCAGTTAGAAGAATGGGCTGAACGATGGCAGAAGGGGTTTAATGCTGATAAATGTGAGGTGCTACACTTTGGTAGGACTAATCAAAATAGGACATAAGTGATAAATGGCGGGGCTTTGAAGAATCAGTGGACCAGGGGTATCTAGGATAATGGTGCATAGTTCCTTGAACTTTGAGTGGGGACTTGATAGAGGTCTTTAAAATTATGAGGGGGATAGATAGAGTTGACGTGGATAGAATTTTTCCATTGAGGGTGGGACAGATTTAAACAAGAGGACATGAGTTGGGAGTTAAAGGGTAAAAGTTTAGGGATAACATGAGCGGGAACTTCTTTACTCAGAGGGGTGGCTGTGTGGAACGAACTTCCAGGAGAAGTGTTTGCGGCAGGTTCGATATTGTCGTATTAAAGTTAAACTGGACAGCCATATGGACAGGAAAGGAATGGAGTGTTATGGTCTGAGTGCAGGTCGGTGGGACGAGGTCAGAGTAAGTGCTCGGCACGGACTAGAAGGACCGAGATGGCCTGTTTCCGTGCTGTAATTGTTATATGGTTATATTGTTATCCTGTGTGTGTGCCCTCATGTCCTAGTCTCGCCCGGCATGTGAAACATGCTTTCAACATCTACAGTACTCTGTTTAGGCAATTCAATATTTCAAGTTTTCAATGAGTTCCACCCTCATATTTCTGATTTCTAGCAAGCACAATAACAGAGCCATCAAACGTTCCTCATACGATAAACCTTTAAATCCCAGAACCGAGTTTGTCGACTTTCTCTGAAACCTCTACAATACCAGTTCAACTTTTATTATATGAGGAGCCCAAAACGATTCTCAAGGTGATGCCTCACCAGTGCCTGTTAAAGCCTCGACGTCATATCCCTGCTCTTGCAATCCTCTTGACATGAATGCTAACGTTGCGTTTGCCTTCTTCACTACGCCAATTAACTTTTAGGGTGTTCAGCACAAGGACTTCCAAGTCCTATTGCATTTCGGATTTTAATATTATCTCTCCGTTTCGGATTATCCCTTGGGTCTTTAGTATTCCTACCGACAAAGAGTATGGACCTGCATTTTCCAATATTGTTTTCATTTGCCACTTTCTTACCCATTCACCTCAGCTGTCTAAGTACAGCTGCCGCGTACATTATCGTCACACTGCCTTCCCCTGTTTTATTAACTAATCGTTTTGTTATCTGCAAATTTCTAACAAAGCCGTCAGACTTTTAGCAGGTGTATGTAAAGAAAGGTTTCACTTTCGTGATAAGTGAGGCATAGCTCACACCCAAAGACATCAGCAGCTATTATTCAGCGTGATCAGTTGATATAGTTTGAAGTCAGAGCAAATTCTCGAAATCAGGAGGTAAAAACAGGGAGCTGTGGCAATTCAGGTGGATAGTCAATTTCTACAGTCGACAGTGATCAGTCAAATTTTGGGGTCGAAACCTTTCATCAGGACTATATAGAAAGTGTTAGTATCGACTGTAGGATAAACGTTGGAGCAAGATCCATGAAGAGACAGCAGGCTATTGATATGAATTCGGTTGATAAGAGTAGGAATAATGTAAAAATCGGAGAAGTGATACGTGGATATGCCGTAAGGTTGACGGAAATGTAAATTGATATGAGGGAGCAATGAACATTAAATATAAGGCACGGTGTTTTCCATCTCTAACCCTATCCCACATTATTCATCATCTCAGTTGCTGTGCAGTTTTGTAAATCAAGTGGCTATACTTGCAAAGAAACAGAACCTAAGGAGCAAGGCTCCAGACATCTAGGCGATGCTCGTGGGAGGCAGAAAACTGTTACAGGATTACCTTCAGTCAATGGAATTGTCCATATTCAAGCGATAGTTGGAGGCCTTAATAATTACACCAGGGATGTGAGATATTTTATTAGATAGACTTAGAGAAGTGTGTCCCCACGAATACTTTATGCTTTTCCTCAATCAGATCATGAACTCCGGAGTATGCTGATGGACATATGAGAGGCATTCAAGTCTGGAGATAAAGAATGTTGCAAGAAGTGAAGATATGATCTCCTGAAAAGCACCTCACGCAGCAGGTGGCAAATCATACCTGGACTGCAGTCAACGAGGGGTGCTCAACAACTGTAAGATTTGAATACCGTAGATTCCCACAAAATTGAATCTAGTTACAAGGGGAACAGCGGTGCTTCGCTTCCAAATTAACTCGATGCCTTCGATGCTCGCTTTGATTACCAGAACGGAACGAACCATCGAGCACCTCAACGTCTCCCAATGAACTTTTGGGCCAGTATCTTATAGTGGCATTAGGCTTCCTTTAAGAGAGAGAATCCTTGGAAAGCATCCGGTCAGGATGGAGCACCTGTCCGCGTATTGAAAAACAGTGATAAACAACTGACTAATGTGTTCACGGTTATCCTCAACCTCTCGATTCAGCAGCTGTTTCAGGCAGGTTTCAATCATACCTTAGTATGCATATTAACTTGCCTGCATGGCAATCGCCTTCTGGCGCTTACCTCCACAGTTTCAAATTGTTTTGAGTGGCTGTGTTGAAAAATATCAGCTGCTCCCTAAGTGGCGGCTTGGATCACTCCAATTTGCCTACAACATATAAAGCCTTGTCCACAGCAGATGCCATCTCATTGGCTCTTCATATAACAGTAAAATATCTGGACAGCAAAGATGCATACTTAAGATGCATTTTATCGAATATAGCTCAGTATTCATTACCATTAGCCACTTAACATTAATCAGAAGATCTAAGACCTGGGCAATGATACCCCTTTTGCAATTTGATTCTAGATTTCCTCACTTGCACATCTTAATCATTTCGGATGGGCAAAGCATCTATTCCACAATCAGCACCACCACAGATGCATCACGAGGTTTTGTCGTATGCCGCCTGTTCTGTTTGTTTTACACACATGACTGTGCGACTGTGTAGCACGAAAACCATCTTCAAATTCGTCGATGCACCATTGTGGCCGTATCAAAGATGGTGGTAAATGAGCATACAGGAGAGATATTGAAAATATCACTGAACAGTGTCATAATAACAGCCATTCACTCAACGACAGAAGGAACAAGGAACAGTGAGACTTCAGGAGAGTGCACACACGGGTCCATGAATTCTTAAGTGTAACTGTTGTAGAGGACCTGTCGTGGACGCACCACATAAGTATAATTGTAAAGTAAGCACGACAGCGCTTTTACTTCCTTAGGAGTCTGCAGAGATCCGATATGTGATCAAAAGCCTTGACAAACTTCAATAGATGTGTCATCAATAGTGTGTTGACTGGCTGCACGATGTTCTGACATGGGAACATTAATGTCTTTCAGCGCAATATCTTTCGGAAATTAATGGAATCGGCACAGCGCATCACATAAAATGCCGTACGAACCGGTAATCACGTCTACATAATATGTTGTCGAACAAAAGATGCACTGATCGTCAAACATCCTGACCACCCTTGCTATGCTCTTTTCCCGCTGCTGCCATCAGGCATGTGTTTCGGGACTCGGAGCACCAGGCATAAAACTAACATAGAAATGTAGAAAACCTACAGAACAATACAGGCCCTTCGGTCCTCAAAACTGTGCCGAACATGTCTTTACCATAGAACTACCTAGGCTTACCTATAAACCTCTATTTTTTGAAGCTCCATGTACCTATCCAGAAGATTCTTAAAAACAAAAACTATCGTTTCTGCCTCCACCGCCGCCACCAGCAGGCCGTTCCACGTACTCACGACTCTCTGAGTAAAAACCTACCCTTGCTATCTCCTCAGTACTTACTTCCAAGCAGTTAAAACTATGCCCTCCCGTCCTTGCCATTTCAGCCCTGGGAAAAAGCCTCTGACTGTACACAAGATCAATGCCTTTCATTATCTTGTACACCTCAATCAGATCACAGCTTTTCCTCCGTCGCTTCAAGGAGAGAAAAATGCCGAGTTCACTCAACCTATTCTCATAAGGCAAGCTTCCCAATCAAGGTACATCCTTGCAAAACTCCTTTGCACCTTTTCTGTGGTTTCCTCATCCTTGCTGTAGTGAGGTGACCAGAATTGAGTACAGTACTCCAGGTGGGGTCTGGCCAGGGTCGTATATCACTGGAACATTACCTCTCGGCTCTTAAACTCAATCCCATGGTTGATGAAGGCCAATGCACCGTATACTTTCTTAACCACATAGTCAACCTGTGTAGTAGCTTTGAGTGTTCTATGGACTCTGCCCCCAAGATGCCTTTGATCGTCCACACTGCCAAGGGTTTGACCGTTAATGCTATATTCTGCCATCATGTTTGACCTACCAAAATGAACAATCTCACACTTATCTGGGTTGAACTCCATCTGCAACTTCTCAGCCCAGTTTTGCATCCTATCAGTGTCCCACTGTAACCGCTGACAGCCCTCCACATAATCCACAACACCCCCAACATTTGTGTCATCAGCATATTTACTGACCATCCCTCCACTTCCTCACTTAGGTCATTTATAAACATCACAAATGTGGGGATCCCAGAACAGATTCATGGGGCATACCACTGGTCACCGACCTCCATGCAGAATATGGTATAAGAACAATTACTGCGCACCAATCGACAGGCCACTCAACAAATTTGTATAACTGCACATATTATTTTCTGCTGGTCCTACAAACAAAGATCTCACATTAAGGACTTGTTATCTTTTACTTCATGCTAGTTGTTTAATGCTATTTATTTATATATGCATTTGCAAAGTTTGTTGTCTTCAGTGATGCGGTTTCGCCATTGAAATTGTTTACCGTTACTGTTCTAAAAAAATATCATTTATGACCGTAGGAAAATTTATCTCACTTTTGAGCTCCGAGTACCAAACCTGGTCCCAGCCGACTGAGGTAGTCATAAAGAAGGCAAGACAGCGGCTATACTTTATTACGAGTTTGAAGCGATTTGGCATGTCAACAAATAAGCTCAAAAACTTCTATAGTTACACCGTGGAGAGCATCCTGACAGGTTGCATCACTGTCTGGTATGGAGGGGCTACTGCACAGAACCGAAAGAAGCTGCAGAAAGTTGTAAATCTAGTGAGCTCCATCTTGGGTACGAACCTACAATGTATCCAGGACATCTTTTGGAAACGGTGTCTCAGAAACGCAGCGTCCATTATTAAAGACCTCCAGCACCCAGAGCATGCATTTTTTCTCATTGTTACCATCAGGTAGGAGATACAGAAGCCTGAAGGCACACACTCAGCGTTTCAGAAACAACTTCTTCTCCTCTGCGATCCGTTTCCTAAATGGACTTTTAAGGTATGGACACAACCTCACTTTTTTTTAAATGCAGTATTTCTGCTTTTGCATATTTTAAATATTCTATTCAATATATGTAATTGATTTCCTTTTTTTAAATGTTCTGTTTTTTTTTTCCCCTCTCTCTCTGCTAGACCCGGCTGGTGGCGTAATGGCATCAGTGCCGAACTTCGGGACGGAAGGTCACGAGTTTGAATCCAGCTGGCACCCCTGAACGCTTTCCATCCGTACTGGGTGACCAGCTAGTGATCTCTTCGGAATTCTGATTCTGATATATGGTTAACATGTATATATTCTCATAATAAAAGTTACTTTTAACTTTAAACACTTTGAACCTGGGTTTCCATAACGTTATTTACAATGTGAATGCATGTTGTGACATTTACATTTATGGCTTTTTATATTCTACATACTTGGTTGAAATTCTGGAGTCATAGGACGTCTTGTTCGTATTGAATGGAGATTCGTTGTTCTTGTTACATGTCGCGTCACCAAACCACAACAAATTGCGAATAGATGTAAAAGTATATTGCTAATCAAATAATTGTTTTATGTAGCACCTCTTTCTCCTGTCCTATTCGCATTTTTTTTTTATTGACTCTCCCAATCCATTGCTAAATGTTGATTCACTTCCGCACGATATTCTCCTTCTGGGAATCACTGCAGAACCGGAAAATGGCCGACATGAAAATCACTGTCAGTTGTTGATCACATGACATTCTACAACTACTCATGGAGATAAACAGGGGGATTGAAGGGAGCTGGCCAAAATATTCCTCAAAAATGTAATGCCATTTTTGGTTAATTGATGCAATTTTTATTTGGTACGCAATTATACTTTCAGATAACCATTAAAACCATAGTCAAAATTCATTGAAAAGGCACTACAGCTTTTTTTTTCCCCCCCAGGAGCACAACATGTTACATTTATTTGTAAGCATTTGTAAAATCTATCCACAAACTTCACTGGGTATATATCTATTCTAACGTCTTTTAACCATTTCGTTAACTTTCGTTAATCAATTCTCTCACTGGTGCCGAATTCCATATGTTGTCCAATTTCTTGGGAAATTAATTTGCAAACCTCCCTTTTAATTATTCACTTCTTACCTTAAGTTAATGCTTTCTGGATGTTAGTACAAGCACTGTGTGTCTATTCTACAGATTATTTTATGTACCTTTGTAATCTCCTATAATAATATCCCATTCTGCTCAACCTATTAAAACCACGCTAAACACCACGACCTGGCAAATTTTTCATAATATCAGAGACAACCGCATTAACCATGCAGACTTTAGATTGCGCCTTGCAACATAGCTGATAAAAGTTTGCCTGACAGGCAGATGACGAGAGTGGAATACATAGAGCCTTTTATTTTGTTGGCTGTCAGTGACTGGTGATGCTCTACAGGAGTCGATGTTGGAATCGTTTCTTTTCACATCATGTATCAATGACTTGGGATGGCGGAACTGACGGCTTTTTTGTCGAAGCTTGCGGGGGATAGTTGACGGGGAAAGTAGTGTTGTCAATGCAGGGCGTCTGCAGAAGTGTTCAAAAACATAGGAAAATAGGCAAAGAGTTGGTAAACGGCACGCAGAATAGAGATGTGCTTCATCATGCATTTTGGTGGAAGGAATAAAGTCGCAGATTAAGTAAAAAACGGAGCATAGTGGTTCGGAATTCGTTGCGCAGAGTTCCCGAAACGATAACGTGTAGTTTGAAACAAGACAGTACAAGGTGAGAAGGCAAATGTAATATTTATTTCGAAAAGACTTAAAATATAAAAAACAAGGATGTAATGTTGCGGCGTTATAGGGTAGTAATCAGATTGTATTTGGAGCATTATGTCCAGTTTTTGTATGTTTACCTATGAATGGACGTGCTGCAAAACCTTGGGTTCGGAGCAGGTTAAGGAGAATGATCCCGGGGATGAAGCGTATGAGGGGAGTTTGATATTCCAGGCAGGAGTTAAGAAGAATGAGAAGTAGTATCATTGAAGTCGATTGAATGTGGAATTAGAGAGGTTTTTGATTATTAAGAACGTCAAACGTTACAGGGAAAGGAAGCAGCATAGGCTGTTAGAGGGAATAAATCTGCCATAATCTGCCTTTATGGAGGGAGGAGAAGATGGCGGCGCGACGGCAGCTCGTGCGGCCTCTCCAGTGATGAATATCTGTTATCTGTCAAGTAGAGGACCGAGCACAATTCTGATTTGACGGAAACAAACGTAAGAGCACAGAGGAACTTCTGGAAAACTTCTGAAATGCCCGCTTCGCTGCCGCTGCTACTGTGTGGTAACTGGAATCTCCGGAGCTGAAGGCCCCGAAATCCTCGGCTTTGCGTGTTTCAGCGGTCGGTGAGAGGTCGAAGGCTCTCATCAGAGGATGGCGCCCGGGAGGCATTATTGGAGAGGCTGGTCGGCAGCTCGAAGTTTTCGGACGGATAGACTCAGTGTCGGCTGTGGTCGGCTGCTTCCATGGTAACGGCAAGTTGAAGGTGCCTGGAGGTTTATGGCAGGGACTTTCTCCCTTTTGCCGCCTGCTATCAGGGCCTCGGGAGTCTATCGACTCGGGACTCCGAGACTTTTTTTTTACTGGGCCATGGTCTGTTCTTCATCAGATTATGGTATTGCTTCGCACTGCTGTAACTATATGTTATACTTATGTGGTTCTGTCAGTGTTAGTCTTTGCTTTGTCCTGCTTTCTGTGATATCACTCCGGAGAAATGAATGCATTTCTAAATGACAATATAAGTATCACAATGGCGAGGCATTGGGAGCAGAGGTGGACCCAAATGCAAGACACATCTTGTGAGGTTACTTAGATTTAGATTATTGTTCGATACCAGGAGAGCAAGGAAGGAGCACGAAATGGCGAACTGGACAAGGACTCAGGACTAAGACGAGACTGGGACCAAGGGTCAGGGCTTGGACTGGGAATCGGCTCCCAGAACTACAGGAGACATGAATAGGCTAGAGTACGGACTCCAAGCCAGAGACTGGGCAAGAACCCAGTACCTGGGTCTTGCCTTGGGCTCGGACACCAGAACCAGGCAAGGACATGACATGGGCTAGGGAGAGGAAGAACTTGGGAACACAGAGCCTGTGTCACAGGCAGCAGGTACATGGAACCATGGACACATACACAGAATAGAGAGCCGGGATCCCTCCATGGGTACAGGACATAGGGCCGGGACTCATGACCCTCCGCAGGGCAACGGCAAGACGGCCTGACTTACCCCACGGAGGCGAGGACTAGACGAGTCAAGACACGACTCTCCGCGGGGCAACGGCAAAACGGCCAGACTTACCTCACGGAGGCGAGGACAGGACAAAGCCAACACGAAAGCACACCAGACAGTACCTATCTAGCTCCGGTGATGGAACCAGACCGAAGTGCAGGCGGTGGCTGCAGACGAGGGCTAGAGGCGAGGGGGCAGAGAAGGGATTCAGACAAGGGGTTAGGACAGGAATCACAGACCGCCAGGGCCAGGACTTGACTCGGTTGCCACCAGGGCCAGAACTTGACTTGGACTTGGTACTCGGATGCCGCCAGGGCCAGGACTTGACTTGGACGTGGTACTCGGATGCCACCGGAGCCAGGACGTGGACGTGGTACCTGGATGCCGCCAGAGCCAGGACGTGGACGTGGTACTTGGATGCCGCCGGAGCCAGGACGTGGACGTGGTACTTGGATGCCGTCGGAGCCAGGACGTGGACGTGGTACTTGGATGTCGCCGGAGCCAGGACGTGGACGTGGTACTTGGATGCCGCCGGTGCCAGGACGTGGATGTGGTAATTGGATGCCGCCGGAGCCAGAACGTGGACATGGAACTTCGATGTCGCCGGAGCGAAAATGTGGACGTGGTACCTGGATGCCGACAGAGCCAGGACGTGGACGTAATACTTGGATGCCGCCGGGGCCAGGACGTGGACGTTGAACTTGGATGCCGCCGGAGCCAGGACGTGGAAGTGGAACTTCGATGCCGCCGGAGCCAGGACGTGGACGTGGTACTTCGATGCCGCCGGTGCCAGGACGTGGACGTGGTACATGGATGCCGCCGGTGCCAGGACGTGGACGTGATACTTGGATGCCGCCGGAGGCAGGACGTGGACGTGGTACCTGGATGCCGCCAGAGCCAGGACGTGGACGTGATACTTGGATTTCGCCGGAGCCAAGACGTAGACGTGGAACTTGGATGCCGCCGGAGCCAGGAAGTGAACGTGGTACATGGATGCCGCCGGAGCCAGGACGTGGACGTGGAACTTGGATGCCGCCGGAGCCAGGAGGTGGCCGTGGAACTTGGATGCCGCCGGAGCCAGGACGTGGACGTGGACGTGGTACATGGATGACGCCAGAGCCATGACGTGGACGTGGTACTTGGATGCCGCCGGAGCCAGGACGTGGACGTGGTACTTAAGTGCCGCCTGGAGCCAGGACTTGACATGGAGTCTCCGGGTAGTGCCGAACTCTTGACTCGGCCCGGGAACAGTCGACAGCGGTTCTTGATTCCCGCTGGCGGGTTAACTGCCGGACCCACCTCGGTTAGGAAACTTTGCAGGCTCGCTTTGGCGATGTAACTTGATAATGTTGCTCCGTGAGGAATGGCGGATTACCGACCCTCGCTACGGGCGGAGAAAAGTCTTGCTCTGGCCAGATGACATTGGCACGCCGTGACTTTGCAGACGCTCCCACGCCAAACGGCTGAAAGCCGGAGACTATAAACTACCGGTTCAGCCGAGCGTTATTTGCTTCTAATCACCAACGACGAGGGACACGGGAAAACAGGGAATCAACGGTCCGGATCGTAACATAAACAAAGTAAATTTAAAGGGACCCCGATCCGGACCATGACAAAAAAAGGACTGAGTTTTCTCATAGTCTAATAATAAATTGGCATAGAAGATGCGACAAGTAGACTTGCTCTATTGCTGAACCTTATGATCTCCCGCCTTTTCTTGCTGCATATTTGACCATTGCACTTAATACGGAGTTGGCAATAGATCATTCAGTTTATTTTCAAAAGAGATTTCATTGATATCGATTGAATTCCGCTCTTTAAGAATGGCAAAAAAAACAGGTTGTGTTATCTTGTTTGTAGCCACTTTATTTTGAGTAAATGGTTTACTACCTCACTGTAAGAAAACGAGGACAAAAGCAAAATTGCGCTTTTGAAGTATGCCTGTTCCCTGATCTCGGTAGAATGTTCTGTCCTTCGTGCAGATGAATTCAGTCAGTTCGTCTCAATGGTTTGGTAATTAATGTAAATTCAGAAATCCAACTGCGCTTCCTAAATGTGTTCCTTAATTATAACCAAACAGCAATTAATGTAACTAGTGTTTCCATTGGGAAATCACAAAGTGCATTTCAATACACTTCGTCAATTATAGGTAGAGTCATTTGTGGCATCTTCGTTCAGAAAGAATAATATGCAGTGTTAGTGGTCAGGTACGCATCATTTGTTAGGCAAATCTTGAAATTGTTAATATTTCTCGTGAGGTTCTCAATATTAACATTTAGTTTCTTCGTCCAATTATTTGGATAACACTTTTGCCTTCTACATATGTTGTGATGAAGGAGAGCACTGTGCTTTACTTCAACTTCTGCAGAGTAAATCTGTTGTATTCTGCAATTCCGTAAGTAGGAAACTTACAGTTCACTACTTCCATTGTAATTCATGTATGTTCCTATTTTCTGATAGATTATAAATCAATAAACTACCGGGAGAGCAACTCGGTCCAACTAATTTGTGCTAATATCTGTTCCGAGGCAATTTAGCATGTTGGAAATTGCAATGCACAGCAGTTGTCTATAAGTCAAGGTAGCAATTCTGTATGTATGGTGCAAACAATTGGAATTGTTGGAAACAGTAAATATAATCAAATTTTTTCAGGCGTAAGGTATTGACGGAAAGGGACGATGACACGATTGAGTATTCTGTAACTATGCCAAAGTCAAGGTCAAATACAAGTTTTGGGGCATATGCACAAGGAAATGATTCGGCCTTAGATGTTTGTTCTTATTGCAGCAACATGACATTGCAACATCAAATGATTAAAGTGAGTGTTGAACATGGAAACGCAACACATAAGGAGGGCATAATTTTGGCAATATGTAGTTTTTGATTTCGAGAATTAACATCGGATTATTCAGCATTATATGTTTGCTACAACACAGCGACAAGTAGCATCAATTCAGCTGATAATGCGTGATGACGCTATATAGGAAAGTTTGTGGTGTGCAATGCATTTATTTTTGACATCTGCAAAACTGCCGAAAATCCATCATTGTGCTGTATAACATCTAGTAAAGGTCACCGTATCTGCTATAATATGAAAGTTGCAATAACTAACTATTGTAATCGAACACATCGAGCTTCCTGCTCCGTATTGCTTCCAGTGATCGCTCAAGATATAAAGAGGGTGATGATTTGCATACACAATATATCCGGCTGCTTAAAATGTGTGTACTACATAAATTGACTGCTGACCGACGTTGGAAAAAATAAATTTCAGATGTTTTTTTTTTCTAATCCCCGGCCACCTACTGATATGTTCTTAGAAACTCTTGAGGAGTTCCATGCACTTTAGTAAGGCTATTATACTCCTTCCTGTCTTTGTGTGAGATAACTTTAAACATTATAATAAATAGTTGAGCAATTAAACAGATTATGATATCGGCGATTGAGGCCCATCTGCATGCGTGATTTCGGTATTGCCCCAAAATCCCTTTCTTGCTCGCTCTGAACATTGCTTCCCAAAGGGGCTGTGTAACGGAGTACCTTAGTAAATGCGTACAGCGGACACTCTGTAGTAATTTTCGGATGAAAAGAGAGAAATGGATCAAGCACAATCAGGGAATTAGCCAAACTACGAGAAGTGTAGATACAAATTTCCCGTGATGGTGTAATCGTGATCTTTGTAAGGGGAAAGTACGACCAGTCAAAATGTGTCAATCATTATCGGATGGCCATGGTTGCGGCTGATCTGCTAGTTGCGTTCACCATGCAATAAGTAAACGGACACCGACAGTTTCTTTACCGAGTAGCTTCCCGACCATCTACCAGGTGCTCAGTGTTAAGACGGTCGAAGTGTGTGCCATCAAAGATAGTTCTTCCTGGCTGACAGTTGCCTTCATTTTTTTAATATTCAGTTGCGATTTGTTTTCGGAACCTAAAGGACAAGCATTGCTCCACACGAACAGCGACAGTGATTATATGTTCGGTATGTCTTGTCAGTGCCTTACGAAGCTTCTAAATTAATAATTGTATTTTATAAATTATGTGCCCATACTGAAGTCCGTGTTCATATACTACATTCTGATGTCTCTCTCTCTCTCTCTCTCTCTGTTTCTCTCTCCATACCACCCTAATCCCTCCCCTCTCTCTCTTTCATTTTTCTCTCTCTCCCTCCCTCTCTCCATCCGTCCCTCTCTCCCTCCCTTCCTCCCTTTCTCTCGCTCTCTCTCTCCCGCTCTCTCTCTCTCGCTCTCACTCCTCACTCTCGCTTCCCTAGTCATTTGCTTAATAAGTCTGCTGACCAGTAATGTGATTGTGATTGTTTACTGACAATGAATCTGCACTTCCCGGTCAGCCAAAAAACATCGAAGCGACACATTGAATTTCCAGAGAAATTGAAGTCTTATGCACTCAACAACTTGCTGAACTGAGAGCTGCTATAGCATATAGATGACATTGTATTGGCGCAGAAGAAATCAACACTCAGACCAGTGTCAGTATGTCTAAAAGTGGAAGACAAAAGTTAAAGTACAGAATGAGTAGATTTTGAGTGACATGCAATCACCAAAAAGGTTCTGGTATCTGGAATGTTCTGTCAGGCCACGTGGTGGGTGGACACCAAGTATGAGGACTAACCGTATTGAATAGGCATAAAGGCATACATTTGACTGCAGAGCGCACAGATAATTGTTTAATAAATGTAGAAGAATGAAATTACTGCAGATGAGCATAGTGGTCAGCATAGACGCAGTGAGACGAAATGTGTGGTATTCATCCTCTGAAGTCCATTCATGGCAAAGAAAATCGAAAAAATGATGTTTTGAGATTTATGATGTCTGAGGTGGGAGGCCTTCAAAATGAAATAAGTGAGAATAATCATACCTATCAGAACAAAAGGCAAAGACAAAAGTTGAAGAGAACGAACACTGTTTTCACGATATATTGAAATCATGGTTCAGAGAAAGAAAAGGAGGTGAATAGCAGGTATATGCAGGTAGGACAAAACTGAGAGGCTTATTCAGTAACGGAGATAGAAACCATAGATACCATAGAAAAACTACAGCACAGGAGCAGGCCTTTTGGCCCTTGTTGGCTGTGTGGTACAATTTTCTGCCTAGTCCCACTAACCTGCACAAAGACCGTATCCCTCCATACACATCCCATCCATATATCTGTCCAATTTATTCTCATATGTTAAAAAAACGCATTTACCACCTCGTCTGGCAACTCATTCCACACTCCCACCGCTCCCTGTGTGGAGAATCCCCCCCCCCCACAATGTTCCCTTTAAACTTTTTCCCCTTCACCCTTAACCCATGTCCTCTGTTTTTTTTTTTCTCTCCCCTTGCCTCAGTGGAAAAATCCTGCTTGCATTCACTCTATGTATACCCGTCATAATTTTATATACCTCTATCAGATATCTATCAAATGAAAAAGAATATTTAACAAAAAACTAAGAACGGCTAAAAGAAACATAGAAACATAGAAAACAAAGAAAGCATGACGTTTTCCTAGCAGAAAACTTGAAGGAGAATCCTTAGAGATTCTAGAGCTATGTTAAGAGTGATACGATTCTCGGGGAAAACATGGTCTTCCGGATGATCAAAATAGTAATTCAGGCGTGGAAACAGACAAGATTGATGACCTTCCTATAGTTTTGTTTCATCCTTACTTAGCCAGGAGGCGAAAACGAATGTTATATAAATGAAGCAACGCAGCATCAAATTCATGGACCCCATACAGATTACAGAAGAGGTCGTGTTTCTTGTCTTGTGGAAAATTAAGATGGAAAATTCTGCAGGCCCTGTCCAACAAGTTGTTACCTCGGACTGTGAGGGAGGTAAGTGCGGCAACTGCCGGGACCCAGTAGGTATATTTAAAACATCTTTAACGACAGGTCAGGTACCAGAGCTTTGGAACGGTAGTCACAGTTCTTTTTCCAATATTTAAGAACAGGTTCTAAAATTAAAGCAATAAATTATAGGCCAGTGAGACCGTCATCAGTGGTCGGAATATTATTAGAAGGCATTATATGGGACCAGACATATAAATTGTTGGATAGAGATGGACGCTTTTTGAATAGTCAGCATGGCTTTGTGCATAGTAGGGTATGAATAAACAATCGTACAGAGTTTTTCGAACTTCAGGGAAGTTCATGAAGGCAAGGCAGAAAAAGTTGCTTCCTTGGACTTTTGCAAGGTATTTGAAAAGGCGGAAAGGAAAAGGTAAGTCTTACTTGAAATATATGTGCCTAAACTTCAGACTGAACGTTGGGGCGGGGGGGGGGGCGGTGGAACAAACACTGCGTTTAAGCATAATATCTTGGTTATGCATGATTTTATTAACCTTTATAAGATCTTAGCTTAAAGTCTTTCGTTCAAGGGAAAACAGAATAATGTGTATACAGAATTAAAACACCTCTATCCACGCAATCGTTTACGAAACTTTTCTGCGTTCCTCTTGTTCATTACATTCTTCTTGTGCCGTGGCCGTAGGAAATGCACATAATATTACCAGGTTGGGCTAAATTGTTGTCTGTTTCCTGGAAATTGGACTAGGGTAAGCACGTGCTTTGGTCAAGAATCGGCAAACGAAAGGAACGGATTCAAATACAGCCAACAAGAAAATATATTTGGCTGGAATTTGCATTCCCGGAAGTGATATTACTCACCCCTTTCAGCTGTCCACCTATCAACTACACCACTGCAGCACTTGCATTGGCAATTGGTTCCACAGTCTTTCGAGCGTCAGAACGAAGAAGATTCATTCCTCGCGGTTTCCTTAAATTGTTCACCTTTCACACATAACCAATGAGATCTAGTTATCTAGCTGTATTCTTTCCCAATCTCAGTAGAAAATGCCTATTTGTTTTTACCACAGCTATACCCCTCATAATGTATAAAATCTCCGTTCAGCCTTGTACGTTCGAATGAATGAAGGGAAAACACATTCAATGTTTCCTTCTTATCAAATGATCCAGTCCCTTTAACATTCTCGTAAGTTTTCTTTGTATTACTTAAACATTAATTACACTTCTTTTCAGCATGCTGGTCACCAACACTGCATGCAACAATGCAAATTTGGCCTCACCAATTCTTCTACAACTGTATCATAACATCCTATCTCCTGTAATCGGTACCTTGAACCATGAAGTCCACTGTGCAAAAGCTGTCTTCAAGAATCTGTATACCCGTGACAGGCTTCAACGGAAAGTGGATCTGAATTCCCAGATCTCTCGGTACCTTAACATTTACTGTATAATATCTACCCAGTATGGTCAAGTGCAACACCTTGCACTTGTCTGAATTAAATTCCTCTGTCTTTTTCAGCGCAATTTTCAGTTGGTCCAAGCCGGGCTGCGAAGTCTCATAGTCCTCTTTCCTATCCACCACACCCCCAGCCTTGGTGTTAACCGCACACAGACTACTTATTTGAAAAACGACCGACCCAGCAGCGATTCCTGCCACAAGTCACAGTCCCCCATTCAGAGAGGCTAACCTCTGCTGCTACTGTCTCAGTTTCATCAGAATTCGATGACAAATCCAATCATTACCAAATCTGTAATGTCAAGCGACTGAACCTCTTTGACCAAACTTGCATGCGAGACCTTGTAAAAAGCCTTAGTAAGGTTCATGTGGACAACATCCACTTTGTCAACATATCCGGTAACTTCCTTGAAAAAGAAAACAGTATATGATTGGATAGACACGATTTACATCACACAATATCATGCTCACTATCAGTAATCAGTCCATTCCTATCTGAATATCATGTACGGGGTCTTTCTTTTGTTACATTTAAAATGGCGATTTTTGTTATGTTAATCTGTGGAATGCGGCTTTGTTGTGTTTTAACGCTGCAGAGAGTTTGCGCTAGCAGTTTATTGTGGTTTAGAGGGTGATAAGAGGGTGCTATTAGCCAATGGGTGGTTATGTATCGTTTTGTTTTCGGATGCCATGCTGTATGATATGACTGTGGACTGAGTTTTGGCGGGGAGTCGGGAGGAGAGACGAGGAGGACGGCGGACGTGCGGAGAGGCTCCGGTCGATCACTTCGGGTGGTCCCGAGCCGTGGGTCGACGGAATTCGGGTGGTCGTCTGACGTCGAACTTGAGCTCCAACGGTAGCGCGCGAAGAACTTGGACTTTGAATAAGTGTTGGCGCCTTTTTTTTCATTACTTTCCTCTCTGTATCACATGTATATTAATGCCCTAGAATTAGTAATATCTATAAAGTGTATGTGTTAAAATTTACTGGGTGTGCTGGCTGATGATTGATGTTTGTGATTGATTCGGGCGACGATTGACCCTGAGGGGACTGCTGAAGCAGGTGCTGGGCGGGATTTCCCCTAGACATACACGAGCCAAAATAACGGAACGTTACAAGTGGGGGCTACCGTCAGGGATTTGGATTTTTTTTTCGGGAAAGTTGTACTTGTGGTTGCGGTAAGTGGTGTGAAGATGGAGCGAGATAAGATTGTAAGTTGGTGTGAAATGGAGGAGGTACCGGTGAATCATGCGTGTGTGGTAAGCGGGGTCGATTATCGCATTCCGGCAGAGGTACTGGTGCGAGGGTTGAGTTTGATTAAAGGTATCGGGCAGGTAGAACTTGTAGCTAGAAGGGGTGGGAAAGAACTGGAGGCTTGCTGGATGTTGGTGCGGGCGAGTGCCGACGTCATGGCTTTAGAATTACCAGCGACAGTCCATGTCCAGGGGGAGGCGGGGCCGTGGGGTCTCCATACCCTCCCCGAGGACGCAAGTGAGGAGGTGCCGGAGGAGCTAGTTGAGGCCCCCGGCCGGGTGCCCGTAGCAAGAGGTAGAGGTGCGGAGTGGGAAGGTTTGGCCAGGCCTCGCCCCCATGGGCTTGAGGAGACTGCCGAGTTAACGGCTGCCATTATCTCCCTGGCGAGAAGGGTTGAGGTGCACCGCCCGAAGCTGAGAATTTTCTCGGGAGCCAAGCCCACCCCGGAAGGGGAGGATGACTATGAGACCTGGGTTGAAGATACATCCCAATTGTTAGAGGTGTGGCCAGTTTCGGATGAGGAAAAGAGACAGCGATTGGTGGAAAGCTTAAGGGGCGGGGCAGCCCGGGTGGTCCGCGATCTGAGAGCGGCACGCCCCTTGGCTTCCCTATCGGAGTGTTTAGACGCTTTGGAGGAAGTGTTTGGACTGTCAGGGGATCCCTGGCGGCATTTAGCAGAGTTTCAACGGATGGGGCAGAGAAGAGGGGAAAAGCTCTCCGACTATGCTTTCAGGCTGGAAGGAAAGCTTACGGGGTTGCTGCGACGAGGTATAGTGAGGGAGGACGATGTGGCGGAGTTAAGGATGAGCCAGATATGTAGCGGTTCCCGGGAGGATGACAGGGTGGCTTGGAGTGTACGGCAGTCATTTAAGCAGAGCTCCCCTCCATCATTCGGACGGCTGATCCGAGAGGTACGGGCCGAGGAGTGTGCTTTGGGCCGACCAGGGGGCTCGGACCCTCAGGGACGGTTTTCAGCGGTTCAGGAGGTGGTAGCCGGGATGAGACCAGAGAAATCCAAGGGGTCCTCGGGGGCCCGTATCGGGAGGAGAGAGGCGGCGAGTAGTGGGTGCTATAACTGTGGGAGAGAGGGGCATTTCCGCCGGGAATGTGAGTGGCCGGGGGCGTGCTACCACTGTGGGGAAGCTGGCCACTTACGGAAGGATTGTGAGAGACGAAATGCGCCGAGGGGGGAGGGCCCCCAGGCCACCAAGAAGGGAGAGGTGTCGGGAAACTTAAGAGAGGCTCAGTGAGGGAACGGACTGGAGTCTCGGGAGGAACACGTTCCCAGAAAACCCCTATGGAACCCCGGAACAAACAAGCCCAAATTCCTGATGGGCTGGTGGGACCCCGTTCCAGCGTGTCCCTACGGATAGAGGGGATCTTTGCGAAAGCCATCCTTGACACCGGGTCGCAGGTTACCTTACTGTACCGGTCGTTCTACAACCAATATCTGAAGCATTTGGCAGTAACTCCGTTTAACGCATTGGAGATTTGGGGCATAAGTGATGGTGATTACCCGTACGATGGATACTTGTCAGTGAGAGTGGAATTTTCAGAGGGAGATGTGGGAGTATCGGAAGCCTTTGAGACGCTGGTGTTGGTTTGTCCGGATCCGGTGGAGACCGGTGGTGCTGCCCTGTTGGTGGGGACTAACTCCCCTCTGGTGCGACGGCTCTTGGGAGCCTGTAAGAAGAAGGGGGGGGAGAACTTTTTGGAGACCCTCTCGGTACACCCCGTGTTCCGAGGAGTGTACGAAGGAGTGAGTGACCCCCAGGGGCTGGACCCGGAGTGCAAACGAGGGACGGTGTGGTGCACTCAGGCGAGGCCTAAGGTGATACAGCCAGGGGAGGCGGCATTAGTGATGGGAACCCCCAGATTCCCCGGATTGCCGCCGGGAGAGGCCCTGCTAGTAGACGCCCCCGACGACCTGGAAAGGGAGTTCTGGTTCCCGGCTGGGGCGCTGGTGAGACCTGAATTGCAGAGGCCCTCAGCTGTACAGGCACGGCGGATGGGGGTGATGATACGGAACATAACGGAGAGGGAGATCACCTTTAAGCGCGGGATGCCCCTCGCGCACTTGTTCCCGGTGACGGTGATGTCCAGCGCCCCTGTGAAGCCCACTGGAAGAGAACTATTGGGAGACGGGGGGCGGCTGACCGAGGAGGCCTTTAATTTTGAAAACTCCCCTGTACCGCTGGCGTATAAGAGCAGGCTGGTGGAGAAGATGCTGAAGTTAGGGGATGTCTTTTCTCAGGGCGAGTTTGATGTAGGGTTTTCCAAGAGCACTCGGCACACCATTCGGGTAACAAATGACACCCCGTTTAGGGAGAGGTCGCGGCGGTTGGCCCCAGCAGATGTGGAGGATGTGCGGCAGCACTTGCGGCAGTTGAAAGATGCCGGGATTATTGCGGAGGCCCGAAGCCCATATGCGTCCCCCATAGTGGTGGCAAGGAAGAAAAATGGGAAGGTACGCATGTGCGTGGACTATAGGACCCTGAACCGCCGCACTGTTCCCGACCAATATACGGTCCCGAGGGTGGAAGATGCATTGGCCTGTCTAAGTGGTGCACAGTGGTTCAGTGTATTGGATTTGCGGAGTGGGTATTACCAGATTCCGATGAGCGAGACTGATAAGGAGAAGACAGCCTTTATCTGTCCCCTGGGGTTTTTCCAGTTCGAACGAATGCCCCAAGGTATCTCGGGGGCCCCAGCCACCTTTCAGCGGCTCATGGAGCGGACAGTGGGGGACATGAACCTGCTGGAGGTATTGGTGTACCTGGACGACCTGATAGTGTTCGGATCTACGTTGGAGGAACATGAGGAGCGGCTGCTGAAGGTGCTGAGTCGGCTGAAAGAGGAAGGGTTAAAGCTTTCCCTGGATAAATGCCAGTTCTGTAAGACGTCAGTCAGTTATGTTGGGCACATAATCTCGCGAAATGGAGTGGCCACCGATCCGGATAAGATAGCCGCAGTCACCACCTGGCCGAGACCTCAGAAGGTGAGCGCCTTACGCTCGTTTTTGGGGTTTTGCGGATATTACCGGCGATTCGTGAAAGGATATGCGAAAATGAGTCATCCATTGAACCAGCTGTTGTGTGGCTATCCACCTATGGGGGGGAGGAGGAGGAAGGGAGACCGAGGGTCGGAGGTAGGAGGATACTTGAACCCGGGGGAGCCTTTTGGAGTGAGGTGGGATGCTCAATGTGAGGAGGCGTTCCAATCTCTAAAAAGGGCGCTGACACAGGCCCCAGTGTTGGCTTTTGCTGATCCCCGGAAGCCGTATGTTCTACACACTGATGCCAGTCACGAGGGTCTTGGGGCTGTTCTGTACCAGGAACAGGGAAACGGATTGAGGCCAGTGGCGTTTGTCAGTCGGAGCTTGTCGCCATCTGAGAGAAACTATCCCACTCACAAGATGGAGTTCTTGGCATTGAAATGGGCGGTGGTAGACAAGTTGAGTGACTACCTATACGGGGCCCAGTTTGAAGTGAGAACTGATAACAACCCCCTCACTTATATCCTGACTTCGGCGAAGCTGGACGCTACTGGGCACCGGTGGGTAGCAGCCTTGTCTGCCTATGAGTTCAGCCTGAAGTACCGCCCGGGGAGTCGGAACATCGATGCAGATGCCCTGTCTCGTCGGGCGCACGACGAGTCGGGCACGGCCGAGGAGTGGAAGAGTGTCCCTGCCCAGGGAGTAAAGGCCATGTGTCAAGTTGGGAGCGACGGGGAAGTAGGAGCACAGATGGGAACGGATCGGGCAGTAGATCAACTGGGGGCTGACGGTGACGCGCTGCCCACTGGTTACTGTAATGTGACTGCTCTGAGGAACCGGCAGCTGCCGGAGTTGAGTCACCAGGAAGTACAGGCGGCTCAGCGTGATGACCCAAGCCTTGGCACTATCTGGTACGCGGTTAGCCAGGGTGATATGGGGCAGGTGGAGAAGGCGAAACATGCCTCCGTTCCTCTACTACTGAAGGAGTGGCCCCGGTTGAAGCTGAAGAACCACGTCCTGTACCGAGTCACTTCGCCTCCGGACCACCCCCGGCGCTGGCAGCTGGTCATGCCCGAGAAGTATCGAAAGGCTGTGCTTCAGGCTCTACATGATGATTCCGGGCACTTAGGGGTAGAGAAGACCTATGGATTAGTCAAGGACCGGTTTTACTGGCCCCGGATGAGGGGGGAGGTGGAAGAATACTGTAAGACCTGTAGCCGTTGCGTCAGGAGGAAGACCTTGCCTGCGCAGGCGGCTCCGTTATCCCACTTGCAGAGTGCAGGACCCATGGACCTGGTGTGTATGGATTTCCTGTCTATTGAGCCGGACACCAGCAATACCGCGAATGTTTTGGTCCTCACGGATCACTACACTAGATATGCGCAGGCTTTTCCTACTAAGGATCAGAAAGCGACTACAGTGGCGAAGGTGTTATGGGAGAAGTACTTTGTTCATTATGGCCTTCCCCGGCGGATCCACAGTGATCAGGGACGGGACTTCGAGAGCAGGCTTATCCATGAATTGCTGGATAT
Source organism: Mobula birostris (assembly GCF_030028105.1). Classification (NCBI taxonomy): domain Eukaryota; kingdom Metazoa; phylum Chordata; class Chondrichthyes; order Myliobatiformes; family Myliobatidae; genus Mobula; species Mobula birostris. The sequence goes on along the minus strand of NC_092377.1, from coordinate 122,560,858 downwards.
GCTTGGGGTTGAAAAGTCCAGAACCACCCCCTATCACCCTCAGGGTGATCCTCAGCCCGAGAGGTTTAACCGGACCCTGCTGGACATGCTCGGCACCTTGGAGATTGGACGGAAGAGTAAGTGGAGTCAGCACATCGCCCATTTGGTTCATTGTTACAATTGTACTCGCAATGATGCTACGGGGTACTCGCCCTACTATCTGATGTTCGGACGGGAAGCGAGGTTGCCCATTGATCTGTGTTTTGGGACTGAAGCGGGGGAAATACCTTCGAAGCCATGTCTGAAGTACGTGTCCGATATGAGGAGAGAGTTGAAAAGGGCGTACGAGTTGGCTGAGGCGGCAGCCACCAAGCAGAACCAGCGGAATAAAAGGAGGTATGATCAGAAGGTAAAGTTCGTCCAGCTATTGCCGGGAGACCGAGTCCTCATCCGGAATTTAGGACTACAGGGTAAGCACAAGTTGGCGGACCGTTGGGCAGCCACCCCATATGTGGTGGAGAGTCAGATGCCGAATCTCCCGGTTTACCGGGTGAGACCTGAGGGCGGGCAGGGGCCTGTCAAGGTACTCCATCGGAACCACCTGTTGCCTCTGGGTCGAGAGGTGAAGATGGACCTAGAGTCCGAATGGGAGTTTACTCCTAGTACGAGGACTCTGCGAGGGCGCGGGGCGCGGGAAGAGGCCGCTGCGAAGAAAACGGGGCCGGTCCCCACCTCGAGAAGGGATACGTCATCGGAAGATGATGATTCGGACGTGTGGTACCTGCTTCCGTTCGCTGATTCTCCGGTGCCAGGAGAAGACACTCTTGGCCCTTCCATCACTGAGTCAGGGGGACCGAGGGAGGGTGTTGCAGAGCCGCCTGTATTACAGCCGGCATTGGGGGAGGAGAGGGTGGAGGCAGAACCCGAGCCAGAGGGCTCACCGGGGCAGAGGGATCCCGGTGAAGGGGAAGGTCCGACAGATCGGCTCGAGGGGTCACCTGGGGTGTCTGAACAGGGAGAGTCCACAGAGGAAGTCCTGAGGCCTCAGAGGAGTAGGCATCCCCCGGAAAGACTCACTTATATAGCGCCGGGAGAGCAGGGTGTAATCTCTACTGCCCTGCAAAGTTATGTCACTGCTTTATGCACCTGGGTTGGGTTTTGTGTTTTACAAGGAGTACTAGTGAATTCTGTTAACGTCATGAGGGCATGACTTTTTTTAGGTGGGGGGAGAGTGTACGGGGTCTTTCTTTTGTTACATTTAAAATGGCGATTTTTGTTATGTTAATCTGTGGAATGCGGCTTTGTTGTGTTTTAACGCTGCAGAGAGTTTGCGCTAGCAGTTTATTGTGGTTTAGAGGGTGATAAGAGGGTGCTATTAGCCAATGGGTGGTTATGTATCGTTTTGTTTTCGGATGCCATGCTGTATGATATGACTGTGGACTGAGTTTTGGCGGGGAGTCGGGAGGAGAGACGAGGAGGACGGCGGACGTGCGGAGAGGCTCCGGTCGATCACTTCGGGTGGTCCCGAGCCGTGGGTCGACGGAATTCGGGTGGTCGTCTGACGTCGAACTTGAGCTCCAACGGTAGCGCGCGAAGAACTTGGACTTTGAATAAGTGTTGGCGCCTTTTTTTTCATTACTTTCCTCTCTGTATCACATGTATATTAATGCCCTAGAATTAGTAATATCTATAAAGTGTATGTGTTAAAATTTACTGGGTGTGCTGGCTGATGATTGATGTTTGTGATTGATTCGGGCGACGATTGACCCTGAGGGGACTGCTGAAGCAGGTGCTGGGCGGGATTTCCCCTAGACATACACGAGCCAAAATAACGGAACGTTACAATCATATCTCCTATCGGTTAGAAATTAGAATACAGGTATGTCCAAATAACTCTGCCGTTATTGGTAGGAAGCTGAAAAGCATGACCTCAAGGGTGGAAATCTCAGGATTGCTACCTCTGCTAGGTGCCAGTGAAGGTAGGAATGGGATGCTCTGGAGGAGGAACAAGTGGCTGAGGAACTGGTGTAGGGGGCAGGGTTTCAGATTTCAGGATCATTGGGACCTCTTCTGGGGCAGGTGGGACCCGTACAAGAGAGACGGGTTACACTTGAACCACAGGGGGACCAATATCCTTTCAGGGAGCTTTGTTAGTGCTATTGGGGAGACTTTAAACTAGATTTGCAGGGGGATGGGAACCAGAGTGCCAGAGCTGACAGTGTGGCTGGGGTGAAAATAAATGATGTTGAAAGTTTAAGCAAATCCGCTAATAGAAAGGTTGTGAGTGGTGGTAAAAATCTTTTGAGGTGTATATATTTCAATGCTAGGAGTACTGCAGGGAAGGTGGATGAGTTGAGGGCGTAGATTGACACGTGGAATTATGATGTTGTAGCAATTAGTGAAACTTGGCTACAGGAGGGGCAGGACTGGCAGCTTAATATTCCAGGGTTCCGATGTTTCAGATGTGATCGAGGCAGAGGAATGAAAGGTGGTGGAGTAGCATTGCTTGTTAGGGAAAATATTAGAGCAGTGCTCAGGCAGGACAGATTAGAGGGCTTGTCTACTGAGTCCTTATGGGTGGAGCTGAGAAACAGGAAAGGTATGGCCACATTAGTGGGATTGTATTACAGACCACCCAATAGTCAACGAGACTTGGAAGAGCAAATCCGCAGAGAGATAGCCGGCACCTGCAGGAAACATAAAGTTGTGGTGGTAGGGGATTTTAATTTTCCATACATTGATTGGGACTCCCATACTGTTAGGGGTGCAGATGGTTTAGAGTTTGAAAAATGTGTTCAGGAAAGTTTTCTAAATCAATATATAGAGGGACCAACTAGAGGGGATGCAATATTGGATCTCCTGTTAGGTAACGAAATAGGGCAAGTGACAGAAGTCTGTGTAGGGGAGCACTTTGGTTCCAGTGATTATAACACCATTAGTTTCAATTTGATCATGGACAAGGATAGATCTGTTCCTAGGTTTGAGGTTCTGAACTGGAAAAAGGCCAAATTTGCAGAAATCAGAAAGGATCTAAAAAGCGTGGATTGGGAAAGGTTGTTCTCTGGCAAAGATGTGATTGGTAGGTGGGTAGCCTTCAAAGTGGAAATTTTGAGAGTGCAGAGTTTGTATGTTCCTGTCAGGATTAAAGGCAAATTGAATAGGAATAAGGAATCTTGGTTCTCAAGGGATATTGCAACTCTGATAAAGAAGAGGAGGGAGTTGAATGAAATGTATAGGAAACAGAGGGTAGATCATGTGCTTGAGGAGTATAAGAAGTGCAAGAAAATACTTAAGAAAGAAATCAGGAGGGCTAAAAGAAGACATGAGGTTGCCTTGGCAGTCAAAGCGAAGGAGAATCCAAAGAGCTTTTACAAGTACATTAAGACCAAAAGGATTGTAAGGTATAAAATTGGTCCTCTTGAAGATCAGAGTGGTCAGCTTTGTGCGGAACCAAAGGAAATGGGGGAGACCTTAAATAGGTTTTTTGCGTCTGTATTTACTAAGGAAGCTGGCATGGAATTTATGGAATTGAGGGAATCAAGTAGTGAGACCATGGAAACTGTACATATTGAAAAGGAGGAGGTGCTTGCTGTCTTGAGGAAAATTAAAGTGGATAAATCCCCGGGACCTGACAGAGTGTCCCTCGGACCTTGAAGGAGACTAGTGTTGAAATTGCGGGGGCCCTGGCAGAAATATTTAAAATGTCGCTGTCTACGGGTAAAGTGCCGGAGGATTGGAGAGTGGCTCATGTTGTTCTGTTGTTTGAAAAAGGATCGAAAAGTAATCCGGGAAATTATAGGCCGATGAGTTTAACGTCAGTAGTAGGTAAATTATTGGAGGGAGTACTAAGAGACAGAATCTACAAGCATTTGGATAGACAGGGGCTTATTAGGGAGAGTCAACATGGCTTTGTGCGTGGTAGGTCATGTTTGACCAATCTGTTGGAGTTTTTCGAGGAGGTTACCAGGAAAGTGGATGAAGGGAAGGCATGGATATTGTCTACATGGACTTCAGTAAGGCCTTTGACAAGGTCCCGCATGGGAGGTTAGTTAGGAAAATTCAGTCGCTACGTATACATGGAGAGGTTGTAAATTGGATTAGACATTGGCTCGATGGAAGAAGCCAGAGAGTGGTGGTAGAGAATTGCTTCTCTGAGTGGAGGCCTGTGACTAGTGGTGTGCCACAGGGATCAGTGCTGGGTCCATTGTTATTTGTCATCTATATCAATGATCTGGATGATAATGTGGTAAATTGGATCAGCAAGTTTGCTGATGATACAAAGATTGGAGGTGTAGTAGAAAGTGAGGAAGGTCTTCAGAGCCTGCAGAGGGACTTGGACCATCTGGAAAAATGGGCTGAAAATGGCAGATGGAGTTTAATACTGACAAGTGTAGGTATTGCACGTTGGAAGGACAAACCAGCGTAGAACATACAGGGTTAATGGTAAGGCACTGAGGAGTGCAATGGAACAGAGAGATCAGGGAATACAGATACAAAATTCCCTAAAAGTGTTGTCACAGGTAGATAGGGTCGTAAAGAGAGCTTTTGGTATATTGGCCTTTATTAATCGAAGTATTGAGTATAAGAGCTGGAATGTTATGATGAGGTTGTATAAGGCATTGGTGAGGCCGAATCTGGAGTATTGTGTTCAGTTTTGGTCACCAAATTACAGGAAGGATATAAATAAGGTTGAACGAGTGCAGAGAAGGTTTACAAGGATGTTGCCGGGACTTGAAAAACTCAGTTACAGAGAAAGATTGAACAGGTTAGGACTTTATTCTCTGGAGCGTAGAAGAATGAGGGGAGATTTGATAGAGGAATATAAAATTATGATGGGTATAGATAGAGTGAATGCAAGCAGGCTTTTTCCCCTGAGGCAAGGGGAGAAAAAAAAACAGAGGACATGGGTTAAGGGTGAGGGGGGAAAAGTTTAAACGGAACATTGGCGGGGCTTCTTCACACAGAGAGTGGTGGGAGTATGGAATGAGCTGCCAGACGAGGTGGTAAATGCGGGTTTTTTTTTAACATTTAAGAATAAATTGGTCGGATACATGGATGGGAGGTGTATGGAGGGATATGGTCCGTGTGCTGGTCAGTGGGACTAGGCAGAAAATGGTTCGACACAGCCAAGAAGGGCTAAAAGGCCTGTTTCTGTCCTGTAGTTTCTATGGTTCTATGGTTCTATGGTTATTATTGTTCGGCCCATGGTTTATGATTTCCTGCTTTATTTTTATAGCCGTTCTGGAACAGCAGAACAATATTAGCTATTTTCCAGTTCTACATGTCTAAATTAAATATGTTCTGGACTGTATATTTATATATTTATAATCTATATATCTATATTATAAATAGAAAATATAGTCCCCGAGATGTCCCGGTCCAGCTTGTCCTTCCACCAAGCGAAAGCTCACGGGAAGAATCGAGTGAATACGGGAGTGAGGCACTAATGAATAGAGGCGTGTAGCAGGAACAATACAGAAACAGGTACTTCTGCTCATCTCGTCCGTGCCGAACAATTATTCTGACTATTCCCAATAACGTGAATTTGGTCCATACCCCAGCAAACTACTTACTTTGGAATCTTCTCTTACATATTGCAATTCAGCCCGCATCCACAACTTACTTTACAGCTCGGTCCATTCTCTCACCATCCTCTGAGCAGAGAGATCGCCCCTCATGTTCCCTTAAATTATTCACTCTTCAGCCCAAGGTCATGTCATCCAGAAATCCTCGCACCAAACCACTGTGGAAAAGGCGTGCTTGTTTTTACCTTATCTGTACCAACTATAATATTATACACCGCAATCCAAGAACGCTTAATTTTCCAATTTCCATGAAAACAAAATCCTAAACGATAAAAGCTTTCTCTCTACTTCGGTTCGTCGCATCCAGGCAAATTCCTTCGCTGTACTGCTCTCGGCTTTCAAATGTATTTCGTATAGTTGCTGTGGCCCGTGTTGAGCACAATAGTCCAAGAAAGGCGGGATAATATCTTGTAAAACTTTGCACATAACATCCCAACTCTCGCACTTTATACTTTCACACTTAAAGCTCTCTTAAAGAACCATGACGTCACTTTCAAGGAATTATCGCTCTGTATTCACAAATATTGCTGTTTTACTGCACACCCCGCTTCCCAACCATGCACTACGGAGAGCGGATCATAAGAGATAGGAACAGAATTTGGCCATTTGGCCCTCAAGTTTGCTGCTCAATTTCATCATGCTTGATCCATTATTCCTCAATGTCCCAGTCTCCTTCATTCTCCCCGTATTTCCTCATGTTAATCATAGATCTATTAACTTCTGCCTTAAATATAAGTAAAGACGTGGCCTCTGCAGCTGCACGTGGCAACAGATTGTACAGATTCATCGCTCTCTGGCTAAAGGGATTCATGCTTTTTTTCTGCTCTGGCCTCTATTCTCCAGAAAAAAAAAGGAAGAAATCATGCTTATTTCTGGACTCGCCGTTATTCTGAGCATGTTTTATCTAGCGCTAGTTCCTTTAGCCATATAAAACATCATCTCTACATCCACTCTCTCAGGACCTTTCACCATTCCATAAGTTTCAATGTTGTCTCCCCTAATTCTTCTGAATTCAAGTGTATATAGTTCCGGAGCCATCATACGATATTCATAAGCCGTGAAATCCTGATTTCGTGAATTTCCGTGAGCCTCATTTGAACACGCTTCAGTGTCAACTTATAATTTCTATGAAAAGAGACTGACCACCTATTACAATACTCCAAGGGAGGCCTCACGACTGGTTTATATAACCTAAACATTACATTTTTTATTGTAAGATTTCTAATATCGCATTTTCCCTCAGCATCACAAACTCAGTCTGTAAATTACCCCTTAGGGAATCCTGAACTAAGTGACTTTGCTCCTCAGATATTTGATCTTTTTTCTCCATTTAGACAATAGTCGTCAGATTTATTTCCTCAACCAATGTGCATGTGCATATATTTCCGATATTGTATTCCATTTGCCATTTCTTTGTACATTATTCTTAACTGCCTAAGTACTCCTGTAACCTCTCTTCTCCCTCAAAACTCTCTGACCTCCCCTTATTTGCCAAGTCGCCTGCAAACTATGCAACAAAGCCATCAATTCCATAGCCAATCCATTAACATATAACGCAGCATTAGTCACAACACAGACCTATATGGAAACCCACCAATCAGCATCAGAAAACCAAAAAAAAGGGTCCCTTTACTCTGCTCTTTGCGACCTTGCATTCAGCTACTGCTTGACCATGCTAGAATGTTCCCTGTAATACCAGCGATCATAGCTTGTTAAGCAGCCTCATATATGGCACCTTCACAGAGTCCTTCTGAAAATTCAAGCACACAAAATTATCATATTTGTAGTCTCTTCAAAGAATTGTATCATATTTACCCAGTAATATGTTCCCTTGCGAATACCACGGTTACTACTGCCTATTTTATCATGTGCCTCCAAATACCACGAAACCACATCATTCATAATCGATTCCAGCATCTTCGCAGCAACTGATGGAAGAGTAACTGGTCCATCATGTCGGTTCTGTTTCTTTTGTAATTTTCTAAATTCCGACGCCCTTTCAGAATCCAGTGATTGTTAAAATGTTATTACCAATGCTACGTATCCTCTTAAGCTACCACTTTCAGAACCCAAGGATGAACACCATCGTGTGCAGTTTAATGTTTTAGCTTCAGATCTTTCAGTTTTGCAAGAACCTTCTGCTTAGTGCTGGCAAGTTTACACATTTCTGACCACTAACACCGTGGAATTTCCTTCAACATCCATCCTGGTATTTTCTTTGAGAGTGAAGACTGAGGCGAAATACTTATTCTGTTTGTCTTCTTTTCCTTGTCTCCCATTACTATTCCGCAGATCGGATAGCGACGCTTGCCCCTCTTTTACACAAAATGTATCTAAAGAAACCCCCCAATCCTCTAACGTCCCATTATTTTTATTCTATTTTCTGCGTCTCTTTTGCTTTTCATTTACACTGCATTGACGTCTCTTGCGAGGTAAGATTGTGTCATCTTGCCTCTAGAGTTTTACTTCATTTTTGGATTGTATGTATCCTATACCATACGAATTGCTTCCAGAAATTTTAGGCATTGCTGTTTTGCTGACAGCCCTGAGTGTTATTGTCTAATCAATTTTGGCCAAGGCCTTTCTGATGCCCTTTAGTCCACACTAATATGGATACATCCAACTATAGAATCTCCTTCTCAAATGTCAGTGTGAATTAGATCATATTATGATCACTTGCTCTCAGGGTTAGTTGATCGTAAGGTTTTTAATTAATTCCAGATCATTGCCCAATATCCAATCCAGTCAAGCTGATGCACTACCGGATCAGCTACCGAAACAAAAATAGCACTTGACAGCATTGCATATGCTTTGCTGAACAGCTGGAGGTTCTGGTGTTCTAACAGATGTCTGAAATATATATATAAACTGTTATTTAATTGTGAAATGCGATCATTCATTCTGGAAGGATCTGCTTGCGTTTATAACCTGTTCTTGAACTTTTGTCTATGCAGTTAAATTGGAGTTTACTTCAAAATATTTTTTTGTTCTATGTTATATGTTCTTTCAACTCCTTCAGAAGTTGCGCCATAGGTGTGTCTGTGTATATTCTGCCCAGGTTTCCAGTTTTGTAAAGATACGTGGAAATCCTGACAGTCAGGGAAGGCAGGGTCCATATGAGGATCATTCATGTCTCCTTTGGGTCAGAACGCGTGGATTAACATGGGGAAATGTGGTTTGTCCCTTCATCGGGAATACAGATCTGTAATTTCCTCAAAGAGGCGTCAGGGGTAGACATGTTTGTAAAGGGAGTATTGGCATATTCGCTTTCGTAAATCATTCTTTGAATGCAGGAGTTTCACTGCATACTATTTGTAAGATGTTTCTGGGCCTTGTAGAGCGAGTTATTTTTATAGCATGAATTGGTCCAAAATTTGTTCCGTAGACCGTAGGAGATTGAAGCGAGATTTGACGGATGCATACACAATTATGAGGCTATACAGGGTAAATACAGCAGTCTCTTTTCCACTGAGGTTTGGTGAACCTTGACCGAGAGGTAATCTGTTAAGTGGGAAAAGTGAAACGTTCAAACGGTATATGATGGGGGATCTAGAAATAGAGCTTCGTTGGAGTGTGGCACAAGCTTCCAGCAGAAGACGGATATGAGATGTTTGATTTGAACATTTAAGAGGAATTTGAAGGAACGAGCGTCGGTACGGTATTGAGGGCTATAGAATGTGTGCACTTCGATGGGCCTTTGAAGGTTAATATGTCGGCGCGGACTATTTGAATAAGGGGACTGTTTCTGTGCTTTAGTGTTCAATGACACTGTTATTCTACGTTGACAAATAGTAAAAGGCTGTTTTCATAAATAGAGTTGCAGAATGTAAACGAGATGAGTATTTGGATAGTTACTTGGGTACATGCAATTATTAAGCATGCAGGTCCGAAAGGCAGGAAGCTAAATGAAACGGTATCTTCTATTGGCGGAATAATGTGTCAGATGGCGATTCTTCAATGGATCAGACTCAACAGAATACTCACGATTCGCAATCCTGAACCCAAAACGTCGACACTTTATTATTTTTTTTTTCTTTTGTACCTGCAGACAACACTTCATCTCGCAGTTCTATTTATGTACGACGTGACCATGCAGCTAGCAATTGTTAAAATATGCCAGATTGTCCAAATATTAGCAGTCAAGTGCGATGCTCTCAAATCATCTACAGAATAAAAGAATGACATTTCAACCCTAACCGCATCACGGAATTACCTTCAATGACCAGTTATCCTACCCGATACATCCTGGGACTGCGGGCACAAAGCGGAACACCCGAGGAGATCTCGGGTATTGCACGAGGAGAACGTACAGAAACTTCTTAAATAATGATGCTGGAATGTAACTCCGAACTCTGTAATGTCCGAATTGTAATAGCGTCGCGATAACCACAACTCTTCTGCTTGGGACAATACATGAATATAGAAATAGTTAAATTAGAAACACCCTAGAAACTGCTCTTGTAATTTTCCCACCTCACGTAGCATTCGCGGTAGGTAATGCACAGTTCATGTTTGTTGTCGAGATCCTTAAAAGGGAGTGAACAATTTCAGAAAAAAAATATACTTCGATAATAAGTGAATCGTTGAAACATTTGAATAGGCGGAGATAACCCCTGTAAAAATGATGTGAGAAAGGTGCAGATCAGGATCTTGCAAACTACAGAGGGATCAATGGAAGGTGGGCCAACAGAATTCTGAACAAGGGAATGATGAGAAGCGATGGAGATAGGCAGCAAAGAGCTTCAGAATGTGCCATCTTAGGAAAGGAATCTGTTCAATGGAATCAAATCAGAAAGTTGGTGCGAGTAGGTGAAAACACCAGGTGCAGTGGCTGTAGTCAGACCCTGCGGCTAATGTATCGCTGAAGAATTGTAAATAATCGGATCACGGTGTGTAGGAGGAATTAGTGTAGATCTGAGTGAGTGAAAATGGAGCAGGTCACGTAAATGTACCATAGAACATAGAACATAGAAGAGTACAGCACTTTCCAGGCTCTTCGGCCCACACTCAAACCCTGCCTCCCATATAACCCCCGACCTTAAATTCCTCCATATATCTGTCTAGTGGTCTCTTAAACTACACTGGTGTATCTGCCTCTACCACTGACTTAGGCAGTGCATTCCACGCACCAAGTACTCTCTGAGTAAAAAACCTTCCTCTCATATCCCCCTTGAACTTCCCACCCCTTATCTTAAAGCCATATCCTCTTGTATTAAGAAGTGGTGCCCTGGGGAAGAGGCGCTGTCTATCAACTCTATCTATTCCTCTTAATATTTTGTAGACAATATGTCAAATGTGGGATTGGTAATCGGTACAAACTAGCTGGTCTGCTTCCCATAACCTATGGCTCTGTGCCAAAACAGAAAATAATGATATAACATAGAAAAAAAATCCTTTCAGAAGCGAAACGGCATTTTGCTCGCTTCATCTCCTGCGAGATAAACTAAATTTTCTGCCTAGACATGTTGCTTTATAATCTGTGACTCTTAGAATTTTCGGATAAGTGCAACAGACAAACGGCATCAGCAGAGTGGGCAAAGTGAAACGTACTTGCAAAGAGCGCAAACAAAGCCCTACGGCAGCAATTGGTGGTTTAGAAATCTCCGTGTTGACCCTTTTTAAAGACAGTCGGCTTGTGAACTTGCTTATCGTATGTCTGCAGATTTGAAGATCGATGATGCGGGAGAATTGGGAACTTAAGCCCGTTTGTAATTTGCTGATCATTCAAGCAGCCAACAAAGGTAAGACATATTCTTTCCGCTGACGCATCTCAGGACTAAAACTATGGCAGTTTGTCAACGTCGATGGGGCAGACAGTAGTATGCACATTTAAAAAGGGGGAACAGTAGCTGGGCACGTTTAAAAGAGGGAACACAGTAGCAATCGGGGCAATGGATAAACGGCACTAACTGATGCCGTACACTAACGGAATGAAAATATGTGAGGAATGACAAAGCAAGGCTAGATTGATTAAGAATAATTTAGGTTAACTGACAATATATATACAAAAATCGATTTAATGGGGTGGTATCTGGATTTGGAAACGTAGAGGTCGCGTAGACTTGGATATTATTGTCTGGAACGTAGATTTCCCGATGACAGTGAAAATATTTATGATAATGAGAGACAAGGACAGTGTGAAACTATCAGTTGTTTTTTTTTTTTTTTCCAAGGCAAGTTGGCAATTGATATTTCCTAAATCAGTGGATAATGATTTAAGGTCTGCCCAAAGCCCTTGATACAATGATCTCAGATGTAGGCAGCATTTCAAACAAATAATGACACGTAATTGGAATGAGCCTCCAGAAATACTGCTTGAAATGCGTACATTAGCAATAACTAGAACCTATTTAGATCAAAATGTGGCTGGGAGTAGAGACATATATGAACCATATGGTAAAGCTTAAAGGGAAAGACAGCGAACATAGTACGTCTGGGCTGAAGAACTGGATTGTGCGTGAAATGAGTCCATAAAATTTTAACTTTATCTTGTTGAGAGAATGGTGTTAATTTCGTAATACTGCAAACGTAGACGTTCAGATCAGGAGAATAACAGCTGCCACTGATGAGTTTTAGTAATCACAGCCCAACGTAATTAGGCAAACAGGTAAATGTGACCGGTGCTCGAACGTAAGATCAGCTAGGATTGTATTAAAATGCGGAATAAAATCAACTTCACGGTTTAATGTCATAACCGTGCACTACAATGCTGCTGCAAAACTACAAATTTTGCATCATACCAGGCAGTGTTAATAAATCGAATTCTAATATCCATCCGATATCTCTGACAACCTCTCTAACGCGGTATTGGGCATGGGAGCATGTCAGACTTTCAATGGTCCTGTTGTTCAATTAAATATCAGATAATGTATACAATACGCAACATAACATTCTTACTTTCTCCATAAAACAAAATCAGAAAAAAATCAATGACAGAAAAGGTTAGAACACCAAAGTCCCCCTGCTCCTACTACGCACATGCAGCAATAAAGGGGCGTTTTTAAGACAGTAGGGTATAGCTTTCAGGACCATACCGGAGATGTTGAAACCCCTCGCCGTTAGTCGAGTCGGAGAGCAATAATGTGCCACCGTTAATGAACTGTTTGTTCGAGCTGCAGCTGCACATCGCACACTTGACAGGATCCCAGCAACGTTAAAACAAGAATAAAAAAAAATACAGGAGAAGAGAAAACTAAGCTGTTTTACTGACGAACTGGAAGAAGTCGCCCAGGTTTGCTGACACGTCTGACGCAATATTTGTCTTCTCCTACCATAGTTACCCATCATATTGCATCACACACTGACTGGTAAATGCAACATAATCTATGTTTGCCACTCTGTCTCAAGCCACTAACTTGCTACCAAGAAGCATGCAGGCCAGTTGTACTTTTATCCGACTTAAGCAGATCTATCACGTAATTCAGCAACATATCCTATATTGCAATGCGCAATATAAATTCTATACTGGACAAACCGAACACATCTGTCATGAATGTCTGCGAGAACAGAGACCATAAATAATAAATTTACTTCTGTCATGAGTAGGATGTGTTCAAGATCAATTTATGTTTCTTCGTTTGCTAAGCAAATTTGTAATTGATATTGGAATTGAAATTTATTTGTTATTGTTACACCTACTCAGATACAGTCAATAATATTTCTTAGAAACAATTCTTAAAATTCAAATCATTCCATAGTGCATTGTGATAGATTAAATCTTTATCTTTTGTTATTTTGTTCTATCACAACACGCCGTGTAATAATGTATTGAAAAACAATGCAAAATGAATTATAACGTCTGCAGAGAACAAGCAGTGCAGGAATAAGTATAATAATAATGTATAATCAGAGCAGGTAGATTGCAGGGTCATTACTCCAAGTTATTGTACTCAGGAACTATAATAGTTGACGTATGAGAGTGGGGTAGGAACATTCCTTGATCCTGGTAATGCGGGCTCACAGATGTTGTTTACTTCCGTCAAACGAAAGAAAGAAGAAGTCAAAATGCCCTCGATGAGTGGAGTATTTTATTAAACTGGTTGTTTTACAGTAGCAGCAAAAAGGACATATAAAGTCCTCAGAATGCAAACTGCTTTCTGTGCCGGGATGGAAACGGTGTTCTCTATGCTGAGCTGCGTACAGAGCTCTCTCCAGTTTATTTAGCCTCTTCGTTCAGAACAGGTGACATACCAACACATTTTTCATCGATATAGGATGTTTTCTAAGGCGCATCAATGAAATTAGCACCAGTCGACTGTGTCACTATAGCATATACTTAACCTATGAAGGAAGAGGAGTCGTTGGGGAGCTTCCGCAGTTATAGCAGGACAGAAGATTGTTGATGCTCAATTGTAGGAACTTGAACCTCAATACTCTCAAACATCTCAACCTCAACACTTTTGGTGTAAACAGGAAGATGTGCAGCAACGCCAGACCAGAATACAATGACTATTTCCTTTGATTTCCTGACATATAGATAAATATGCTCTCATGATGCAATGTTACTAAATTCTCCATCTCCTTCTTGTGTTCCGATTCATTGTTATTTGTAATACTGCTCAGTACAATAGGTATCATCTGAAAATTTGTAGATGCTGTCAGTAGTTTTGAGGGCAGAATCAGGCCATGAATTCAAAAAGGCACCAGCAGTATATCCTTCAGTAAGATCTGCAAAATATGCAAGCGGTCAGACATGTGGCAACATAGAAACTATTGAAATGAACACCAAACTTAGAGCAGTCAAGGCCAGTGCAAAATGTGGCATAGACTGGCATAGTTTTGAATAACAATGCCATCTCTAATCGAAACCTACTGACATTCGTGCACTATTGTTAGACTAGCAATGAGGACAATCAGTTGAATCTCTACAAGGAGAACGGTTCTCCACGGAGTTAGCAATACAAAGAGCAAAACTCAGTAAGGTGAAAATTTTCGACAATCAACATCTAAAGTCTAGATCAATGCAAGCACTCAATTGAGAGATGAAAATCAATTAGTAAAAGTTGGCTTGCCCTAGCACGTTGGCAGATTATGTCTAAGTAACACCAGGGAGTTACGATGGTAATTCAGTTTGTTCATTGTCATAGAGTTCGTCCTAGCCCATTGGGACATTAGGAAACAGTTTGAGAGTGTAGACGAGGCAAGATAAGAAAATTCACAATCTCGCTGCATATCATAATCTCCAACAGATATTGCTCAAACTAGTAATTTCTCGGTGATTATTTCTCATAATCACACATGAAGAAGAACTGTGAGCGCAGTTAATTCGTGTTTTCTCAGTACAGGTAATGTAATTGCAACAATTTTTGGAGGCAGCACTAGGGAAAACTAATAACTGAATTGGGAATAAAATGTTACATTTACAGACAAATTGCATACTGCGCCTAACAATAAGTTTCAAAAATCAAGAGGAGGCACCTTTGTGGACAGTCCATCCGATCACAGCAGGACTGGTTATATGTTCAAGTGATGTTACGATATCTCCCGGGAGTATAAATACGTCTGGTTTCAATTTTAATTAAGTTATTATTTATCATTAATCGCAATTAGAATTGTACTATGTTTACGTTGCCTTTATGAACATTGTGTGTCAAGTATAAAACCCGGCACCATGACTTTTAATTTTCTCATAACTATCAATTTGCACTTGTGCTATCGTAGATATTTCCGATGGCTCGACTATGCGAATGATTCCATTGAGCTGGACACGTTTCATAAAAGGTTCAGAAGACTGTAAGAACGTGAATTATAAGATTATTCTAGATAGGATATGTTCATTCATTAAGGTATAACAGACGACCTGTAATGAGAAAATTGAATATAAAATTAGAGGGGACGCAGAAAATGCTCGCATTTTTTGAAGATTGCAGGAGTCTGAAAAGGGAGCACGTAATTTTAAGGGCAGAGTCTAAAGAATTAAAAGTGACTCGGCTGCCCAGAGTTTTCCACACGGTATGCAGTTGGGATATGGAAAAATCCGCCAGAAAAGGTGACTGATATCACTAGTGAACCATCAGGTGCACCTGCTCGCGGTTGTCTAGGGGAATCATCTTTCGGCCCCGCCAAACTGATTATTCACGTTTGTGTAAACAAGAGGAATTCTGCAGATGCTGGAAATTCAAGCAACACACATCAAATTTGCTGGTGAACGCAGCAGGCCCGGCAGCATCTCTGGGAAGAGGTACAGTCGACGTTTCAGCCCGAGACCCTTCGTCAGGACTATCAGAAGGAAGAGCTAGTAAGAGATTTCAAATTGAGAGAGGGAGGGGGAGATCCAAAATGATAGGAGAAGACAGGAGGGGGAGGGATGAAGCCAAGAGCTGGACAGGTGATTGGCAAAAGGGATATGAGAGGATCATGGGACAGGAGGCCCAGGGAGAAGGAAAAAAGGGGAGAGGCGGGGAAACCCAGAGGATGAGCAAGGGGTATAGTCAGAGGGACAGAGGGAGAAAAAGGAGAGAGAGAAAGAATGTGTGTGTATATATAAATAACGAATGGGTTACGAGGGGGAGGTGGGGCATTTGCGGAAGTTAGAGAAGTCAATGTTCATGTCATCAGGTTGGAGGCTACGCTGACGGAATATAAGGCGTTGTTCCTCCAACCTGTGCGTGTCTTCATCTTTACACTAGAGGAGACCGTGGATAGACATATCAGAATGAGAATGGGATGCGGAATTAAACTGTGTAGCCACTAGGAGATCCTGCTTTCTCTGGCGGACAGAGCGTAGGTGTTCAGCAAAACGATCTCCCAGTCTGCGTCGGGTCTCACCAATATATAAAATGCCACATCGGGAGCACCGGACGCAGTATATCACCCCAGCCGACTCACAGGTGAAGTGTCGCCTCACCTGGAAGGACTGTGTGGGGCCCTGAATGGTGGTAAGTGAGGAAGTGTAAGGGCATGTGTGGCACTTGTTCCGCTTACGAGGATAAGTGCCAGGAGGATATCCGTCTGTCCGCCGGTGAATGTAGGATCCCCCAGTGGCCACACATTTTAATTCCACATCCCATTCCCATTCTGATATGTTTATTATGTGTCTTCTCCTATCATTTTGGATCTCCACCTTCCCCTCCCACTTTCAAATCTCTTACAACCTCTGCCTTCAGTTAGTCCTGACGAAGGGTCTTGTCCCGAAACGTCCTCTGTACGTCTTCCTGGAGATGCTGCCTGGCCTGCTGGATTCACGTTTGTGTGAATGCTGTGTCATGTACCCCCAATTACAAACCGAAAACGCAAAATATCAGACAGTACACAATATGCAATTAAATGATGGACTTTAGGAATCCTAATCTGAATATAGGGTTAGTATGAAAATAAACAAAGAAAAAGGGCCCAAATTAAAGTCACAGTGTCGTTGGAGCTCTCTCAGTAGGAAATCCTCCACCATCGAATCTTGATAAGCCCATTCCACTCCCTTGGTTTCACCCGGAAAACTGCTAGGCTAGGCATCTGAACCTCCGCCACATAGGGTGTGGCCGGCCAGCTTTTAGTAAACTTGTGCTTTCCAGCTAGCCCCACATTTCTTCTGACGACTCGATCTCCTGGCAGGAATTGGGAGAACTTCACCTTCTGATCATAGTTCGTCTTGTTTCCACAATTCTCCTTGGCAGCCACGACCCCAGCCGAATCATAAGCCCTTTACAGCTTTCGCCTCATATCAGACACATAGTTCAGCTAAGACTTCGGTGGTAAGTCATCCTCGTTAGTCCCAAAACGAAGTCAATGGGCAACAGCACCTCGCGCCCAAACATCACATATTATGGCGAGTACCCAGTAGCTTCATTTCGTGTACAGTTGTATTAATGAACCAGGTGCTTGGTAGAAAAAGCCTGAGCATATCTGACATAGCGGTCCGTGATGACTAGGCCATTCGCCGAATTGCTAGCATCGGGTTCTATGGACAGGAATTCCATACGCACCAGTTCCAGGGGCCCTGCACTCTGCAAGTGGGACAAAGGAGGTTCCCGCGTAGGCAGTGTCTTCAGCCGTCTGCAGCGAATGCACAACTTGCAGTATTCTTCAACCTCCGACTTCACTCAGAGCCAGTAAAACCGGTCTTAGAGCAATCCATAGTTTTTTTTTTCCTCCTCCAAATGGCCAGAATCATCATGAAGTGAGCACAACACAATCCTCCGATACTACTCGTGCAGGACCAGCTGGCAACGCCGAGTTCGGTCCGGGGCTGACGTGACCCGCTATAAGATCTGGTTCTTCAACTTCAACCGAGGCCGTTCTTTCAGTAATGGAGGCACCGAAGCGTATTACGTCTTCTCCTCGTGAGCCATGTCGCCCT
Organism: Mobula birostris; assembly: GCF_030028105.1. Classification (NCBI taxonomy): domain Eukaryota; kingdom Metazoa; phylum Chordata; class Chondrichthyes; order Myliobatiformes; family Myliobatidae; genus Mobula; species Mobula birostris. Next base: position 122,543,002 of record NC_092377.1, on the reverse strand, counting down.
TTTCAACCGCGTACCAGAATAGTGCCAATGCCCGGATCAACTCCCTGAGCAGTAGTCACTTCCCCAGAACTCAAGTCCGGTAGCTGTTTGGTCTTCAGCACAGTCAGGTTAGAGTAAACATGAAGTATGGCGTCATCAGAAGCCCCCAGATGATCCACTGCTCGATATTGTCTCTTTTTTTTTTCTCCTCCTTCACGGTAATGATAAACTGACAAATTGCTTTAACCCCAGGGGCCGGAACGCTCTTCCACTCCTCGCCCCTGTCCAGTCCCTCATGCGTCTGTCGGGACAAATCATCCGCATCAATGTTCCGGCTCCCTGGCTGGTACTTCAGGCTGAAATCATAGGCAGACAAAGCTGCCAAACCCTGATGACCTGTGGCATCCAATTTTGCCGAGGTCAGGATATAGGATAGGGCGATGTTGTCCGTCCTCACCTGAACTTGACCCCGTAGAGTTAGTAACTCTGCTTATCCACCACAGCCCATTTCGACGCCAGGAATTTCAACTCATGCATGGGATAGTTTCTCTCGGAGAGTGACAAACGCCGGCTGACAAACGCCACAGGCATCAATTCGGTGCCCTGATCCGGATACAGGACGCCCCCTAACCCGTCTCTGCTGTCATCTGTCTAGTACATTCGGCAATCGGGGTTCTGCAAAGCCAGCGCCGGTGCTTGGGTCAGCAACTCTTTCCGCCACTGAAAAGCCTCATCACATTTTCCATTCAACCTCTCTCCAAAGGTCTCCGACGGGTTTAGATATTCTCCACACTCCCGTCCTTTTTTTTTTCTTCTTTTTGCTTTCTTCCCCATCGGACGGTAACCACACAGAAACTGATTCAAGGGGTGACTGACCTTGATGTAGCCCTTCACAAATCTGCGATTATAACCGCAGAACCCAAGGAACGAGCGCAGAGCGCTCACATTCTGGGGCCTCAGCCAAATGGTCACGGCTTCTACCTCAGCCGGGTCTGTAGCTACTCCATTTCGCGAGATTATATATCCAACATAACTAACCGAAGTTTTACAGAACTGGCACTTGTCCGGGGAAAGTTTTAATCCTTCAGCTTTCAGGCGGCCGAGCACTTTCAATAGCCTCGCTTCGTGTTCTCCAAGCTGGATGCAAATACTCTAAGGTCATCCAAATACACCAACACCTCAAGCAAGTTCATATCCCTCACCGTCTTTTCCATGACCCTCTGGAAGGTGGCAGGGGCTCACGTTATACCCTGGGGCATCCTTTCGAACCGGAAGAATACCAGGGCACATAAACAAACCGTCTTCTCTTTATCGGTCTCACTTATAGGGATCTGGTAGTATCCACTCCACAAATCCAGCACACTAAACCACTCCACTACTCAGACCTGCCAGCGCGTCCTCGTCCCTCGGGAGGGTATACTGGTCAGCCGGATGGTGTGACGAGTGGTCTTGGAACAACCCACATCAAACTCGCCACTGGAAAAAAAAAACTTCCAATTTCTACATCTTCTCTACCAACCTCCTTTCGAACCCGACGGCACCGGGGAGTCCCCGAAGTTGAATGCCTTAGCGGTCAACTTTTCCCCTTTTTCCAATAGTTTCTCCCCAACATGCATCACGGGGGCACTAAACGTTACCGTCACCCGAAACAAATACGCCAGGGTCATCCCTCTTTTAACGGTGCCTTCCCTCTTTGTAGTGGTCCTGACGATCACAGCCATCCTGCTTGCCTGTACAACCGAGGGTTTCAGCAATTTGGGCCTCACCAGTACCCCAACCTAAAGTCTTGACTCCATCAGAGGTCTTCCGGCGCGTCCACAAAGATAGCTTTGCCCTCAGGCACTCCGGGAATTCTGGGGCTCCACATTACTCTCGCTATTTTCCCGGGTTATAATACCCTAGGTTTCGACTGGGTGCACAACACTGTCCCACGTTTAAATTCGGCACCCGGCCCAGTGCGGCTAAGCACTTTCTCAAAACAGCTCGAAACACCGGGTGAACAGACAAGGTCCCCAAAAAGCCTTCACCCGCCTTCTCCTCGCAGGCCCCCAACAGCCTCCTTACAAGAACCTCCCCATCAGTATTGAAACGCCGCCCGTCTCAACTGGATTCGGACAAACCAGCACTAATGCCTCCAGAACCTTAGACACCTCAACATCGGCCTCCGAGAACTCCAGTTTCACTGACAAGTAACCGTTGTATGGATAATCACCAGCACTGATACCCCAAATCTGCAGTACACTGAATAGTGCCAAGGCTAAATATTTCAGATACTGAATGTAAAACGAATAGTATAGTAACGTGACCTGCGACCCGGTGTCGAATATGGCTATAGAATAGATTCCCTTTATCCGTCGTACGTTCAAGAATAAGGTCCTTTGCTTCCGGGGGTTCCTTGGTACAGTGCTGGGAACGTGTTCCCCCAGAGACACCAGGCCGTTCCCTCACTGGGTCTCCTTTATTTTCCAGACACCTCTCCCTGCTTAGATACCCGTGGGCTCACTCTCCAGGGGACTTCCTGCCTCTCACATTCCCGCCGGAAGAGTCCCTCTTCCACACAGCTATAGCACACGCTACCGGCCGCCCCACTTCTCGAGGATCCCGGCCACACACAGCCCGCTGCGTAGTCTGTCCCCTTGGGTGGGGGGCCTGTCTACCAGTCCTGTCATACGGAGGGTCCACACCCGCCAGGAACCCCCGGGACATCTCAGTTCTCAGCTCTGACATCACCTCCTTTACCACCTCCCAGGTTTGTGTGGCCCCGGCACTTCACCCAAAGGGGCTACTAACGAGGACGGCACCCTACTGACGGAGTCCTCTCGCGGCCACAATGCGTTCTCCTCCTCTCTGATCAGCTGCACAAATGATCGAGGGGATGCGTTTTACGGGACTGCCGGAGGCCCCAAGCGATCATGTCCTGGGGCTGGGCGCCCTTGGTGCCTGAGCTGATCCACCTTAGCTGCCTGAATGAACGCACCCACCCCCCTCCCCCAAGGAGCCAAAACAATTTAGCTGTCTCTCTAGCCGAAAAAAGATATGCGGAAAGCTTCCCCCCTTTACGTTTTGAAGCCCCCACCCTCAGGAGCTCCAGTGTGCTCCTGGTCAGCCCAATAGCGCTCTCTAATGCTTGTAGATATTCAGCAAGCAAGCAGAACGCTGGTTAACATTCACGCCACTTACTACCTCAGCCGCCAACTCCCTCAAACTCTCAACCAATCTCTGTCGCTTTTCATCATCAGAACGGTGCCACTCACCTAACAACTGAGAGGTCTGCTCCACTCACGTCTCATAATCCTCTCTCCCTTTGGGGCTGGCCGTTATTCCAGAGAAAATTCATTGCTTCTATCCGGGACTCGCTGCCTCATTTGCAGGAAGGTAAGTGCTGATGCCAACTCTGAACCCTCACGCTTCACTGGGGGACGGGGTCTAATTAAAATTCCAAATCCGACCGCTCTTTCCCCTCATTCCTCATTAACGATAGAACCCTGTCTCTGAGCAAGAAGATGGCATGAGAAGGCCTCGGTGAGTACGGTAAAGGAAAACCCCAAGGCATTTTTCAATTATTTGAAGAACAAAAGGATTTCAGTAGTGAAGGTAGGACCGATTAGAGATAAAGGTGGGAAGATGTTCCTGGAGGCTTTGGAAGCTAGTGAGGTCCTCAATGAATACTTCACTTCGGTATTCACCAATGAGAGGGATTTTGATGATGGTGAGGGCAACATGAGTGAGGTTGATGTTCTACGGCATGTTGATATTCAGTGAGAGGAGGGGTTGGAGTTTTTAAAATACATTAGGACGGATAAGTCCCCGGGGCCTGATGGAATATTCCCCAGGCTGCTCCATGAGGTGAGGGAACAGTTTGCTGAGCCTCTGGCTAGGGTCTTTATGTCCTCGCTCTCCACGGGATGGTACCGGAGGATTGGAGGGAGGCAAATGTTGTCCCCTTGTTCAAAAAAGGTAGAAGGGATAGGCCGGGTAATATAGACCAGTGAGCCTTACGTCTGTGGTGGGAAAGGTGTTGGAAAAGATTCTTAGAGATAGGATCTATGGCCATTTAGAGAATAATGGTCTGATCATGGATAGTCAGCGTGGTTTTGTGAAGGGCAGATCGTGTCTAACAAGCCTGATAGAGTTATTTGAGGAGGTGACCAGGCATATAGATGAGGATAGTGCAATGGACGTGATCTATATGGATTTTAGTAAGGCATTTGACAAGGTTCCACACGGTAGGCGTATTCAGAAAGTCAGAAGGCATGGGATCCAAGGAAGTTTGGCCAAATGGATTCAGAATTGGCTTGCCTGCAGAAGGCAGAGGATGGTGGTGGAGGGAGTACATTCGGATTGGAGGGTTGTGACTGCTGGTGTCCCACAAGGATATGTTCTGGGACCACTACTTTAGGTGATATTTATTAACGACCTGGATTTGGGGGTAGAAGGGTGGGTTGGCAAGTTTGCAGACGACACAAAGGTTGGTGGTGTTCTAGATAGTGTAAAGGATTGTCAAAGATCGCAGAGAGACATTGATAGGATGCAGAAGTGGGCTGAGAAGTAGCAGATGGAGTTCAACCCGGAGAAGAGTGAGGTGGTACACCTTGGAACGACAAACTCCAAGGTAGAGTACAAAGTAAATGGCAGGATACTTGGTACTGTGGAAGAGCAGAGGGATCTGGGGGTACATGTCCACAGATCCCTGAAAGTTGCCTCACAGGTGGATAGGGTAGTTAAGAAAGCTTATGGGATGTCAGCATTCATAAGTCGAGGGATAGAGTTTAGGAGTCGCGATGTAATAATGTAGCTCTATAAAACTCTGGTTAGGCCACACTTGGAGTACTGTGTCCAGTTCTGGTCGCCTCACTATAGGAAGGATGTGGAAGCATTGGAAAGGGTACAAAGGAGATTTACCAGGATGCTGCCTGGTTTAGAAAGTATGCATTATGATGAGAGAATAAGAGAGCTAGAGCTTTACTCTTTGGAGAGGAGGATGAGAGGAGACATGATAGATGTGTACAAGTTAATAAGAGGAATAGATAGAGTGGACAGCCAGCGCCTCTTCCCCAGGGCAACACTGCTCAATACAAGAGGACATGGCTTTAAGGTAAGGGGTGGGAAGTTCAAGGGGGATATTGGAGGAAGGTTTGTTTTACTCAGACAGTGGTTGGTGCGTGGAATGCACTGCCTGAGACAGTGGTGGAGGCAGATACACTCGTGAATTTTAAGAGATTACTAGACAGGTATATGGAGGAAATTAAGGTGGGGTCTTATGTGGGAGGCAGGGTTTGATTGTCGGCACAACATTGTGGGCCGAAGGGCCTGTACTGTGCTGTAGTATTCTAAGAAAAAAAATGCCCAATATACTAATACAGAATTACCCATACAGTGTTGCCTCTAAAAAATATGTGATGTGCTTCCTTCTTGAACCGCTGCCGTCCATAACGAGTTGATTCTGATCATTTAACTCTGATACTGTGGCTTCCCCTATAGCCTTCTCGATTTTTGTCTATATTTGCCTAACCCATTTTACTCAGAGATATTATTACGTTAACCTTTAAATAGTGTAAACAGAAGGATAAACGGAAATTCCACTGTTTAAATTACTCCCAATAGCTGTTCTTGATGTTACCGTAAGTATGAGTGTTGCGCAAGGAGTTGCGCAATGTAAAATAGAAGGATGTGTCCGGCCGTTCAGGCAGAGCATACCATTCAGTCTGGTAGCAATGGGTGGTTGAGAGCGAGGGGCGTTTGTGATCAAACATGTCCAAAACCAATCCACACGACTGTAAGTGTCTGAAGAAAAAAGCAAAGAATGAGACCACAAAGATTATACTTCCAAATGCATCCGGAATATCACTAATCTGGCAGGTGCTGAAAAGACAACAACAAAAAATAAAGATTGTCTTTATGTTTTCTCATTTTGTGCGTCATTTCCCAGATCGTTATCTTCTGTTGAAGTGCTCTGCCGAAATTAGCTTAGACTCGGTATGCACATTGTTACGGTGTTACGATCAGGCTGGAAAAAAAAAAAACACGAGCAGATTGGAAGTCTCAGCTTCAGATGAAATCGGAAGACACTCCCCATCACACCCCGTGAATACAAACATATTTTCTGTGACCACAACAAATATCCCGAACCTTACGTTCACAGTCGAACATAATACTGTATTCCTGGGGACACATATAAGTATCGACTTCAAATCAAAAAGCCTTTAAATACTGGGACATTCTGCGGGAAATCTTGCAATTCACCAGACTACATGGGCCCAACTTTTATACATCGAAACATTCCTCGGAACAGGCTGCAACTATTCGCACACACGCGATCCCCCATAAACAAAGGCATTCTCACCAGACCACTGTGCATATTCTTTCAGACACCCCGAGGATCGCTTGTAAACGCCGATTACTGATGATATGTGACTGTCAATTTTGATAAAGTACTCCTTAATATTACCTGTTTATTGACCTGGTTCATAATTTTGCTGTTATGCTGTATGTATTCAATTTTGGCAGAGCTAAAGAGCAGTGTGGTCCGTTTTCATGCTTGTTTGGGTTATTGTTGAAGCAAGAAATTAGAAGAAATGTGTGCCATTCAGTTAGGTTGGTCAAATTCGGGGGAGGTTTCTCTGATGAGGGGCACTAAGGTTGTGCTTGGGGCTCTTGTTTGAGACGAGATGGAGAAAGAAAACACTGGAGAGAACCGGTGGTAGCATACGATCAGTGGGAGACCCATATGTTCAAGATGGACTGTGGGAGAAGTTGAGACGGTGGTGTGTGCTTTCACGTAGAGCGAGGGCCCAGCGCGTGCATGACAGGGAAGTTGAAAATGAGCTAAAACTGTTTAATTGGAATGGCACTGTATCGTTTCATTATTCTTTTCCAACCCTTTTAGTTCAGATTCATAAATATAATTCCTTTAATCGCAAGCACTGTACTGTCGGTTGTTTCGAGATATTATTTTGTAAGGGTAGCAAATTACACAGCACCCACACAAATCAGGGTTTGGGGTGGAATTGAGCGAGTCTCAATCTCATAAGTTTGTCGGGGCTGCATGTTGCCTTTGGCAGCCAAGGGAACCAGAGTGTTTCATCGTGGGCGTATCGTGCGGGATCGATTTTCTTGGATGCTCTATGATTGTCCTGAGCATTGGTTCAGTGGGTTGTGCATTTAAGTCTGTGTTAAACTATTGTTCAGTAAAGTGATTACGATACGTGGTTATAGATGCTGCAAGGGCTGAGTGGAGGTTTAATAAAATGGCGGGCAAAGACATTGTGTTAGTTCAGACTAACACTGACGTACCTGCAGTGGTACTATTGGAAGTGCTGGAGGGGAGGGCGTGACATGTTCATTCTTTCCGGAAGGAGGGAAGTGTAGGCCAGCGGGTCGAATCGCAAGCCGAATCTCCCGTAGCTGGGGGCGGAATCGTCAAAAACAGGATGCTCTCGTCTCTGCGGAGCGAGAGGTAGGAGTGGTCAGATTTGCAATGTCTAATAAGTCTCCCAGGGAGGAGTGAAAAGTTTGTGTTAGTATCAGCCCTTTACTCTCTAGCGAATAAATGGCCCGCTGCACAGACTCAGATGTTCCGGCGGTTGTCGCGGGTGCAGCCACCACCCACAATAAAGCCGAAGGGGAGGTGGACTCCCTGAGTGGACTGACTAAGAATAGAGGTGCAAGCGAATGGGGTCCCGCGAGAAGGGGAGCTGCCGGATTTGTCTGTTATACTTGTGTTGAACTGGGACAGCAGGCGGCAGTGTGAACGTCGGGAAACCCATCGGAGAGTGACGCCCGGAAAATTATAAGAGACCCAGTGAGGGATCGACTTGGCGTCTCCTGCGGAACACGTTCCCAACAACATATCCTGAACGCCCAAAAACGAACAAAAAGAAAAAAAAATAACAACTATATTTCTGAACGCTTGCTGGGTACATGCTCCAGTGCATCACTACTAATAGATGACATTTATGCTAGAGTCATACTTGACACAGCTCGCCCTCAAGCGGGGCATGCCAATGGTGCACTTCTTCCCGGTGATGGTGATATCTCGTGGCCCTGTGATTCAAGCCTGGAGAAGAGATGAACGTTGACTGCCGATTTATTCAACCTTGGGACTCCCCGGTACCTGGAGATTGGAAGAAGAGGTTGATAGAGAAAACGTTGAAGCTGGAAGTTCTTTTCAACTGACGATTTTGATGTGGGTTCTTCCAGGTGCACTCGCCACACCATCCGGGTGACAGAAAATCCCGTCACACCATCCCGTTCAGCGAAAGGTCGCGGCGGCTGACACCTGAAGAGGTGGAGGACGTTCGGCATCACCTACGGAATTTGAAGGAAGCTGTTTCCTGAAGCCATTATGCGTCTCGAATAGCGGTTGCCAGGAAGAAGAATGGGAAGGTACAGATACGTGTGCATTACTGGACTCTGCGGCGACGTGAAGAGACTGAAGGGTCAGCAGCAGGAAGTATTACATCGGCCCCCGCCGTGAATGGGAAACGGACTCGGAGGATAAGGAAATTGGGCTGTGGTACACGCTGCCTTTTGATAACTACCCACTAATTGTAGAAGCGTTTCCCAACTCTTCTGACGTTGACATAGGTGAAATAGTGGGCATTATTTATACACAGGCAGGTTTGCAGCTGGATCACGAAGGGGGCTTGACTCTAAAAGAACTGGGAATATAGCTCTCAGCCGAGTCGCAGAGAATTCTGTGTTGCCGGATGGTGCGTAATAGACAGGGGTGGCCTTGCCATTTAGACCAGAAGTGCCCCAAGGAATGTCTGAAACTCAAGACGTAGATGATGGGATACAGAAATTTCAAAGAGTCAGGAGACCCTAAGATACCGTGGCCCATATAGCACGTGGGGAACAGAATTCTAAGACTACCTCCACAGTGAGATATGTCACTACACTTTACAAATGGGTTGGAGGTGCTGACATCACGAAATTCCTTTGAAAGCCGTATTATTACTGTGAGTTAATAAATTATTTCAAATTCATGAGGACATGACTATTTTGGTGGTGGTGGGGTGGGGGTGCTGTGGTTGAAGAGCGTAATGCCCTGTCACAGTGACGGGGGCATTGGGAGCAAGGGTGGACCCAAATGCAATACACATCTTGTGAGGGTACTTAGATTTAGTTTATTGTTCGATACCAAGAGAGCTAGGCAGGAGCAGAAGTAGCCAACTAGAAAAGGACTACGACTGGGCTGGGACCAAGGGTCTGGGCTAGGACTAGGATTCGGCTCCCAGAGCCAGAGGAGATATGAAGAGGCTAGCGTATGGACGCCGATCCCGATACTGGGCAAGGACCTAGTACCTGGGTTTTCCCTCGTGCTCGGACACCAGAGCTAGGCATGGACATGAAATGCGCTACGAAGAGGAGGAACATGGACAACAGAGCCTCGGTATCGGGAGAGCAGGTACATGGAACCATAGACACATACACAGAACACAGAGTCGGGACCCCTCCTTGGGTACAGGACATAGGGCCAGGACTCACAAACAGAACAGAGAGCCGGGAGCCCTCCTTGGGTACAGGACATAGGGCCGGGATTCATGACCCTCCGCGGGGCAACGGCAAGACGGCCTGACTTACCCCACGGAGGTGAGGACAAGACAAGACAAGATCAACATAAATAAACACCAGACAGTATTTATCTAGCTCCGGCGATTGAACTAGAACGAAGTGCAGGTGAGGGCTGCAGACGAGTGCTAGAGGCGAGAGGGGCAGAGAAGGGATTCAGATGTGGGTGGGGGTCATGTAGGACAGGAATCACAGACCGCCAGCACCAGAACTTGACTCGGAACTGGGAAGCCGCCAGGGAAAGGACTTGACGCCGCCAGGAACAGGACTTGACGCCGCCAGGAACAGGACGTGATTTGGTGCTTGAATGCCCCCGGAGCCAGGACTTGACTTGGAATCTCCGGGTAGTGGCGAGCTCTGGACTCGGCCAGGGTACAGTAGACAGTGGTTTTTGATTCCCTCCGGCGGGTTAACTGACGGACTCACCTCGGTGAGGAAACTTCGCAGGCTCGCTTTGGCGAGGTAACTTGACAAGATTGCTTCGGTGAGGAAAGGCGAATTACCGCCACTCGCTTCGGGCGGAGACTAGGCTTGCTCCGGCCAGATGACACTGGCACGCCGCACCTTGGTGATTTTGCAAACGCTCCCGCTCCGAACTGGTGAAAGCCTGAGATTATAAACTACATATTCAACCGAGCGTTAATTGCCTCTGATCACCAAAACCGAGGGACACGGAAAAACGGATTCAACGGTCCGGATCTTAACATAATCAACGTAAATTTAAAGGACCCGATCCGGACCATGACATAACTAAGTGATATTCTTACTGCTATGCTGTATGTATTTCATTTTGGCAGTTCTGTAAGTGCAGACTGTTCTGTATTCATAGTTGTTTGGATTACTGTATTATCGAAGATCTGAAATGCGGAGAAATGTGTTTTAAACTATTAGAATGGTCAAGAGGGACACAAGAGGGAGGTGGGGTGGCGTTGCTGGTTAAAGAAGAGATTAACGCAATAGAAAGGAAGGACATAAGCCGGGAAGATGTGGAATCGATATGGGTAGAGCTGTGTAACACTAAGGGGCAGAAGACGCTGGTGGGAGTTGTGTACAGGCCACCTAACAGTAGTAGTGAGGTCGGAGATGGTATTAAACAGGAAATTAGAAATGTGTGCAATAAAGGAACAGCAGTTATAATGGGTGACTTCAATCTACATGTAGATTGGGTGAACCAAATTGGTAAAGGTGCTGCGGAAGAGGATTTCTTGGAATGTATGCGGGATGGTTTTTTGAACCAACACGTCGAGGAACCAACTAGAGAGCAGGCTATTCTGGACTGGGTTTTGAGCAATGGGGAAGGGTTAATTAGCAATCTTGTCGTGAGAGGGCCCTTGGGTAAGAGTGACCATAATATGGTGGAATTCTTCATTAAGATGGAGAGTGACATAGTTAATTCAGAAACAAAGGTTCTGAACTTAAAGAGGGGTAACTTTGAAGGTATGAGACGTGAATTAGCTAAGATAGACTGGCAAATGACACTTAAAGGATTGACGGTGGATATGCAATGGCAAGCATTTAAAGGTTGCATGGATGAACTACAACAATTGTTCATCCCAGTTTGGCAAAAGAATAAATCAAGGAGGTAGTGCACCCGTGGCTGACAAGGGAAATTAGGGATAGTATCAATTCCAAAGAAGAAGCATACAAATTAGCCAGAGAAAGTGGCTCACCTGAGGACTGGGAGAAATTCAGAGTTCAGCAGAGGAGGACAATGGGCTTAATTAGGAAGGGGAAAAAAGATAATGAGAGAAAACTGGCAGGGAACATTAAAACGGACTGTAAAAGCTTTTATAGATATGTAAAAAGGAGAAGACTGGTAAAGACAAATGTAGGTCCCCTGCAGACAGAAACAGGTGAATTGAATATGGGGAGCAAGGACATGGCAGACCAATTGTATAATTATTTTGGTTCTGTCTTCACTAAGGAGGACATAAATAATCTTCCAGAAATAGTAGGGGACAGAGGGTCCAGTGAGATGGAGGAACTGAGCGAAATACATGTTAGTAGGGAAGTGGTGTTAGGTAAATTGAAGGGATTGAAGGCAGATAAATCCCCAGGGCCAGATGGTCTGCATCCTAGAGTGCTTAAGGAAGTAGCCCAAGAAATAGTGGATGCATTAGTGATAATTTTTCATAACTCGTTAGATTCTGGACTAGTTCCTGAGGATTGGAGGGTGGCTAATGTAACTCCACTTTTTAAAAAAAAATGAGGGAGAGAGAAACCGCGGAATTATAGACCGGTTAGCCTAACGTCGGTGGTGGGGAAACTGCTGGAGTCAGTTATCAAGGATGTGATAACGGCACATTTGGAAAGCGGTGAAATGATCGGACAAATTCAGCATGGATTTGTGAAAGGAAAATCATGTCTGACGAATCTCATAGATTTTTTTGAGGATGTAACTAGTAGAGTGGATAGGGGAGAACCAGTGGATGTGGTATATTTGGATTTTCAAAAGGCTTTTGACAAGGTCCCACACAGGAGATTAGTGTGCAAACTTAAAGCACACGGTATTGGGGGTAAAGTATTGGTGTGGGTGGAGAATTGGTTAGCAGACAGGAAGCAAAGAGTGGGAATAAACGGGACCTTTTCAGAATGGCAGGCGGTGACTAGTGGGGTACCGCAAGGCTCAGTGCTGGGACCCCAGTTGTTTACAATATATATTAATGACTTGGATGAGGGAATTAAATGCAGCATCTCCAAGTTTGCGGATGACACGAAGCTGGGTGGCAGTGTTAGCTGTGAGGAGGACGCTAAGAGGATGCAGGGTGTCTTGGATAGGTTGGGTGAGTGGGCAAATTCATGGCAGATGCAATTTAATGTGGATAAATGTGAAGTTGTCCACTTTGGTGGCAAAAATAGGAAAACAGATTATTATCTGAATGGTGGCCAATTAGGAAAAGGGGAGGTGCAACGAGACCTGGGTGTCATTATACACCTGTCATTGAAAGTGAGCATGCAGGTACAGCAGACGGTGAAAATGGCGAATGGTATGCTGGCATTTATAGCGAGAGGATTCGAGTACAGGAGCAGGGAGGTGCTACTGCAGTTGTACAAGGCCTTGGTGAGACCACACCTGGAGTATTGCGTGCAGTTTTGGTCCCCTAATCTGAGGAAAGACATCCTTGCCATAGAGGGAGTACAAAGAAGGTTCACCAGATTGATTCCTGGGATGACAGGACTTTCATATGAAGAAAGACTGGATGAACTGGGCTTGTACTCGTTGGAATTTAGAAGATTGAGGGGGGACCTGATTGAAACGTATAAGATCCTAAAGGGATTGGACAGGCTAGATGCAGGAAGATTGTTCCCGATGTTGGGGAAGTCCAAAACGAGGGGCCACAGTTTGAGGATAGAGGGGAAGCCTTTTAGGACCGAGATTAGGAAAAACTTCTTCACACAGAGAGTGGTGAATCTGTAGAATTCTCTGCCACAGAAAACAGTTGAGGCCAGTTCATTGGCTATATTTAAGAGGGAGTTAGATACGGCCCTTGTGGCTACCGGGGTCAGGGGGTATGGAGGGAAGGCTGGGGCGGGGTTCTGAGTTGGATGATCAGCCATGACCATAATAAATGGCGGTGCAGGCTCGAGGGGCCGAATGGCCTACTCCTGCACCTATTTTCTATGTTTCTATGTAAAGTTCGGCCTGGGTATTTTGTTCGACAGGAGAGACAGAGAGAAGACTCTGGGGAGAACCCCTCGTAGCGTATGGTCCTGTGGGAGACCCGTTTATTGGAAAAGGATTGCGAGCGAAGTTCGGAGGATGGTGTGTACTTTTACGGTGACCGAGGGCCCTGAGCGAGCGTGACTGAGAACTTCAAGATGGGCTCCAACTTGTGCACCTTTGTCTGTTTCACTATAACCGTCCCTTTTCTTTTTGTTATTCCTTACTGACCCAGTAGTTAAGATTTATAAATATAATTCCTCTAATCGTGTGCAGTGTACTGTTCATTATTTCGTGGCATTAATTTGCGAGGGTCTCAAATTACACAGCATCCACACAAACCGAGTTTTGGGGTGTGATTGAGCGCACCTCAATCTTACGAGTTTGTTGGGGTCGGAGGTTGTCTTTCCTAGAGTTGTGCGAACAAGCAAACTAGGGTGTTGCTTCTGTTTAGCCTAACGTGTGTGCTAAGAAAATAACTGATCCCATCGTTGTCTGTTCGAGACATGGACAACTCTCTTGACTTTATTTATATAAGATTCAGATAATATTATAAAGTAGTAGATAATGTTGAAAGTTCAAAATTCAAGGGAACCTGTATTATCAGAGTACTGACATCGAACCACATACAACCCTTAAATTCATTTGCTGCGTGCATTCCGAGCAAATCCATAGAACAGAAACTTCAAATCGGCTTTGCAAATGCAGATATAAATAAATAGCAATAGGTAACGAGTATGAAATAACGAGATAAAGGTGTTTTAAATGAGTGCAGTTATCTCCTTTTTTTCAAGGGTCTGATGGTTGAGGAGTAGTAGCTGTTCTTCAACCTAGTGGTGCTAATCTAAGGCATCTGTTCCTTCTAACTGATGGCAGTAGCGAGGGAACAGCATGGACTGGATGGTGAGTATATTTGATAATGGATACTGATTGTCTACTTCAACATTCCATTCAGCTGCGCTCAAAAGATTGGTCAGGTTTTACCCGTGGTGTACAGGGCCGAATCCTTTATGTTTTGAAGGATATTCCACCTAACCTAATGTGTCTTCCCATCGCACACCATAATGCATCGAGTCAATGTACTTCCCACGATATATCTACAAAAGTTTTCCAAGGGTGTCAATGATGTGCCGAATCTCTGCAGAGCCCTGAGGAACGAGATGCACTGTCTAGATCTCTTCGCAGTTATATTTACATGATGTATCGAGCACAGGTCTTCCGAGATACTGATATGCAGGAATTTAAAGTCTCCGGCCTTCTCCGCCTCTGATACTCCGATGAGTACGGGCTCATGGACATCTAATTTCCCTCTCCTGTTCTACAAATAGTTCCCTGTTCTAATTGATTCTCAGTGAGAGGTTGTTGCTGTTGTACCTCTCAGACAAATATCATCACCACATATCATACACCACAGTCGTGCTGTCAACAGCAAACTTGTAAATGGTGTTGGTTCTATACATAGCCACACATTCCAAGTTGTAAAGCATTTAGAAAAGGGGTCTAAGTAAATATTCACACACCATCCCAACGCCGGCTCTGTACTGATGGACAATGTGGAGGAGATGCTTTTGCCATTCTAAGGTGACTGTGGTACATCAGTGAGGAGATCCAACATTAATTACACAGGAGTGTATTGAAGCCCAGGTCTTGCAATTTACTGATTAGATTTGAGGGGGTGATGGCGATAAATACCGTGCTATAACCGATAAAGAGCATCTTTGCTATCCCGATGTTCTACAATTGTGTGAAGAGCTATCGGCAGAGCATAGGCAGTCGACCTGTCACTGCGGTAGGCAAAATTGAGATGATTCACAAGCCACTTAGACAGGAGCGGTTATGGTTCGACACCAGCCTCTGAAAACACTTCATCAAAGAGCTTGAATACATCAGTGAATACACCAGCCAGTTGGTCAGCACAGGTCTTCAGTACTCGACCAGGCACTCCGTCTGGGCAGGTTGCCTTCCTTGGATTCGCTCTCTTGAATGCAGCTCGCATGGCATCTTCAGATGCTGAGATCAAAGGAGCATCGGGAGACAATTAAATGCTGGGATGGATTTTCCCCATCCTCATGATCAAATCGAGCAAAGGAGGCATTGAGCTGGTCAGGAAGAGATTTTCTGTTGTCCCCGATGTCGCAAGATTTATCTTTTTCGGAGCTAATGGCTTTCAAACCCTGCCACAGCTGTCGAGTATCCTCATTGGTTTCAATCTAGTCCGGAATATTCACTTTACCAGCGCAATGGCTTTCCGGAAATCATATCTTCACCTCTTGTGCTATTCTTGATTTCCAGACTTGAATGCCTCTGATATGGTTCTCAGCAGATTCCGGATTTCATTGTTGATGTAGGGCTTCTTATTGGGGGAATACCTCAACGAATTCGTGCGGATGCACTGATCTACAATTATTTTTTTAAAAGCCTATATCGTCCATGGTATACTTATTGAGATCATTTGAAAAGTTCTTGAATGGCGACCAAAAGTGAGAGGTCGAAATTAACGTCATTATTCTATGTATCATCTTTGCATTTTATTACACACAGCATAAAGAAGTATCAATTATCATTTTGGCGCTGTTTTTTTTTCGATTGAAAAATTAGGTTTAGTGGGTATTTCAGCAAGGTCTTCAGCTCCTTTCTGAAACTAGCCTGGGTTACGGTATAAATAAACGTGTTTGTGCAGCAGCTGAGGAGAAGTAACATGTATCCAGCTTCTTGCAGGATGTAAACGGGGTCATCTTTACCCGTGAAATTGTAAACCTTAGCTATTCGAAGATATAAGTAATGCACAACAAAAGTCATCCACAGGAGAATAGAGCTGCCCGATATAGTGAGAAGTAAAATAACTGATTTTTTCCGGTTTTCTATCTCTGGATCATTCTCTGTCCCACCACTTTTCTTGCAGCGGAGAGACTTGCGGATCCTGTTGGCCACGACAATATATCTCACCGTCAACACGTTGAAGAGCAAAATCAAAATTAACGGAACAAACGGTGTTAAAATGTGGTTAATAAATGAAAAGGCGCGCCACAATGCTGAAGAATAATAATTCAGCTTGAAGACGCAATGCCAAGGTGTACTGTCAACAAAAAACATAGGTTCCAGTGCAAAACACCAAGGGATGTTCCGTAAACAACTTAAAACAAACACAATCCCAATAACCGCTTCCGCATTCCCCATGAATAAGTTGTTCCGCATTTCTCGGCAGCAAATTGCCACAAATCGATCAAAGGTGAACGCGACTGTTAACCAAACGGATATATCTTTGGCAGAGTAAACAAAGAATGTTTTGAGTTTGCACAGAGGTGTAATGGAGAGGAAGCTGCCAGGAAAATAAACGCCGATTATTCTGCTCAGGACCACGCTGGTGAAAACGACGACCAAATCGGCCATTGCCATGGACACCAGGAAATTCGTTATGCGTCCGGAGAGACCGCATTTTCCACGGGACAAGATTATGACAGCCATCACGTTAACTGACAAGAAATAAAAGACAGATAGGATTACAATGAATGAGATGGTAGAATTAAACTGACTTCAGTAAAGGGAAAGAGACATAAGTCACTGAAGAATCCGTAACTTGAACCAAATACAAACGTCTGGAGGAACCATAATGGTTCAGCCTCATCTGTAGAGGAGGAACAAACCTGGGCATTAAAGGCATGTTATGAGTTGATTGTCAAAATGAAGTTCAGATAAATAGAGGCTCCTCATCACACTCTGTAAACACTGAAACACACACTGTGATCCTCTGTAACACCAAGGGCTACATTGTAAAAACTGTTCTCTTTCGGCAACACCCTGTGAAAACTAGGAACCATCCAGTAATTTTCTGTTCATAACGGCACACTCACGAAATTTCATTCATTATTGTTAATCAATATTGCTTTCTTTCACAGTACTGATGAACTTTTGGATGGATAATGATTATATTGTATTCATCTCGGTGGTCAGAATTGTTACATAACCTGTTGCTAAACAGCAGTCCCCAAGCACTGGGCCGCGGACCGGTACCGGGCCGCTAATCATGTGCGACCGGGCCGCGAGGAAACGATATGATTTGCAATATGAGTCAGCTGCGCCTTTCTTCATTCCCTGTCACGCTTGAACGCACGCGAGGTCATTACCCGCGCGTCATCCATGTCAGCGTGGGAAGAAGATCAACTCCTCGAGCTTGCAAATGACGGCGGGCTGAAAAGTAAGTTTGACATAACATCTCTGCCGGCATTCTGGCTCAAAGTCAATGCTAAATATCCTGACATAGCCACGAAAGCACTGACAACTTTGCTTCCATTTTCAGCATATCCCTGCAATGAATGCAATGAAAATTAAATTGCGGAATAGACTGGACATACGGAACTTCCTTCGAGTATTGATGTCTCCCATCACCCCTCGATGGCACCATCTGGTTGCGTGGAACAAGTATTCAGCCCAGGGCTCCCACTGATTCAGCGATATTGTTGTGTTGCAATGACTTTATATGTTCATCAGGGGAACATATATGATGTGTGTTAATATCCAAACGTTACTTAAAATGTTATGATGCTATTGACTTGTACGTGACATATATAACCATATAACAATTACAGCACGGAAACAGGCCATCTCTGCCCTTCTAGACCCTGCCGAATGCTACTCTCACCTGGTCCCACCGAACTGAACTCAACCCACAACCCTCCATTCCTTTCCTGTCCATATAGCTGTTCATTTTTCTTTAAATGATAATATAGAGCCTGCCTCTACCGCTTCTACTGGAAGTTCGTTGAACACTTACTTCAAGTTCCCCTGTCCTCCTCTGATAATTGACTTACCGCTATATTCATGGGAGGAAGATATGCGTGGTGTCTTTAATATTAAATTCGATAGATAAACCTTTTCCAGAAACGAAATTGAGTGTATTAGCCACTTATCAGCTACATTCCGGTCGTGATTAACACTGCCCCCCACCCCCATCCCCGCCTAAAGGAATCGCCAAAAACGATTTATAGAAACAACTCAGCACGTACACGCATGCGTAAGGCACACATGCGCACTGTGCCGCACAAGGCTTCATTGTCATTGTAGTCTTTTGGGGTAAATACAACGTATTTGACTGTTACCCTTGTCCGTTGGCAACCTTACCTACCACCACAACCTCCCCCCAACCCCGCTGCCCCGGGTCGGCCGGTCCGCAAGAATATTGTCAATAATAAACCGGTCCGCATTGCAAAATAGGTTGGGGACCCCCGTGTTTAACATTCAGGTTAAATTGAACCAACGCTTTGATATTTACCCTAAGGTAAATTTCCATTGATACTGGACGTTAAAATATTTTAATAGTCTAAGCTTTCTATCCAACCTCTTAGAAACACCAATTGACTTCACAGATCTTGTGATCTTCTTGTTTTCTATTGCAGTAAATCATTCTGAAAAGTGTATTTCTTTATTCCGTATTTGTTCTAGACGGTTCGCTCTGAGATCGCTCAAGGTATTGCTTTCTCTTTAACATCTTTGACAATTATATGAGTGGTATAAGGTTGGAATATGTTTCATTCGTCTGCCAAAATTGGTCAAGGTAGATTGTAACGGCTTAAATTATTAAAAGCCTGCGGGGACACACAGCATTAAAAAGGGAGCTCCCCTCTGCTTATGGTTAGATGGTGACAGCAATTTAAGGACTACATGATGAGAAATGCTGCACATTAATTGAAAGATATGTCAATGAATGGAATTTAGTTGACTTATAAACCCACAAAACGAATGTTTCATTCGGATCAATAAAAGCGAAATTCATTCATTGCCAAATTATACAAGTGGAAGAGAGTCTTTTGCTAGCTACCTGGACTAGAAACAACACACCATTTCAGATAACTATACCAGCATCCATCTATATATCATCTCCGTATCGATTTGGTTTGCTTTCCGTACTCAGCCACCTTGTGATTTGAGAATTGTTCATTCTAAACACGATATCTTATCGTTGACTCTGGACTCCAGAAAATGTTCAAAAACGCTGCGTCCTGCAGAGGAAGTCTAATACAATTAACACTGGGACACATACATTCAAAGTTCATCCATACAACCATGATCATAACGGACCTAAATAATGCAAATTATTCCACACTCTCAGGGTTGAAAGAAGAACAAAAACATGAAAACTTTCCTGTTGTCTTCCAACAGACCACCAATCCGACACGAATGATTTATCCAGTCATTTCGCATTAGGCAGAACAACACCTACTTCTATAATTCCTTTGTGTAGTGAAATCTACACTCTGCGTTTTCGTTAGTGAAATTATTATGTAAATACGTTATAATTTTATTTTATAATCTCTATTCCTAACCCTCTCTTTTACTGCTGAAAGCTAATCTGCCATGTTTTAGAGATAAATAAAGTCTGGAAATAATGCAAGCTGGAACAGGAAATAATTTTCTGAAGTAATGACGCCGATCCAGCAGCATCAATAGAGGAGGGGTAATCCTCGAAGATCTCGTTCGAAAACCTGCACACGAAAGTGGTACAATTCCTTCTCCTCTGTCGCGAATCCGAACTCACTAGACTGCTGCTAATTTCTCCCAGCAGATTATTTGTTGCTCCAAACAGCGGGAAGAGTTTAACAAGAGGACAGCTTTATACAGCGTGCGTCTGACGAGCGGGCATCGGAGTCGCGGGAGACAGAGTACGAAGGCTTTATCTCAATGGGTCTTCGGCAATAAAGGGTCTGTCACAAGGGGTGCTGGTAACGGACCCAAATGCGAGACACAGACACTGAAGTACAAGGAACAGGACTTGACTAGAGTAGGGACGTGACGGAATTCAGGCAAGGAGCAGGGGGGAAAAAAACGCAGATTTGGGCGAGGGAAAGGGGACCAGCACTAGGAACCATGGACTAGGATACAAGGCTTGGATTCCGATCCCGAGACTGGACAAGGACCTAAAACCTGGGTCTTGCCTCGGGCCCGGACCCCGGAACCAACAAGCTCATGACATGGCTTGAGACTGGGGTCTTGGGTCTTGAACTTGGCTTGGGATCCTCGAGGCTTGGGGTCTTGGGTCTTGAACTTGGCTTCAGATCCTCCATGCTTGGGGTCTTAGGTCTTGTACTAGGCTTGGGGTCTTGGGTCTTGAACTTGGCTTCAGATCCTCCATGCTTGGGGTCTTAGGTCTTGTACTTGGCTTGGAGTCTTGGGTCTTGACCTTGGATGCAGGCTGGGGTCTTGGTTCTTGGAGCTTGGCTTGGGAACCTCGAGGCTTGGAGTCTTGGGCCTTGACCTTGGCTGGGGAACCTCGAGCCTTCGGTTCTTGGAGCTTGAGCATGGCTTGGGTTTCTTGAGGCTTGGGATCTTCGTCTTGAAATGCGGAGGCTGATAACTCGGACACAGGAGCTGAGAGACAGACTGTGAACTGAACATCAACATAGAGCCGGGACTTATCCTTCGACAAGCCATGACTCATCTTTAACACAACACAAACATGAGACAGTAAGATCATAGACATAGAGCCGGGACTTATCCTACGACAAGCCGGGACTCAACTTAATCTCCACACCAAGGTGGGACAGGTCTCTCCGTCAGGTAACGGCAGAACGACCGGACTTGCCCAACAGAGGCAAGGACGAGACAAGACAGGTCACCCCGCAGGGTAACGGCAAACTGCCTGGCTTACCCCTGGGAGGCAAGGACAAGACAAGACAGATCCCCCTGCAGGGCACCGGCAAAAATGTCTGGCTTACCCCACAGAGGCAAGGACAAGAAGAGACAAACACCAAATAACAACAGACAGTTCCATCTCTGCTCCAGGGAAGCACCGAGTCTCAGTTCGGCTAGCAACCTCAGCTGGCTACGGAAACAGTCAGATTCCTACCTAGCTTGGAGTGGCTGGCAGCCACTCAGCTGGCCCAGGAAACAGCCGAATCCATACCGCAAAGACCACTCCAACGAGTGGCAACAAGGCTCCATGAAGCAGTGGTCCTTCCCCCAGGCCTACAGATCACAAATGGTTTCTCTAGCCTTCCATCAGCAGAATAGTCCAAGGGGGACTGACGAGACAAACCAGCCGCCCACACTCAATCCCAAGGGTACTTATATTGCAAACCGAAAGATGGGGATCAGGTGCCTATGATTAATTCAATCAAGGGACAGCTAGAAGACCCGGAGTCCTGAGTCCACGGTCCGGACCGTGAACAGGAATGACGACTTCACGGACCGGACCATGACAGGGTCGAGGCAAGGTAGGTTATCTGTGTAGAATACATACAGAAAGTACTTCTGTCGGGCCGGTTTTCAGTGCTCCGTGTCAGATGTGAGAAGTCCTGGAGATTCCCAGCCTCCTTGCCGGCCAAATCTGCTCCAAGTGCGTCGACCTGTAGCTCCTCAGAGACCGCGTTAGGGAAGTGGAGCTGCAGCTAGATTACCTTCGTCTGGTCAGGGAGAATGAGGAGGTGATAAAGTGGAGCTATAGACAGGTAGTCACTCCGGGACTTCGGGAGACAGGTAAGTGAGTAACAGTCAGGAGAGGGAAGGTCGAGAAACAGATGCTAGAGAGTACCCTTGTGGCTGTCCCCCTTAAAAATGAGTGCACTTGTTTGAGTACTGTTGAGGGAGATTGCCAAACTGAGGGAAGCAACAGTGGTCGCACATTTGGCACAGAGTCTGGTCCTGTGGCTCAGAACGGATAGGGGACTCTGTAGTTAAGGGACCAAGCAGGTGATTTTGTGGACGCAGGAAAGAAACCAGGATGGTGGGTTGCCTCCCAGGACCCAGGGTCCAGGATGTTTCTGATCGCATCCATGATATCTTGAAATGGGAAGGACAACGGCCAGAGGTCGTGCTACATATTGGTACCAACGACATAAGTAGGAGAATTGAGGAGGTCCAGAAAACAGACGACAGGGAGTTAGGAAGGAAGTTGAAAAGCAGTACGTCAAACGTAACAATCTAGGGATAAATGCCTGTGCCACGTGACAATGAGTCCAGGAATAGATTCAGGTGGATAATAAATGCCTGCCTGAGGGATTGGATATGGGGCAGGGATTCCGATTTCTGGATCACTGGGGCCTCTTCTGTGGCAGGTGTGACCTCCACAAAAAGGACGGGTTGTACTTGAATCCCAGGGGAACTCATACCCTGGCGTGGAGGATTGCTAAGGCTATTGAGGAGAGTTTAAATAAGAATTACTGGAGGTGGGAACCGAACCGAAGTGATGGAGGAAAGGGAGGGTGGCTGACCAAATAGAGAGAGCTTGGAGGCAGTGCGAAAGGCAGGATAGACAGGTGGTAAAAAAAGGGACATGCTCAGATCGATGATTTGAAATGTGTTTAGTTAATGCGAGGTGTATTATGAACAAAGCGGATGAGCTTAGAGCATGGATCAGCACTTGGATATATGATGTTGTGGCCATGACAGAGACTTGGATGGTGCAGGGGTAGAATTGGCTACTTCAAGTACCAGGCTTTAGATGTTTCAGAAAGGACAGGCACAAGGCAAAAGAGGTGGGGGCGTAGCACTATTGATCACAGTTAGTGTCACGGCTGAAGGAAAGGATGAAGTTATGGAGGGGTTGTCTACGGAGTCTCTGTGGGTGAAAGTTAGGAATAGGAGGTGGTCAATAACTCTACAGAGTGTTTTTTGTTTTTTTTTTTTTTTGTTTTGTTTTTTTTTTACAGACAACCCAATAGTAACCGGTACATCGAGGAGCAGATAGGGAGAAAGATTCTAGAAAGGAGTAATAATAACATGGTTGTTGTGGTGGGAGATTTTAATTTCCCAAATATTGATTGGCATCTCCCTAGAATGAAGGGTTTACATGCGGTGGAGTTTGTTAGGTGTGTTCAGGAAGGTTCTTTGGCACAACATGTAGGTATGCCTACAGGAGGAGAGGCTTTACCTGATCAGGTGTCAGGTCTCTTAGTGGGAGAACATTTTGGATATCGTGATCACAATTCTATTTCCTTTACCATAACATTGGAGAGAGACAAGAACAGACAAGTTATGGAAACGTTTAATTGGAGTAAGGGGAAATATGAGGCTATCAGGCAGGATCTGGTAAGCATAACTTGGGAACAGATGTTCTCAGGGATACGTACGGAAGAAATATGGCAAACGCTCAGGGGATATTTGCGTGGGATTCTGCATAGTTACGTTCTAATGAGACAGGGAAAGGATGGTATGGTACAGGAACCGTGGTGTACAAAGGCTGTTGTAAATCTAGTCAAGTAGAAAAGAAGAGATTACGAAAGGTTTAAAAAACTGAGTAATGGAGCTCTCGAAGATCAGAAGGCTAGCAAGAAGGAGCTTAAGAATGACATTAGGAGAGCCAGAAGGGGCCATGAGAACACCCTGGCGGACAGGAGTAAGGAAAAGCCCGAGGCAATCTACAAGCATATGAAGAGCAAGTGGATAAGACGTGAAAGAATAGGACCAACCAAGTGTGACAGTGGAAAAGTGTTTCAGGAGCCGGAGAAGATAGCAGAGGTACTGAATGCTTCAGTATTCACTACAGAAAGGGATCTTAGCCGTTATCGCGATGGTTTGCAGCGGACTGAAAAGCTTGAGCATGTAGATATTAAGGAAGAGGATGTGTTGGAGCTTTTGCAAAGCATCAAGCTGAATTAGTGTCCGGAACCGAACGGATGTACCCCAGGCTACTGTGGGCGGCGGAGGAGGAGATTGCTGAGTCTCTGGCGATGATCTTTGCATCATCACTGAGGACGGGAGAGATTCTGGAGGATTGCAGTGTTGCGGATGTTGTTTCCTTATTCAGAAAAGTGGTCGGAATATCCCAGGAAATTATAGACCTCGGATTCTTACTTCAGTAGTTGGCAAGTTGATGGAGAAGATCCTGAGAGGCAGGATTTACGAACATTTTGTGATGCATAATATGATTAGAAATAATCAGCATGACTTTGTCAAAGGCAGATCGTGCATTACGTGCCTGATTGAATGTTGTGAGTATGTTCCTAAAAGCATTGATGAAAATAGAGCAGTAGATGTAGTGTATATGGATTTTAGCAAGGTATTTTTAAAGGTACCCCATGCAAGGCTTATTCAGAAAGGAAGGAGGCACGGGATCTAAGGGGACATTGCTTTATGGATCCTGAACTGGCTTGCTCACAGAAAGCAAAGAGTGGTTATAAACAGGTTATATTCTGTATGGAGGCCGGTTTCCAGTGGTGTACCTCAGCGATCTGTTCTTGGACCCCTACTCTTCGTGATTTTTATAACTGACCTGGATGAGGAAGAAGAGGGATGGGTTTGTAAAATTCCTGCTGACACAACGGTTGGGAGTGTTGTGGGCAGCGTGGATGGCTGTCAATGGTTACAGCGGGACATTGATAGGATGCCAAACTGGGCAGAGAGGTGGCAAATGGATCTCTACACCAATAAGTGCGAGGTTGTTCAATTCGGTAGGTCATATATGATGTCGGAACACAGCATTAATGCTAAGACTGTTGGCAATGTGATGGATCAGAGTGATCATGGGGTCAGAGTCCATAGGACACTCAAAGCATCTACACAAGTTGACTCTGTGGTTAAGAAGGCATACGGTGCATTGGCCTCCATCTGTCTTGGGATTGAGTTTAAGAGCCGAGAAGTAATGTTGCAACTATATGGGACTCTGTTCAGACCCCACTTGGAGTACCGGGCTTGATTCGAGTGGCTTCACTACAAGAAGGTCGTCCAAACCATAGAACAGAAGCAGAGGAGATTTAAAAGGATTTTGCATGGATTGGGGAACATGCCTTATGAGAATAGGTTGAGTGAACTTGGCCTTTCCTTCCTCGAGCGACGGAGGATGAGATGTGACCTCTTAGAGGTGCACAAGATAATGAGAGTCATTGATCGTGAGGATAGTCAGAGGCTTTTTTGCCGGTGCTGAAATGACTAGCACGGGAGGGCATAGTTTTATGGTGCTTGGAAGTACGTACAGAGGAGATTTCAGCGGTAAGTTTTGTTTTGTTTTTTGTTTTTTGTTTTTTTACGCAGGGAGTGGTGAGTGCGTGCAATGGGCTGCCGGCGGCAGAGCTGGAGACGGAAGAAGCACCTGGAAGGTTGCATGGAACTTAGCAAAATAGTGGCCTATGGGTAAGCCTCGGTAGTTTAACGTAAGGACATTTTCGGCACAGCTTTATTGGCCGTAAGGTCTGTATTGTGCTGTAGGTTTTCTTTGTTTCCCCTATTAGAAAATAAACCGATTCTAATCGTTGATAGTCCGAGACTCATATAAAACGACAGCACAGAAGCAACCTTTCGGACCATATTGTTCTTCCGAATAATTTAAACCGTCGAATCCCATCGATGTGTACCTTAACCAAAGCTCTCAGTACCGCATTAATGTAGCTAACCAAACCTCTCTTAAATTTTGCAACTGGGATCAAGTACCTCTGCTTGTACTGGCAGCTCCTTCCATACACCCACGACCCCATGGTCAAAGTACTCCCCGTTATATTTCCCTTAAAACGTTTCTCATTTTACCCTTAACCCAAAACCTTTAGTTCTAGTGCCACCCAACATCAGAGGAAAAAGCCTGCTTACATTTAATTCATCTAAGTATCTTATATTTCTGTTTATTTCTATCCAATCTCGCTCCAATCTTCTACGTTGCAATGAGTAAAGTCCTAACCTATTATATTTTTCCTTAAGCATAGATGCCTCTCTCCTGGCAAGACACGCTGTATATTTTCACTGTGCGCTTTGAAACTTATTAATATTTTTGTTGTAGGTAAATGACCAAAACTGCACACAATTCTCCAAATTCGGTCTCAACGACGTCCTATGGAACTTCAACTGAACAATATTTTCCTATACTCAGCAGTTTTATTTTTGAAGACCTTTGGGCGGAAAATTTCCTTTACTAACCTATCTATTTATCAGAGTACATTCAGTGAATAATTGACCACTATTCCGAGCTTACTTTGCTCTTCAGGAATCCTACTCTAACATTCACTGTCTAAAATCTACCCTGTATGGTCCTACCGAAGCCCAACATTTCACACTTTTCTGCATTAACTTCGATCTGCCATTTCTTATCCAATTACTTCCAGCTGGTCCAGGATGCGCTGGAAGTCATGATAGTCTCTTCGGTATCCACTGCATTCACTACCTTGGTTGCATCCACAAATGTTCTGATCAAGTCAACAACATTATCATCCAGATCGTTGATATAAATGATAATCTTCAAAGGACCTTGCATAGATCCCGGTGGCAATCCACTCGTGTCACACGACTCCACTCGGAAAGTCAATTATCTACTAAAATTTTCTGGCTTCCATAAAGCCAAAGTATAATCCAATTTACTTTGGCGATTTTCTCACCAAGGCGACATAGTATCACTTTACATTTGAAACCTCTACTCCTCAGTCCACGGAAGAACATATATTGGGTAAATATAGCTTAACTTTTTGATTGAACGTCTGAAGAATGATTGTTATATTGCAAAATCAGTACCTGCCCACAGTCTCTGTTGCAGGTGGCGTAACGTGAATCAGTTCAACGTTGAGCATCAATAATAAATACTGTTACAGTCTGATGCCTTACCTGGAATTCCGACAATGGCAAGAACGGGGTATAAAATTAAGTATAACTGATCCGTTACTGGTTCATGCATTGTTCTGTTGGAGCCGCCTACGAAACAACTGCTCCCAGCCCGCTGTAAACCAAAGATGATATTCTTGTTATATGGTCCACAGAGATCCCCAGAGAATAATGTAATCGGTAATTATTTCCTTTAAAGGAAATTACCTGCCACATATTATCTAATTCAATTCAATGCCAGGTCGCAAGGAAACAATATGCAAAATCGAAATTTGCAGGGTAGAGTGCAATTAATGTTAGTTAATAGCACAGCCGCAGTTAATATCTAAGTAAATTAAGTAAATAGTACAAGAATAGCAAAACAGTTGTGATAGATCATGGAAAGCTTCACTGTCCATTCGGAAATCTCATTGTGGCAGTGAAGAATTTGTTCCTAGAATGTTGAGTGTGTTCATTCAATGTATGTTACATTGGTCTTTCCTGTTCCAGTTGATTCACCAGCTGCATGGAGAGAGGAATCTTGCATTAAGGACAGAAGCTTTCTTTCCATATCTTACTGCCATGGCTTGCATATCAAGTAGTCAAGTGGGATACAAGAGTTCTTGTCGAATTCGACAAGAGAAGGGCCGCAAAATTCACAGGATAATTTGCAATGTCAAATAACCTACAAAACAGCACGTCTTGTACTGCGGGAAGGAATATAATATAATAATACGTTTATTATATTCATATGTTAGGAAATATAATGAAAATGCAGTACTGTTCTTAAATTTGTGTGCGTATTTAGTATCATTACAGTAGCCAACCCCATAAATCAGCCCTGTTTTATTTTCTTTAAAAATTATACATGAAAGAACAAGTAGACCATCAATTATTATATTCCTTGGTGTTAAGAAAGGGAAAAAAAATCCAAAGACCAAATGGAAAATGAAATGCAATTTGGCAGAAGATCTACTGTATACAAATTATTCATGAATAATGCTTTATTTCGCGATGTGCATCTCATAATGCATTGTGTTTCTTCTCCAATTTGAAGACGTATCACTGCAAGTGGAAAAGTCCGAAAGAAAACAGCTCCACTCCGTAAATCATTGAATTGGATGTCTTTGAATAAACATCATGGGAAAAACAGCTCAACCTTAACATCGCGAATTTATCCCCAGATAAGAAGAAATGCGATTGTGATATCCATCTGTCAATTTCCATGCAGTTTTATTATTTATCGCTGCTATTTACATACAAATGGATAATTATGAAGAGGGATAAATGAAAGGAAATCAAAACAAATGAACTTGATGTCAGTGCTGTGGAAATTGCTGCAATTTGTCATTGAAGTCATAGTGGAAAAGAATTTAGGCAATAAAACAGCAGGATAAATTGAAGACGAAGAAGGTCCTTGACATGATAACCAAGTTGGAAAAGTTTGCTGAATTGCTTTTGAGATCTCAAGTAGTAGAAACAATAGATAAAGAGAGTTTAGTATGGAATGTCCTGGTTTTCGAATGGACTTTATGAATGCGTCTTCCAGTAGAGAGATTCGTTAAGGGGTAGAAGGCTTTTGACAGATATGTCAGTATTGGGTTGTGACATTGCGAGCAAAAGAACCCAGGAGAGAGCAATACATTGATTAAGGGAATGCGTGGCAGCTGGGAAGGTGTTTGGAACTACCAGAGGTGTCCATTTTGTGCAAAGAAGTTTGAAAAGAGGTCATTCAATGCTGTGCAGAGGTATTGAAAATATTGACTCCTAAGTCTCTTTCTTATTACTGTTATCTGAGTGCATTTTCTGCAAGAAACATGCAAACCAAATAATATCTTTAGTTTAATTCTGATTATTTGCTTGTAGAGGTTTTGGGATATTTTGAGGTAAGTACGCCCCAGTACAATAGTGCCTAATCTCCTTGTTGGAGCTCTTTCTTTACAATGATGACTACAGTCCAATTTCTGTGCAACATATAATGTGTAAAAGACTGCTGCCATATATATGTGTGTGTGTGTGTGTGTGTGTATATATATATATATGTGTGTATATATATGTATGTATGTATATACTGTGTGCATACATCTATTGATGCTTCTGGACACATATTCAGTGATGTTCCTGGAATCATCGGTTGTTTCAGGTCTTTCAACATCATACAACCTCCTCCAGGTGACCCAGCCGGGGCTGATGAGACCCCAGCTCGTGTACAGATGGCTAGTTACGTATGACTCCATGGCTGCCCTCTTTTGAGCTGCAGCCATTTTGAGGCCCTCTCTGCTGCATCGGTGGTACTGCAGATGGCTCTCCTCTTCCTCTCTCCCTCGATGCTCAGAATGCTGAAGGCTCTAACTAAAAAATGGGCTACGAATTCCCGACAACCAACCTCCACTGCGAGACACCTCGCTCTCCATCCAGCCTGCTGACAATTGCTGACCAGTCCTACGCAGCACTTGGAGAGCTTTTATTTGGTTGTATATACATATATGTAATATATAAGTAGTTTATAAGTAATATATAAGAAATTTTCCCAATGTTTGAGACTGCCATACAGTTTACGACCATGGATCATGAAGGTCCCAAACTTGCATAGAACTTCTTTATAGCTTAAACGGTAACCAAGAACGTCCACGAACAGTTGGAGCAGAAAGTTGAGTTTCACGCTTGGTCCTGGCCAAATTGAGAAATGCAACTTCGGTTAATAATGTGAAATACCTTCTTAGAGAACTAAATGTAAGTCCTGGTAAGCACAGAAATAAAATAATAATTATTTATCAAGTGTCTGTATCATGAAGGAGGAGCAATCTGCAAAAAATTCATGGAACTCTGGCCTATATTCGAGCATATATTTTCACTTGTCATATGTTACCAATGTCTAGAACATATTTTGAAGGTCATTTGGTGCGAATATTCACTCTGTACGTTGCGGATTTTTACTCTGGATCGACCAGGAATAACGATTATGAAAACGCTAGATGAGACTTTCTAGGTCAGAGTTCTCCAACCCTTTTTGCACCGTGGACTGGTTTAATATTGACAATATTCCTGCGTACCGGCCGACCGGGGGCGTGGTGTTCAAGTAAGGTTAAACTCACCTCAACATGTATTTTACAGTTAGGATTGCCAGTTAAGATTACTCCCAAATAATGAACAAAAGTAGCAGTCAAATCCCGGGACACTTTACTCCAAAAAAGACTACCATGACCATGAAGCCTAGCGCGGGCACCTGATTTTTTTCCCCACAAATCGGTTTTGCATTCATCTTCCCGAATATACTGTACATACATTATTTCTACTTTATGCAGATTGTGTATTTATCATATCATTCCTGTTTTTGCTATTTGTTAGTGTTATTTTCGGTTTTATGTGTTATTTGGTATGATTTGGTAGGTTTTTCTTTTGGGCCTGGAAACGCTCAATTTTTTTTTCCGATGTAAATTAATGGTAATTGTTTCTTTGCTTCACTCCATTTCGGCACGGAAGGTTTCATAGGAATGCTCTAACTTAGCGGGGGAAATACGGGACAAGGGCGGTCCCGTATGGGACAAACCAAATTAGCCCAACATACCGGATGTCCCGGCTAATACGGGATAGTTGACAACCCTATGTTCAAGTTCAACAGTGCGTGACAGGGAATGAGGAAAGGTGCAGCTGACTCATATCGTTTCCTCGCAGTCTGGTAGCACATGCTTTGTGGCCCGGTGGTTGGGGACCACTGCTCTAGGTGAAAAAAAATAAACCACTACATAGCACTATTTTACAAGATACGCCTCCTGTTATTAATTACTCTCAAGTCCACAGTTGAATTATCTGTGACACATTTATGGTGGTTGTAGAGGACCACAGGATGGTACGTGTATTTCAAAATCGCCTTTAATTCGTATCTGAATTTCCTCGGGGTGGCTGTATAAATGATAACATTCGTGCAGCAACTGAGTGACACAAACATCGATCCTGTGCGCTCAAAAAAACAAATAATGATATCCGGAGAAGTATATGTTTTAGACATCCAAACGTTCAAATAACGCACCTTGTGGATGGTGCGGTGCGCGGGTATAATACGACAAAGTTTTCTGATAGGCTGAGGAGCAAAATAATGTATTCTGTGACTTTCTATGTGAGCGTCCGGGCATTCTCCGGTATACGCATTATCAGGCAATAATTTTCAGACTTTGATGGCAGCAATGACATCTTTGACCTTGACAATGTTCAGCAAGAGTACAATAATAAATTGCAGCAAAACAGTTGTAATGTTATTCATGTTTGCGAATACTCGCCATGATGATGAAGACTGAAAGCTTGATATCATTTTGCGAAAAAGGTAAATTATTCACTATATAATGAAGATCATTAAGGAGATACCAGGGGATATATTTTCAACAAATGACACCAATCATCATGCAACAATGACGGACGCTTTTCTTTGGTAAATTATTTCTCTTTTAGGTCCGACAATAAATGAGAATAAAACGATCAAACGTGAAGGCGACGGTGAACCAGACAGATAAATCTCTGGAGGCAAACACATTAGGATTCTTCATCAGACAGTGCCATGCAAGCGACAGATAATCATCTGGAAAGCAAATGCCCATGATACAATGCACTTTCAAGTCAGTGATAGCAAATGTAAGATCTGCTACAAGAGTAAGTAGGAGGTTATGGGTGATGCCCTGGAAAACCCAGTCTTGCCCCCTGGACAAGATTGCCAGAGCAACGATTAAGTAACGTATAATCGTCAATATTTTTAATAGTTGACGCATGATTAAATCGGAGAATTTTCCGATAAAGGGGCAGTTGTCTTTTATAACACCAGCAGCTGGTCATAATATAATTACAGCTATTTAATTATCACAAGGTTTGCAGTACTGTATTTCAGATGAGAGTGCCAGTAGCCAGGGTGGGAAGATCTGTGTGTCTGTGTGTCTGTGTCTCTGTATCTGTCTGTGCCTCTGAGTGTTCTCTGATAATTGTTGCTTTTCTGTGAGAAAGTAACTGTTTTAAGTTTTCTGCAGTTTCGTAGGAAGTTTTAAGGAAGAGGAGTACAGCCTAGATTTTGTAATTTGTGTTTTGTGTTCTCATCTGTTATGTGTTTATTGTGGTTTAATCTGTTATTTTCATCGTTGTGTTTCCCATGTATTTTTTTTTTCTCCCGGCGCTTTCCGGGATGAAGCATTTTTTTCATTACGGCCATTCGAGAATTGAGTTGAAATTTGGCAGAAATTTGGGAAACTTTATTATGGATATGAGATTCCCACATTCCAAAGGAAATTGAGTCGAAGCAAGTAGCTGAAGAAGTGAGTGAAGAAATCGGGTAGAAAAATGCCGTTTATTTTTAAACACTGGTCGGGGAGAAGGGTCTGCACTGCGCAGGCGCGTGACGTAGCTCGCCAAGGTTTAAAAGCAGACCACCATATACAGCGGCCATCGTTGTAGCGGCCATCGTCGTAGTGGACTGAGTCAGAGTGGGACGGCTTTGGGTTAACAAGCTTCGGCGAGAACAGGCAGAAGCCAGGGTATTTTCCGGTAAGTTTTTTTATTCAGATTGTTTAGAGTAGAGAAAATGCCAGGCAGGATGTTGAAATGCTCCTCTTGCAGGATGTGGGAAGTGAGGGAGCCCTCCAGTGTCCCTGACAATGACACCTACAAGAAGTGCATCCAGCTGCAGCTCCTAACAAACCGCGTTAGGGAACTGGAGCAGGAGCTGGATGACCTGCGGATCATTCGGGAGAATGAGGAGATTATAGATCGTAGCCACAGGGAGGTAGTTATGCCAAAGGAGCAGAGGACAGGAAATTGAGTCACTGTCAGGCGAGGGAAGAGGAAAGGGCAGGCAGAGCAGGGTTCCCCTCTGGCCATTCCGCTCAACAACAAGTATACCGCATTGGATACTGTTGGGGGGGATGCCTTACCTGGGACGAGCTGCAGTAGCCGGATCTCTAGCACTGAGTCTGGCTCTGCAGTGCAGAAGGGAGGGTGGAAAAAGAGGAGAGCGGTAGTGATAGGGGATTTCGATAGTTAGAGGTACAGATAGGAGGTCCCGTGGTCGTGACAGAGAATCCAAGATGGTTTGTTGCCTCCCGGGTGCCAGGGTCAAGGATGTCTCTGATCGCTTGGATGGCATTCTGAAGTGGGAGGGTGACCAGCCAGATGTTGTGGTGCACATCGGTACCAATGACATAGCAAGGAAGAGTGAGGAGATCCTGGACAGTGTGTATAGAGAGCTTGGTAGGAAGTTGAAAAGCAGGACCACGAGGGTAGTAATCTCAGGATTGCTACCTGTGCTACGTCCCAGTGAGGGTAGGAATAGGATGCCCTGGAGGATGAACAAGTGGCTGAGCAACTGGTGTAGAGGGCATGGTTTCAGATTTCAGGAGCATTGGGACCTCTTCTGGGGCAGGTGGGACCTACACAAGAGAGACGGGTTACACGTGAACTACAGGGGGACCAATATCCTTTCTGGGAGGTTTGTCGGTGCTATTGGGGAGGCTTTAAACTAGATTTGCAGGGGGATGGGAACCAGAGTGCCAGAGCTGACAGTGTGGCTGGGGTGAAAATAAGTGATGTTAACAGTTCAAGCAAATCGGCTAATAGAAAAGTTGTGAGTGGTGGTAAAAATCTTCTGAGGTGTATATATTTCAATGCTAGGATTATTGCGGGGAAGGCGGATGAGTTGAGGGCGTGGATTGACACGTGGAATTATGACGTTATACCATTTAGTGAAACTTGGCTACAGGAGGGACAGGACTGGCAGCTTAATATTCCAGGGTTCAGGTGTTTCAGATGTGATCGAGGCAGAGGAATGAAAGGTGGGGGAGTAGCATTGCTTGTTAGGGAAAATATTAGAGCAGTGCTCAGGCAGGACAGATTAGAGGGTTTGTCTACTGAGTCCTTATGGGTGGAGCTGAGAAACAGGAAAGGTATAGCCACATTAGTGGGATTGTATTATAGACCACCCAATAGTCAAGGAGAATTGGCAGAGCAAATCCCCAGAGAGATACCAGGCAACTTCAGGAAACATAAATTTGTTGTGGTAGGGGATTTCAATTTTCCATATATTGATTGGGACTTCCATACTGTTAGGGGTCTAGATGGTTTAGAGTTTGTAAAATGTGTTCAGGATAGTTTTCTAAATCAATATATAGAGGAACCAACTAGTGGGGATGTAATATTGGATCTCCTGTTAAGAAACGTGTTAGGACAAGTGACAGAAGTCTGTGTAGCGGAGCACTTTGGTTTCAGTGATCATAACACCATTAGTTTGAACTTGATCATGGACAAGGATAGATCTGGTCCTTGGGTTGAGGTTGTTAACTGGAAGAAGGCCAACTTTGAATAAATGAGAAAGGATCTAAAAAGCATGGATTGAGATAGGTTGTTCTCTGGCAAAGATATGATCAGTAGGTGGGAAGCCTTCAAATGAGAATTTTTTAGAGTGCAGAATTTGTATGTTCCTGTCAGGATTAAAGGCAAAGTGAATAGGAATAAGGAACCTTGGTTTTCAAGGGATATTGCAACTCTGATAAAGAAGAAGAGGGAGTTGTATGACATGTATAGGAAGCAGGGAGTAATTAAGGTGCTTGAGGAGTATAAGAAATGCAACAAAATATTTAAGAAAAAAATCAGGAGGGCTAAAAGCAGACATGAGGTTGCCTTGGCAGTCAAAGTGAAGGATAATCCAAAGCCCTTTTACAGGTATGTTAAGAGCAAAAGGATTGTAAGGGATAAAATTGGTCCTCTTGAAGATCAGAGTGGTCGGCTATGTTCGGAACCAAAGGAAATGGGGGAGATCTTAAATAGTTCTTTTGCGTCTGTATTTACTAAGGAAACCGGCATGAAGTCTATGAAATTAAGGGAAACAAGTAGTGAGATCATGGAAACTGTACAGATCGAAAAGGAGGAGATCCTTGCTGTCTTGAGGAAAATTAAAGTGGATAAATCCCCGGGACCTGACAGGGTGTTCCCTTGGACCTTGAAGGAGACAAGTATTGAAATTGCAGGGGCCCTCGCAGAAATATTTAAAATGTCGCTGTCTACAGGTGAGGAGCCGGAGAATTGGAGAGTGGCTCATGTTTTTCGGCTGTTTAAAAAAAGGATCGAAAAGTAATCCGGGAAATTATAGGCCAGTAAGTTTAACGTCGGTAGTAGGTAAGTTATTGCAGGGAGTACTAAGAGACAGAATCTACAAGCATTTGGATAGACAGGGACTTATTAGGGAGAGTCAACATGGCTTTGTGCGTTGTAGATCATGTTTGACCAATCTATTGGAGTTTTTCGAGGAGGTTACCAGGAAAATGGATGAAGGGAAGGCAGAGGATATTGTCTACATGGACTTCAGTAAGGCCTTTGACAAGTTCCGGCATGGAAGGTTAGATAGGAAAATTCAGTCGCTAGGTATACATGGAGAGGTGGTAAATTGGATTAGACATTAGCTCAATGGAAGAAGCCAAAGAGTGGTGGTAGGGAATTGCTTCTCTGAGTGGAGGCCTGTGACTAGTGGTGTGCCACAGGGATCAGTGCTGGGTCCATTGTTATTTGTCATCTATATCAATAATCTGGATGATAATGTGGTAAGTTGGATCAGCAAATTTGCTGATGATACAAAGATTGGAGGCATAGTAGACAGTGAGGAAAGTTTTGAAAGCCTGCAGAGGGACTTGGACCAGCTGGGAAAATGGGCTAAAAAATGGCAGATGGAGATTAATACAGACAAGTGTGAGGTATTGCACGTTGGAAGGACAAACCAAGGTAGAACATAGAGGGTTAATGGTAAGGCACTGAAGAGTGCAGTTGAACAGAGGGATCTGGGAATACAGATACAAAATTCCCTAAAAGTGGCGTCACAGGTAGATAGGGTCGTAAAGAGAACTTCTGGTACATTGTCCTTTATTAATCAAAGTATTGTGTATAAGAGCTGGAATGTTATGATGAGGTTGTATAAGGCATTGGAGAGGCCGAATCTGGAGCATTGTGTTCAGTTTTGGTCACCAAATTACAGGAAGGATATAAATAAGGTTGGAAGAGTGCAGAGAAGGTTTACAAGGATGTTGCCGGGACTTCAGAAACTCAGTTACAGAGAAAGGTTGAATAGGTTCGGACTTTATTCCCTGGAGCGTAGAAGAATGAGGGGAGATTTGATAGAGGTATATAAAATTATGTTGGGTATAGATAGTGTGAATGCAAGCGTGCTTTTTCCACTGAGGCAAAGGGAGAATTAAAAAACAGACGACATGGGTTAAGGGTGCGGGGGGAATAGTTTAAAGGGAACATTAGGGGGGCGGGGGCTTCTTCACACAGAGAGCGATGAGAATATGGAATGAGCTGCCAGACTAGGTGGTAAATGCGGGTTATTTTTTAACATTTAAGAATAAATTGGACAGATACATGGATGGGAGTTGTATGGAGGGATATGGTCTGAGTGCTGGTCATTGGGACTAGGCATTAAATGGTTTGGCACAGCCAAGAAGAGCCAGAAGACCCGTTTCTATGCTGTAGTTTCTATGGTTTCTATGGAGTATTTGAGGAGTAATTCTTGTAGTTCCAATGTTTTTGTGTTTTCTAGTTACCCAGTGACTGATCAGGAGGAAATGCATTTGTATCCCCTTGCATTACAGAATAGCAAAGTGGTAGATGCTAATTTATGGTGATAATCCTGTTGTGCATTCCCGTGGATGCCGTTTGAATTTGCACTCTGGACCAATGGGTCTGATTGCTGAATTTGTATGAAGACTGCATATTATATTACAGAAGGGATGCCACTGATATCGATTCATTTGACGAGAGAAAAAAAATGTTGGGGATAAGTTATGTTCCTTCTCTGGTTTTGGCTTCTCTTCTCGGGAAACTAGTAAGCAGTCGTCTATTTCAGTCATCCTCAATCCAAAATATGGTAGCAGCCTTAATGGACATGAGCCTGAATAGACGCAGTGAAGTGATTTTTTTACCGGCTGGCATTTGCCTTCATGCCCCTCGTTTAATTGGAATGTCCTGACACTTAAACTGATTTCCCCACAAGACAGGAAGAGTTGGTGTAGGTAGTATGCTGAGTATAGGTACAAGCTGCAAGGTGGATAGCAAATGTGAGCAGGAGCCGTATTCTGGGATGGCTGTGTCTATGCTGA
The DNA here is from genome assembly GCF_030028105.1 of Mobula birostris. Lineage (NCBI taxonomy): Eukaryota > Metazoa > Chordata > Chondrichthyes > Myliobatiformes > Myliobatidae > Mobula > Mobula birostris. Next base: position 122,506,183 of record NC_092377.1, on the reverse strand, counting down.
TTGGTGTTATAGAGCTGGACAGTTGTTGGAAGCTTAATGACAGTTACTGGAAATGCATTTCTTAGGACTACACGTGCTCTGGTTGATATATGGTGCTGTATGTATGCCACGCCAGTATCCTGCATGAGCATCTGGCCATGTTGTTCGATAAGAGGTCTATTATAAAGAAAGGATGTTTCGAATGATACCCTTTCTCAGCATCGTACGACCACACTACACCTAGGAACTGATTTTAATGGCACTTGTAAAGTTAATAGTTAAAATGCTGCACTTACATTCCTAGTAAACATTACTCACTTTGTTGAATATATCTCAGAGTCAGTGTAAAAGTTTAAGTGGGGGACCAACCTACTAGCTGTGACACTCCAGTATGGGGCGGGTGACCTTTTGAGGCACAGAGAGCCTAGTAGGCTTCTATCAAATACTAGGAGGTGACTATGAGGTGTGCAGTATTGGGTATTTTACTCCTGAGTTTTTTGTTTTACTAATTCGGAAGTTCGTAGAGTTATACCAATCTGAAATTTGAAGCGTTACGTTCGCAACATTGGAGTGGTGGTGCGTCCTTTGGGAGCGTGCCTTATTCTGATTATTGAAAATCATTTCCTTTGTGATTGACAAGTTGAGAATCTGCAGTTGCTTTTCCCATGGGACAGCTTTCTGGTGTAAAGTTGCAAACATCCTGGCTATATAAAATAATACGTAGGTTTTCTCTCTTCTTTCTTTGCTTAAAGTAAGGATAAACAGGAACATTGAGAAGGTATTCTTAAATAATGACTAAAATACCTATACGCAGAGATTCATTTCTGTATCACTTGCCAAACCCACGAACCTGATTGAACATGACAGGCCTCTATCGTAGATATATTTCTGGAGCATCCGACAAGGAATGACACATCTTTTATTATCGTTCTATAATGCCAGTGTTCAGTATTCATTGTGGAAGTGCATTATCACAACTCACAGACACTTCATGAGACCATAAGACCATAAGACAAAGGAGCAGCAGTCGGCCATTCGGCCCATCGAGTCTGCTCCGTCATGAGCTTGGATCTTATCAAACCTGCTAATTCACTTTGGGGCTGCGAGCAAGATGGAATAGAATTTGGAGGTGGGCAAGCTAGACGTGAGATGCCGTGCACGAAATTTATCTCGTCGAGGGATGAAATAATAACTCTGAGGGTTCTGAATCATTGGATAATATTTTCAGTAATTGAAGTCTTCTGAGATATTGGGAAAGGACATTTGCTGAATTGTTTCACGGTAAGCTTCCATGTTTAATATCACAATGCGTTTTGCATATAAGTTTTCCTTCTAAATGGCAAGCTCTGCTTTAAGTAGGGTGTATTTTTATGATTCAACTAATACTTAAAAAGCTCGGGCTCTCGGATGAAATCAAGCGACCTGGCTTCTTTGAGTTCTCAGAACACGATTTTAGGCAAAAAGAAACATATGCAGTGCGAGACCGCTTTGAGCTCTCTAAAATTAGAAAAGTTGCTGTGATATGCAGATTGGGTACTTAAAAATAAAACACCGATAACAGTGCAGCTGCATGACGGTAAATACTGTAAAGGTGAGATCTACGGCGCTTCAGGGTGATTGGGTTCCATATAATTGGAACGCAGCTAGATTATTGTGATGTTGCTTCGAACCGGAATGAAAATATTGTATTCGCGGTACGCACCCTCTGTTATACCATTGCCAAAGGGGAAACCCGAAATGCTGATGAACAATATCAAACAGCGACAGCTGTCTCCTACCACCACTGAGACCACTATACCTACTTACTTATTACACTTTGCCGTTCGGACGGCAGCAAACACCGGCGAATCGCCCTGATGGACAATGGGGCTCTGGCTACCTTCTTACATGGGAATCCTGATCTATATGCATGAGAGCGAAAGTATATTCAGAGATGGAATAAGCTACAGTTGCTCTCCGAACAAAATACCGTCTCCCTATTGACGAGATCAGTGGGGATGTACCCATGCTCACTTCCCAGATACCTGAAAGTTCCCTTCTGTTTGGAAAGACAAAATGGGAACCTGTCTTTATACACTGGTGTTGGCAAATATTAATTGTCAAGCAATATCGTGTTCTTGAAGGACATATTTAAATGGACAAGGTAGACCTGTCCCTTTTAAGTAATACACAGAAAATAGCGGAGGAACTTAGCCGGCCAGGCACCATCTATGGGAAAGACTAAACAGTCGGCGTTCCTGGCGGAGATGCTTCATACGTACTTTTTATTAGATTAGATTATGAGGACACGCAGTCCTCTTTAATTGTTATTTAGTAATGGATGCATTAAGAAATGATACAATGTTCCTTCGGTGTGATATCACAGAAAACACAAGACAGACCAAGACTGACAAAAAACACATATTTATAACATATAGTTACAACAGTGCAAACAATACCGTAACTTGCTGAAGAACAGGCCATGGGCACGATTAAAAAAAAAAGTTCAAAGTCTCTCGAAAGGCCCATCATCTCACACAGACGGGAGAAGGAAGAAAACTATCTTCCTGCCATGAGCTACCAGCGCCGCAAACTTGTCGATGCAGCATCCTAGAAGCACCCGACCACAGTCCGACTCTGAATTGTCCAAAAACTTCGAGCCTCCGACCAGCCCTCCGACACCGAGCACCGAGCACCATCTCTGCCGAGCGCTTCGACCCCTGCCCTGGCCACTAGCAACAGGAAAAGCCGAGGATTCTGGGCCTTCCCTCCGGAGATTCTCGATCGCACAGTAGCAGCGGCAGCGAACCGGGCAATTCAGAAGTTTTTCCAGATGTTTCTCGATGCTTTTCCCGTCTGTTTTCATCAAATCAGAATTGTGCACGACCCCTATTTAACAAATACGATATCATTTCATCGGAGCGGCCACGCGCGCAGCGTCACACCGCCATCTTCTCCTCCCGCCATTCTGGGAAAAAAAAAGAGTAAAAAGCAGCATCTCTTTTTCACAGATGCTTCCTGGCCTGCTGATTTCCTGCGAGATAACAGAGTAAATTAGATTACAGTGTGCCATTACGGTACTTCTCTAAAGATATTTTGGAAACCCGAAATACGTTACTTGATTGCATTTGATAGAGGGATGGGAAGTCATCACCGATAAAGCAGATAATGCTACGAACACAATGGATTAAGGGCGATAGGTTAATTCCTGATAGGGTTACCATAATATCGTAGACATAGCACACCTTACAGCAAACATGAAAACCAACGTTTTGTTGGCCTTTGTTGATACTGCTGGCACCATATGCCCCAGTTGATTATAGTCTTCATACACATGAACGCTGTGGACAGGAATACATTTATTTTTATAAATGTTCTCGAACAACAATCAACTTTGAAGCTGTAAAGGACACCGTTGGATCGGACTTACCTCCGTCCCCCTTTGAAATGTTATTCTGAGTACACGATGAGGTGGGTATCTAGCAACTGTGACAGATGTATAGACCAAAGATATGTCCCTAAATTTCTGGTGCTAAAAGTATGTTGATGCCGCCACATTTCGTATGAGAAGAAACGTTAAGCATCTTCAGGCCTGAGGAAGAAAGGAGCAGATGCCAGAGTACAAAGGAGGGGTGATGTTAAAGGTGCCAGATAAAAGGTGATTGGAGAAGCCAGTTGGGTGGGAAAGGACAAGAGCTAGAAACGAAGATGTATGATAGGAGAGGAGAGTTGACGATAACAGAAAGGGACAAGGGACCAAGAGGGTGGAAATATGCAGGCCAAAAAAGGGTGATGTCAGATTTTGGAATCCAGGAAGATGGGAAGGTGAGATTTTTTTCAGGAATAGCAAATCGATATTCATGCCAAAAAGTTCGCGGAGACGCAGAGAGAATATAAGTTGTTGATCGTCGATCCGGAGGGTGATCGCATCTTGGCACTAGAGGAGACCATGGACAGACAAGTTAGTCTATGGGATGGGTACTCTCTGACACACACACTGAAAAGGTAGGGGCTGCTCAACAGAGTTAAATTGTCAAGCGGAAGTGGTATGTTTCTGAATGAGCACCAAAGAGACCCGAAAGAATTAATAAAATTCATTAATTCGTCACACACACCTGAAGCTACTCCGTTCGACGTCTTGCTCGTTACACGTGGCGTCCTTTTAGGACTTATGTTTTATGCTCAGGAACAGTATGTCTATTGGAGAGACAGCTCCGAGATGTGGAAGACTCGTTTTCTCGTTGTAACACTGTTGCTTTTAACATTCTGACCCAACATCAAGTTATAGGGAAACATCTGGAAACGATTGTGGCACCTTAACATTGCCATGGCATCGCACATTTGAAAGTGATTCGCTGTTGACGCGATTTAACAATATTTATTACGACCTCGCTTCTGTTAACACAGTGACATCTATCCACCAGCATCAAATACGATTATTGCCAGTTGTTTAATGGACCATGATTATTTGGTGATACAGGGTACCATGGAGTGATCTATGCAGCGATGGTTTTTCCTTCGCACTGATTTAGCGCCGACAGCTGTAGCAAATTGAGAGCTATGTACATTACAAAAGCGATTCCAGTTCATCCTCGCCGTGCTAGAAACATATTCCCGGATTTCGATTGCAAACACTACTGTGAAAGCTAAAAGCCAGTAGCAAGTGGTCTAATTGAAGGGAAGATTGGCCGATTTTAACAGTAGATTCTTGTCCCTAGTTATCTGGATGGCTCCCTCTCCTTTTCCGTGCTGTCAAAGCTATGAACAATATAACCAATATGCACAAGCACAACTTGAAAGGAGGTACCTTCTTATTGTTAATGGCCGAAAAATCTATTCATTTTGTTCTTCGTGGTACATCTGGACGCGCTGATATAGAGAGCCGATTTAGTTCTGCAAGTGTCGTAAAGGGTTTGTGATATACCTTCCGTCCCCTCCAGTGGAGTGTGACCTTATAGCCGAAGGACAAGGAAATACATATTGTGTGAAGGTAGAAGAACAAAAGCACATCCTATGTCTGTGTGGATAAGGGAAAATTTACAAAGAGTGCATGAAAATATTTCTAACTCTGCGTTGTTCTTTCAAGGTATCCTGCCGGACTGTTGTATTGTACTGCTCTATCGCTTGTTTAATGATTTGTTGCATACACGAGTTCTGTTTAATCCCGGAAGCGTAAAAATAACTTTATGATTTGTGAAAATTACAATACTGTTTCGGTAAAAGTTGTAAATTAAGTGAGGTGCGCTCATTGGAGAAGGGTGCGTAACTGTAGGAGAGTGATGTAAACCTAGAGTAACTGGCATCACATGATTTGCTGTTGTGTTTTTTTTTCCCTGTAAAGCACGTAAAGTGCAAAGATCATTGCAATTTGGCTCGATCATTCCTGATCACTATTTAGATTTTGCAAATCTTGTTCTAATCAAGTTATCAACATAATGTCGGTGACTTCCGTTTGAGATGAGGCTACATAGGTTAATGCGAATGTTCAGCTTAATTGTTGGACTGTATGATATTTCATATGTTAATAATTCTAATGATTATTGTTTTAATAATGCGTTTTCAGGTGAAGAGAGGTTCCATGTGTCTAGCTTGTCTAGACATTCAAAAGGTGCTATGTGTTGTATTAAGTTTTGAAATTATTGAATTAATGTCTGCAGAATCCAGGTAAAATGTAGATTGTCTGGACAAAGTGAAACACTGCAGATTGTTATTGCCTAATGATTGTTGATAGTAGCTGCATTCTTTCAGAGGGTTAGTCAACATTAACATGATTTTTTGACAATGCCTAAATGCTTGTTGATCACCTTGAAGGTCATGGATTTTATATTCGCGTTTGTTAAATTGGCTTGATTATTTATGTTTCTTTGAAATTGGACTAATCGCTAATACAGTGGCATGCAAAGGTTTGGGCACCCTTGGTCAAAATTTCTATTACTATGAATAGTTAAGTGATTAGAAGATGAACTGATATCCAAAAGTCATAAATCTAAAGATGAAACATTCTTTTCATTGTTTTAAGCAAGATTGCTGTATTATTTTTGTTTTGTACAATTATAGAGCGAAAAAAAAGGAAGGGAGCACAATGCGAACAATTGGATACCCCAAGAGATTTGAGCTCTCAGACAACATTTTCCAAGGTCTCAGACCTTAACTAGCTTCTTAGAGCTATAGCGTGCTCACAGTCATCGTTAGGAAAGGCCAGGTGTGTGACAGTCCGTTCCGTTGACTCCTCATTTCAGTTAATTTCCTTTTCCCCGTGTTCCACTGGGTTCGTTGATTGTGGCACTGGATCCTCATTCCAATAGGCATCATAAGCACATCTACTCGGTGCTGGTTCGTCACCGTAGCCAGTGCAGCTATGCTGGTCCCGGAGCCGCCGAGAATCGTGTACTCTAAGTTGCTTCGGAGCCTGTGGCTGTTTAATCAATTCAGTCGTTTTCCTGTCTGTCCAGCTGTGTTGCTGGCCGTTTTGCCGCTGCTCCGAATCAAGATGCGAAGTCTGTCGTTTTCATGTCCGGCTGACGGTTGCTGGCCGATTGCCGCCACTCCGATCCAAGATACAAATGGACTGTCATTGTTTGTTTTTTGTCGTCTCGTTTTCAGCTGAGTAGGTCCGGCCGTTTGTCGCTACTCCAAGTTGGAGATTCTGTCTGTTCGTGTCCAGCTAAGGGATTGCCAGTCGTTTGCGGCTTCATGAGCTACTCCGTGTCAAGATTCATATTGTCTGTCTTTGGTTGGTTTAGTCGTCTCTTTTCCAGCTGAGTAGGTCCAGCCGTTTGCCGCTACTCCGAGTGAGGAATTCTGTACCTTTGTGTTCAGCTGAGTGACTGCCGGCACTTTGCCGCTTCATTAGCTATCCCGTGTCAAGATATGGATTGTCTGTTGTTGTTTGGTTTGGTCGCCTCATTTCCAGTTTAGTGGGTCTGGCCGCTTGCTGCTAATCCTAGTTGGGTATTCTGTCACTCTGTGTCCGAGTCCCAGTTCAGGTCTATGCTCCGTGTTCAAGTCCAAGTCGTAGTCCAGACTCGAGTCCAAGTCCAAGTCGAGGCTCCCGGTCCAAGACCAAGTCCAAGTCCAAGCTTCGCGTCCAAGTTAGAGTCCAACTCCAGGCTTCGGGTCCAAGTCCAACTCTAAGTCCAGGCCCTGTGTCGAGGTCTTTGTTCAAGCCCAAACCTAGTCCAAGCTCCGGGTAAAGTCCAACTCCAATTCCACGCTTCCCTTCCAAGTACGAATGCAAGTACAGGGTCTGTGACCAAGTCCATGTCCAAGTCCAAGCTCCGTGTCCGAGTCCAAGTACAAGTCCAGGCTCCATGTAGAATTCAAGTCCAAGTCCAGGCTCTGTGTTCCAGCTCCTCCTGTTTGTTGTCCGGCATCCTCGTCCGCGTAAGCATTCTATCCTCGCTCCCCGGCTTTCCTGGCAACTATTAATAAACACACTTCTGTTAATGTTACTTACGTGTCTGTGTCCTGCTCTTGGGTCCACGATCTTACGCTGCATTGTAACAAGTTGATGCAACTTTCAAATCTTTATACGTAACCTGACTCCTCAAACTTTGTCCTGAAAATCAGCAGTCACGGACTCCTCTAAGCAGCTGCCTAGCACTGTGAAAATTAAAATAAATGATGCCCAAAAAGCAGGAGAAGGCTATAAGAAGATCGCAAAGCGTTTTCAGGTTGCGTTTTCCTCAGTTCGTAATGTAATTAAGAAATGGCAGTTGACAGGAAAGGTGCAGATCAAGTTGAGGTCTGAAAGACCAAGAAAACTTGCCCAGATAACTGCTCGTAGCATTGCTAGAAAGGCAAATCAAAAACTCCGTTTGACTGCAAAAGACCTCCAGGAAGTTTTACCAGACTCTAGAGTGGTGGTTCACTGTTCTACTTTGCAACGACACCTACACAAATATGACCTTCATGGAAGAGTCATCAGAAGAAAATTCTTCCTGCGTCCTCATCACAAAACTTAGCGTCAGAAGTTTGCAAAGGAACATCTAAACAAGCCTGATGTATTTTGGAAACAAGTCCTGTGGACTGACGAAGTTAAACTATAACTCTTGGCTGCAATAAGCATAGGTATGTTTGAAGAAAAAAAAGTGCAGAATTTCATGAAAAAAACACCTCTCCAACTGTCGGGCACGGAGGTGGATCGATCATCCTTTGAGCTTGTGTTTCAGCCAGTGACACGGGGAAGATTTCACTGGTAGAGGGAGAAATGAATTAAATTAAATACCAGCAAATTCTGGAAGCAAACCTCACTCTGTCTGTAAAAAAAAAAAACAGAAGATGAAAAGAGGTTGGCTTCTACGACAGGATAGTGATCCTAAACGCACCTCAAAATCCACAATGGACTACCTCAAGAGGCGCAAGCTGAAGGTTTAGTCATGGCCTTCATAGTCCCCCGACCTAAGCAAAATCGAAAATCTGCGGATGGACCTCAAAAGAGCAGTGCATACAAGACGGCCCAAGAATCTAACAGAACTACAAGCCTTTTGCATGGAACAATGGGCGAAAATCCCCCAAACAAGAGTTGAACGACTCTTAGCTGCTACACAAAGCGTTTGCAAGCTGTGATACTTGCCAAAGGGAATGTTATTAAGTACTGAACATGGAGGGTACCTAAACTTTTGCTTCGGGTCCTTTTCCTTTTATGTTAATTTGAAACTGTAAAAGATGGAAAAAAGTAATTTTGCTGAAAATATTAAAGAAATGTGTCATCTTTAACTTTGTGCCTTTAGGAAATCAAGTCATCTTTTACTCGCTTACCTATTCACAGTAACAGAAATTTTGACCGGGGTGCCCGGACTTCTGCATGCCACGGTATATGTACTTATTTTGTTGTTGTTGTCGTTTTTGTTTGCTTTTCTAACGGTCAAAGAATTCAGAGACGAGAGAGAAGGAAGATCATAGGTCCTTGGCCCAATTGAATCAGGAGCGAGAGATGAATTAACTCATGGGTCCGTGAATGAGAGTTACAAAGGAGCATTCGTGGGTTTCGATGTTTTCGGCGGCCCACAAAACCGAAATGTATTAGCAATGGGAAATAAAGAGTAAAGCAGACTCAAATGGAACGGCCGTTGTGTGCTTGGACCAGTGTAGGAATGTTGAGGCTTTGCCTTAAAAAAAACTTGTGAGAGGTAGAAATTAAGTATATGACTTTTTTTTAATTTTCATTCTTCATTTCATAGTGCATAGTGAGAACGGCTCCATGAGCTGTGCTGTGTTCTTTGAGTGAGGCGTTGGAATTCTAGGAGATCTCCAGCCTCCCGGATAACTTATAATGATCAATTAACTTACCCAGTACGTCTTTGGGCTGAGAGAAAATTCGGAGCGCACGGGAGAAAACATTGGCTGTCCACAAGGATGACATATTGAATCAGCTGACAAATTGTGACAACTGGATTTGAAATTCGAATTCCAAATAGCACCGAGCTGTAATTGTTACACTAGCCTAGAGACCATGGCCGCATTTCGATTAATACTTTGAACAAACAAACAATATATAGAACTTGAATATTCTACTGAAATGATGGGAAATACAAATTTCAGGCAGTTATTACTTAATAATTTTAGTATGTGCCTAAATTTAGACTCTAATGAAACGGACTACACACCCCAGCCCTATACCTGCCGTCGTTCTTGTGGTACAGTACTTCTTCCTTGCAATCCGCTAACAGATAGCAATAAATCGATTTAAGGTTAAATCAACTAATTTAACCAACCTGAACAGTCCTTGGCGACGTACAGGCGGACCGTCTTCACTCTGCCTAATACCGAAGTGATGTTGAGGAAACTGCCTGGGAAGTAAACAATCAGATATCCTTCCAATATAACGTTCATGACCACAACCATAGACCCTGATGCTAAACTATAGGCGATGCACATTCTGCTGTGTTGCAGAATAACAATCAAAATGACGTTCGCTGTCGAAAGAGAAACAAGCAAAAACTTAGCGTATCATGGAACTAAAATCTCGCCAATCTTGCTCAACGGCACAGAAAGAAAATATACACGCATGAATAAACTACTTTAACAGTCAGCGCTGAATTACCGATAAAGAATGGGTAAATGCCTCAGGTCAAAATGAGAAACAGATTACCCCACCGATGATAAAATATCAAAGTAAATCTAACATTGACTGGGCTTCATAACCCAGGGACTCAGGCAAAGATCCGTTCTGAAATGTTCTTGATTAATTTCTATTTTTCGAGCTAGACTAGTGTTTGCATTTCACAGCAGAATAGAAGATCGAAACATTTTACTTTACGGAGAGACTATTGCATGCTGCAGCCCGACTGCAAGTGGAGTTCGTAGTGTCAGGAAGCATAGACAGAATGTCAGCGATAGTAATTCCGCAAAAACAGAAAGCTAATTTTGTTCGAGATGAAGACAACCCCATTCAGAAGATGACTGATCTTTTACGCTTGAATGTCCACAGGTTCTTGCATTGTAGTCAATGATGTTTGTGGGTGACGAGGGCCATGACTGGAGTTTATATTCTACAACAACGACAAGTTACACCGTGTGACAGTTTTACACATTCACTCAGGGTGTACACATTCACGGTGATTTACTTGAAAAAAAAAGAATATTATATAAGCGCAAAGAAATGCATTGGCTGACGTCAGCTAAACGGGTGAAGTAAGCATTTTTATTTCGGGACCAGAAGCAGTTGCCACAAACTCAACAGAAAGCACTATACACGGATCGTCCGTCTACACAATACTACATCCAGGGGAGATAAACGTAACCGATGTCACCACGACCCCCTCCATTCATCCAACGGTGAAATCAATCAACGAGTGGCCGAGCTGACATCTGTAATGACTAACAAAAAATATACATAAAAGTAAACATTGGATACGATATTCAAAAGCCATTTCAGAAGACGACCGTTAAAATTTCTGCCTTACATCTTGGGCGTTGTTTTTTTTTTCTCTACCGGGATAACTAATAGACATATTAAATGACAGCACAGTAACAATATGCCTGTTTATGAATGGATTCAGCATGGTCCCGTCCTTCATGCAATATATTTCACATTGCAAATCTTTCTATGGGTAAAAGCAAAGTATTTCATCATCAGATTAATTTAATGTTGATTAAAGTCTGTAACTGTATTCTTCTGTATTATACATAGCAGGTGGAATAGTCAAACTTACCAAGTGCAACTGTACAGCAGGCGAACAGGCATTACGGCCCATGTTGTTATTTAATCGTCAAACACTGGAGGATATTACGTCGATGCGATGAAGAAATTTGAAAGCGAACTTCGGCAAAATATAGTAACACAAAGAATTCCGGATTACTGGTATGCGTTGGCAAGGGTAGTGACGCCCGTGAACATAATTTCGATGGTGTTGTTTAAGAGTCATGAAATAATGGCAATGGTCATGTAAACAATGCAGTGATTTGGATGATATATAAGAATATGGGTTTAGTTTCAGTCGTCAGCACGTCGGCACGAACATATTTGGCGAAAGTACAATTGCTTTTCCTGTGCAGTTCTGCTTCCCCAAACAATTCTGTATTTTATTTAAGTTATTATTTTCTTATTCGTCGTGTGTGTGTGTGTGTGTGTGTGTGTGTGTGTGTTCTTTTTTTCTGTTTCTTTCTGTATTCCCATTGTATTTTTCACCACGGCTGTTTATGTGTAGCCATGGAAAAGAGATACCAGTAGCTAAATTTCCTTGTACTCTGCGAATAGACTTCAATCTGTGCCCTCCGATGTGCATTGATAAATGTCTCATTCGATGTTTTGTTCTCGAATCTTACCTCTTTCGCGTAACTTAAGCGATATATGCCGAACAGGTTTAGAATTCGAATTGAAATCCAAAGTTTCTTATCGTATAGATATTGATCGACAGGAATATTTTTGGCTGTGTGTGTGTGTGTGTGTGTGTGTATGTGTGTGTGTGTGTGTGTGTGTGTGTGTGTGTGTGTGTGTGTGTGTGTGTGTGTGTGTGTGATTTCAAATTTCGCAAACTATTCGAGAAAATCAATTTCCAATCTAATCCGTAAATAGCCGGGATTCCATGTGTTGAGTTGGGACACGCTGTTGTCTTACCGGAGGAGGGCACTATTACTGAAAAGATTCTAACTGCTCTCATTCAAAGACGTGCTTATACAGAAGAGATTGTTTTCAATAGCGACAGTAGAGCGTGGGAGCGTCTTTTATTATGTCATCCATTTAGACCGACGAACCACCATAAAACAAAAGTAACTTTTTTTGACTATTTTTTGTTTATTATTTCCTTCTCCAAATTTGGTGTACTTTTATACACTATTATCTGCACGAGATAAAACCGCAGGTAAGGGAGCTACTGTAGTAGTCTGACATAATGATCCCTACCTTTCCAAGGCCCACTGCCAACACTCAGACATATCCTCTCAGTTAACGATCGTACAGGACCCCACTAAGGAACAACAGACCATTGTCTCTCACGCTATCACCAACCTTATTGACTGGGGACCTCCCATCCTCCGCACCAACTTTATAGTTCCCACACCCCGCCCATACTGTTTCTACCTCCTACACAAGATTCACAAACCCGCTTGTCCAGGTAGATCCATTGTTTCAGCTTGTTCCTGCCTCATTGAGCTCATATCAGCATACTTCGACTCTATATTATCTCCCCTTTATAAAACCTTTCCTACCAACTTCCGTGACACCTCAAGTGCTTTTGATCTATTTCAATGATTCAAGTTCCCTGGCCCCATCATCTTATTTTTTACTGTCGATGTCCAATCCCAATATATCCCCATCCTCCACAATGTAGGCCTCAATTATCTTCTCTTTTTTTTTTCTCTGGACGCCAGACCTAACCAGTTCACCTCCATCACCATTCTCCTCCGTCTAGCGGATCTTGTCCTTACTGTCAATAATTTCTCCTTTGACTCCCCCCCCCCTTCAAACAAAAGGGGTAGCAATGTGCACTCGCATGGGTCCCAGCTACGCCAACATCTTTGTTGGTCATGTCGAACAGTCTATGTTCCAAACCTGCACTGGTGACCGTCCAACACTTTTTTCCTACGCTACATCGACGACTGCATTGGTGCTGCTTCCTGCACCCGTGTTGAACACTTCAGCTTCAGACACTTTGTCTCCAAGTTTCACCCTGCCCCCAAATTCACCTGGTGCATTTCCGACACCTCTCTTCCAGTTCTCCATCTCACTGTCTCTATCTCCAGATACAGTTTACCCACTGATGTGTATTACAAACCCATGGACTTTCACTGCTACCCGGAAAATACTTCGTCCCACCCTGCTACTTGTAAAAACGTCATCCCCTTTTCTCAATTCCTCCTTCTCCGCCGTGTCTGCGCTCAGGATGAAGCTTTTCATTCTCGAACAAAAGAGATATCATCCTTTTTTCAAAGAAAAGGGCTTCCCCTCCTCCACAATTGACTCTGTCCTCAACTTAATCTCCTCCATTTCACTCACGTCTGCTCTTGCCCTATCCTCCCGCAACCCTACTAGGGATAGGGGTCCTTTTGTCCTCACCTATCTCCCCACCAGCTTCCACGTCCAGGACATAATTCTCTGAAACTGCCGGCTCGAACGGAAACCTATCACCAAGCAGATCTTTCCCTCCCCCACCTTAACACCCGACATCCTGCTTTTCGCAGGTACAACTCCCTACGCGACACTCTCGTCCATTCGTCCCTCCCCACTGATCTCCCTCCTGGTATTTATCCTTGCAAGCAGATCAACTGCTATACCTGCCCCTACACCTCCTCTCTGACTACCATTAAGGGCCCGAAACAGTTATTGCAGGTGAGGCAATACATCCCATGTGAGTCCGTGGGTGTCATTGGCTGTGTTTGGTACTCCCGGTGTGGCCTCCTGTCGTTGGTGAGACACGACACAGGTTGAGAGACGCTTCGCTGAAAATCTATGCTCCGTCCAGGAGAACAAGTTGCGTCTCCTCGTGCCCGCCCATTTTAATTCCATTTCCCATTCCCATTCTGTTATGTCTATCCATTGCCTCCTGCGCAGTCGTGATAAGGCCACACTCAGGTTGGTGGAACATCACCTTTAATTCCATTTGGATAGCCTCCAAAGTGATGGTATGAGCATCAATTTCTCAAACTTCTGGTTATGCCCCCAACCACACCCTCCTTCTCAATTTCCCCTTTCTCGCCTTATCTTCTAGCCCGCCCATCGCCTCCCTCTGTTGTTCCTACACATTTTTTTTCTTTCTTCCATGGTTTTCGTGGCCATCTACGACCCCGTCATAAGGAGGTGGCTGGGAACGGACCCAAGTGCTAGACACAGACACTGGAGTACTAGGGGCAGGACAAGGATACAGGGTGAGGGCAAGGACATGGGCACGAAAACCGGGAACCCGGAACAGGACAGGAGAAGAGAGCTACGAGCCAGGGCTTGGACTCCAAGCCAGAGACTGGGCAAGGACCCAGAACCTGGGTCTTGGCTCTGGCTCGGACCCCAGAACTAGGCAAGGACGTGACTTGACTGGCAGGTAGCACGAGGCTGGAGTCTTCAGGCTTGAGCCTTGAGGCGTGGCTGGAGACTTGAGGGGAGGCTGGAGACCAGAGACTTGAGGCGAGGCTGACGTCCAGAGAATTAGGGCGAGGCTAGAGACCAGAGACTTGAGGTGTGGCTTGAGACCAGAGGTTTGAGGGGAGGCCAGGGACCAGCGGCTTGCGGCGAGGTTTCAAACCAGAGGCTTGAGACTAGAGACTTGAGCCGAGGCTTGAGGCAAGAGACTTGGGGCTTGGGGTCTTGAAGCTTGGCTTGGCACGAGGCTCGGCTAGAGACTTGAGGCGAGGCGAAGCTTGGCTAGAGGTCTGGGGTCTTAAAGCTCCTCCTGGGCAGGGCGCGGTACTCCTGAGCAGGGCACGGATCACCTGGGCAGGGCGATGATCTCCACTCGACGGAGGCAAGGGACAGGAAGGGACAGAACCCACCGCAGGGTAACGGCAATAGAAAGCGAGACAAGAACTTCAGGCGAGGTGAGGTGAGAGTTACCGGCAAGACCAGGCAAGGCTTCAGGCAAGGAAACAGAAGGCAGGGGAAGGGATACAAGGAGGAATGACAAGAACAACCCAGCAGCCACGCCCTGGTCTCTGGAGGTATTTATGCAGTCAGCCCCATCGAGAATCAGCTGTCTCAATTAGAGTTCAACAGGAACAGAAACAGGGTAAACAGAAAAACATGGAGCAAGGGTCGATGGACCGGACCGTGAACCGGAATTCGAATTTCACGGACCGGGCCATGGCAGACCCAGGATATCCACATCTTTGTATCTGCCTGTCCCACTTGCGTTCGGTACAAGACAACACGCCAGCGCAGTGCTGGTCTTTTAAGTCCACTGCCTGCACCCTACCGCCCCTGCTCCCAACTCTCAGTAGATTTCATCACTTGTCTGCGCCCGTCTAATGGAAACACCGCCATTTTAGTAGTTGTGGATCGATTTTCTAAGACTGCCAACTTCGTTGCCCTCCACAAGCTCCCATCGGTTCGTCAGACTGCCACACCCATGGTTATGTGTTCAGCCTCCAGGGCTTTCATCAAGACATAGTGTCTGATCGTGGACCACAATTCACTTACCACTTTTAGAAGGTTTTCTGCTCCCTTGTGGGAGACACAGCCAGATCTTCATCTGGCTTCCACACCCAATCTAATTGCCAGACTGAGAGAGTGAACCAGGAGTTGGAGACAACCCTGCATTGTCTTGCCTCTTCCAAACCCACATTCTGCAAATCCCAAATGGTTTGCGCAAAGGTCGCCCACTATAACCTCCAGTTGTCCGTCACCAGTATGTCTCCCTTTGAATGCCAGAAGGGAGTCCAGCACCCGCTCGTCCCTGACAGGAAATTGACGTAGGAGTCCCTGCTGCTGAACTGCTGATCCAGAGGTACAAGCATCCCTGGAGACGAGACAGAAACAACATTCCCGGCAGGCTCATCGGCTCCGTCGACAGCTATTCAAGCCAGGAGAGGTGTACTGGTTTGCATCAAGGAATCTTCCACCGAAAGTAGAGAGCCGGAAATTGGCACCGCGCTATGTTGGACCGATTGTGCCGTAAAAGGTTGTCAACAAGTTGTCCTATAGGTTTTGTCTAGCAACATCATTGAAGATCCACTCAGTTTTCCATTTTTCACAGTTCGAGCTGGTTACTACCTCTCCCTTGGTCCCAGTCACCTCACCTGCACCTCCTCCCCGCCTCGTAGATAGTTCCCTTCTCTATACGGTGCGGCACCTCCTCGCATCTGGCTGGTTACGTCGTAAGGACCAGTACCTTGTGGACTGCGAACGGTATGGTTCTGAAGAACGTCCTTGGATCGCGGCTAAAGTGATCTTGGACAAGTCGCTGATCCGGGACTTCCAGTGGACTCAGGTCTGTGGCGCCTTAGGGGCTGCTCCTAGAGAGGGGTGCCCTGTCACATACCAGGATTCGGCAGCGCAGTAGATACGGTAATTGCCCTTGTGAATATGCACGTGTCCGCTAATTATTATTCCATTGTGATAGTATTTAACTCGATACTTTTCGTCGTAGTGCTTGTCGAGAATTCAACAAAGCACAGTAACGCTTCGCTCCCTGTTTGCATTCGGCATTACCTGAGAAATTACACGTCAAGCAACTGGCTCTGAAGACGAGTGGTATTCGTTTTATATTATTGCTGTTCTTTTCAGTTTCGTTTTCCCGTTTGAGAGTTTTACTTACCTGTTTGGCCGAGCGTTTATTGTTTTCTTTCCCCTTGAACACTGTTTGCAGTAAAGTCTATGAACTATCGACCCGCTTCAGTGTCTGTCACTCCGCACGTGGGCCAGATGCGAAACGTGTAACAGTCCTGTTTAAATATATCGACTGTCGGAAGATTCAAATATAGTGGATTGCAGAGGGTGTTTGCTCAGGACCCGAAGGCAGCGCCTCAGAATACAGGGACACCTACTTAGAACAGAGATTAATCACTGTTTTTAGATGTAGGGCGTTCATTGGCGCAGACAGCTGTGGGAGCTTGTTCATTGGGTTATTTAAAGCGTAGGTTTCAGAATGTGGTGGAACTTGTGAATGAGAGCCACGTGGAACGTGTGCAACGTACATTAAAAAAGGTGTAATTTCTTGTTGGACTAACTCGTTTATAATTTTTATGTTGAAGTAATTGCAGGCCAGGTAAAATATGACCAGCTTCTTAAATCACATTAGATTTATCAGCCACATGGTAGTATCGATTGGACTTCATAATGAAAAACGTCTAGGAAAAGAAGCAATTCTGATGCTAATAAGTATGACAATAAAAATAAATACATTTATGGTAACGCAGGAATAGCATGAAGATATAAGTGACAATTCAGATAGTTTGTGTTGCTTAATGGTAATTATTCGAAGTAAATTACGATCAAGCAGTGAATACTGAGGAGAGGTATTCATCACATTAGACTAAAGGCAATCCATTATATTGTTCCCAACTCTCCATTATATGTTTTTTTTTTAAGTTTATACCAAACAGGATGAAGATTAAACCATTATATCGTTGGATAAATGGAAATAAAAATGAGGCTCCAAATTATATAGGCGCATTCCGGAAAAAAAAAACGAGGTTACCTTTATTCCATTTGTATCAAAGGAACAATTGACTAATACAGTTCGCACCTGGGACAGAGAACAAACAGGAAATATCAATACCAATGTGTAAAATATATGTTCTCAATCAGCAATCTGAGTTAAATTTCAAAATCCGTTATACACCTGAGAGTTGATTGCCATTCTAATGAAATAAAAATTTAAAAACAACTTCGAATTGAAAAAAAAACTGAAAAGGATGGTTATGAGCCATGTCAGAGGTAAGGGTTAGATTTTTCTTGGAGTAAGGTGAAATGTGGATACAACATCGGAGGCCAACTTTCCATATTGTGCTCTGATCTTCGTTGTTTCTTGCTCTATGTTGTAAAAGCAGAGATACGTTCGTACGTAAGTGATTATTACATGTAAGTTAATATTCAGTATTAATGGCATGATAAGAAACTAAGGCTACAAAAGAGGAACTTGAGCACTTTACCAGAAATTGTTGAGAGAGCAATTTACCGAATCTCTACGAATCAAATTCAGTGAATGCAAACTGAACCGAAATTGTGTATAGCAGCGTTCGAATGAGGCATCGGATGTTTATTCGGGAGTGTGCTGCGGGCATGAGCATCGAACCCAGAAGGTAAAATTCCAATAGATACGCAATGGAAATAATTCAGGTTGAGAATGATGTACTCTGTTGGGAAGTCAATTGCTGCATCAAGTATTTCGACTAACTTCCACTGACTGAGATGAGGATGATTGAATATACATGGGTTCTTCCACTAATGTTATGAAAGCCATCTGGGGGAAAAAATGAATGGCTTTTGAGCGATTCATGGAAGGGATTATTTGCCATAATGCATTCGTGTTTGTGGAATTTCGCATGGATTGAAAGGAGAGAAATAAGATTGTTCTGTAACTGTCTATGGTGCAGACGGTATTTGATTTCTGAGGACACCTACGGCCAAATGTGAACATAAATATTTGTATGCTGTGTTATTAAGTTGAACTCGATTTTGTAAGACGTTGTGCAATTGGAAATGACGTCAATTACGAGTTGTGCTGATGGTAAACAAGCTATTAAACACAATTCATCTTATATTCAACGTTCATTTAGTATGATATCAATGTCCATCTTTGAATTACATTAGCTGTATGAATCATTCGATATACGAATATTTTCTTTATTTCGTCTCTGACCTTATTTTGTGTAACTGAGTAAATAAATGTATTCGTGCAGCATCTCAGAAGCAGTAGCACAGATCCAGTCTCCTGAAAGATATAAGCAGGATCACTGTGACCTGTAATAAAATACTGGTTCGTAATCCGAATATATATGCAGTTTATTAAGAAAGGGGGCCACAGCGGTATGAAGTTGGCTGATATAGCAAAGAGTGAAATGATAGATCTTCTCCGGTTTTCTATCTGGGGGTCGGCAATCTCTTCTGTCTCCATCTCGCCCTGCAGTGTTCGGCGAATTCTATTTGCCAATATTATACACTTCACGGTCAAAGTATTGAGACACAAAATGATAAAAGTTGGAAGAAAAGGAATACATATCCAACCAAAATAAGAATATGATTGCCAAAATGGTGATGTGTGAAAGACTGGTCTTAACCGACAGTACCAGGGTAGGTTATTCATTGAATACATACTTTCCAGTGCGAAGAACCAGGGGATAATTTTTAAACAGCCCAGAGTTGCCACTGTTCCTATAATGGTAGCGGCTGCTTTGGTCGTGCAAAATCTAGCATTCACCTTCTAACAACAGATGGCTAAAAAGCGGTCGAAAGTAAACGCGACTGTTAACCAGACTGAAGCATCCCTGGTTGCATAAATTAGAACGGTTTTGGCCCGACATGCGGTCGTAAGTGACAGGTAGTTCCCAGGAAAATAAATGCCAACGATGCGATGCAGTATAACGCTGGTGAAAACAACCAGAATGTCTGCCCGCGACATGGCAATCAAGTAGCAAGTGATGCATTTCGAAAGTCCGCACTTGTCCTTATACAGGATCGCTATCGCCATGGTATTAACTGCAGAAACGAGAAGGACACAACGAAATTGCAAGATTGAAATAACAGGGCAATTATAGGTATATTTCAGGACGTTAACCGATCTATGCCGACCTCTGTCAATGATAACTGTTGTGCTCTATGACTCTATAATGTAAGGATCATTCCAGTTCAGTGCAGATTTTTTTTTTAACTTTCCCTGACACGTGACTCATTTCCGTTCGGGTATTCTGAAATCAGCATTTCAAATTAAACACTAACTGTGCCTCTGTAAGTGCAGCTAAACCTCATGCTACGTAATTCCTATTAACTCACAAAAAATCATGGCGCAAAAATGCACTACGGAGCGGAACCAAGCCGTTTAATTTATCGATTCCGTGAGGAACTATTTTTCTGTCCAGTTTTAAAAGTGTCAGTAACAGCTTCGTCCCTTCCTCCAGTAGATTTCTGAATGGGTAATGTCATTTGTCGTGCTCTTTTTGCACATTTAATTTAATTGTATATGTTTATTGTAATTGATAGATTTCAGTTATTTTGCATTGCAATGTACTGCATCCGCAAACATTGATTTTCAAGACAACTTGATGGTTAACACAAAAAAGGGCAAAACAAAATACACAACAAACGTCCAACAAATTCAAGAAAAACAGAAAATGTAAGGGCATACCAGTAGCGTACCTACACTTTATAGGATCCTATAGAATTTTAACTCGAGCTAATTACAATCAAGCAGTAAAACCCATGAAAATCAAATGGCAAAACTCATTCCCCAAAACCTTGATTTAACAGTCAAACTCATGAAACACACTATACCTTGTAATAAATCAATGCATGAACCGCGTTTTAGAGCTAGAGTCTTACAAATTATATTCCGATCGATACATTATTACAGAGAAGGCAATCCACAATAACCGCCATAGATAAAAAATCACGAAAAAAAATTAATAAATAGAACCACCTCAAACACGCACAACTTGCAGAGATCAATAACTGAAATCATCAGAAATATGTTGAATGAAGTTCGAAAACTGAAATACTATGGAACATGAATAGGGTATACATTATCCAAATAAGATTTTTTACAACTTTACTAGCTACAGCGGAATTATCAGTTCAGAGACCTAATACGCTGAAATAAAACAGGAAAACGAAAGACAATGGAACATGAGCATAGTATACTTTATTCTAATAGTAATACCTACAACTGGTAGAATTAAAACTTCACTACAAAATCGCATCAAAACTTAGGCCACATTAAAATGTGTATGTAAATCTCCAGAATACCGCAATGATAAACACTACTTTTTTTTTCACAAGTTCCTATCAATTGAACAACTAGTGTGCTTGGCACTGCCTGTACATTAGATTTTAATCGCTTAAGCTGAGAAAAATCTAAACGTTCATAAAATACATCAATAATTAGAAATATACGCACGGAGTGAAATAGGTGCATACTATGCAGTCACAAAACTCGAAATAATGATATTAAACTGAACAATAAATATATAGAACGTGATATAAAGAGTCCTTTAACGTGAGTTCTTCGGTAGTGAGACAATGAAGTTGAGTGAAGTAGTCCTCTTCGGTGTGATAGACTGATGGTTGACGGTTAATCATCGTCCCTGAGCTTGGAGGTGTGAGCTTCTGTACCTTCTTCCTGATGGCAGCAGCAACAGGTGGACATGAACTAATTCCTGATGATGAATGTTGCTTTGCTGCGTCATCGCTTTGTGTAAATGTGTGCAATGGTGGGAGGGCTTTACCACTGATGAATTGGGCGGTACCAGTATTTTTGTAGGATTTTCCGTTCTTGTAGATTGGTGTTCATATCCCAGTTTGTGATGCAGCCAGTAAATAACTCTTCATCATACATCTGTTGAGGTTTGTCAAACTTTTATAAGTATATCATGCCAAATATTCACAAATTCCTTGGGAAACAAATGCCCTGCTGTGCTTTCTTCATAATTGCGCTTAATTGCTGGGCCCAGGAACTGTACCAAGTCTACCCTCATCCTAATACGCTTCAGGGAATAGATTCCTAAACTATTCACACCTCCCCCATAGCTCAAATCCTCTATTCTCTGCAAAATATTTCTATATTTTCTTTCTACTCTTTCAATGCTACGAATAAATTCCCCGAATTACACAAAATACACCACAGATGGTTTCACTGTTGCCCTTCTGACAAGCCTTTCTGTTTCCTGCTGTAATATGTAATCCAAATCCCGGCTGCTGTTTGAAAGTCTGTATACAACTGCCATTAGGGGCCTTTTACACTTTCCTTTTCTTATCTAAACCCACAGAGATTCGACACCTTCAGAGCCTCTGTCATTCCTTTCTAATGATTTAATATTACTTCTTATACACGGGTCAACAGCAAGACCTCAACCTACCAACCTATCTTTCCGATATACGGTATAACCTTGGACATTCAGCTCCCAATAGCAGCCATCCTTTAGCCAAGTTTCAGAGATGACCACCAGGTCATACTTGTCAATCTGTAGCTGAATTTCAAGATTGTTCATTTGATATATCATGCTGTCTGAATTCAAATATAACACTTTCAGTCCAGTATTTGTTGTTCTCTGTTTTAACTGCACCACGGGTCTATTGTCCTGTCACTCATCCACTGCCTGTGATTATTAATCATCACCTGCCAGTCCTTTCTATCATCTCTGATGCACGCTGTCTTTGATTTATTTCTGCTTTTTACTTCCTCAGGCCTAATACTCCGGCTCCCGTTCTCCTGCCAAATTACTATAAACTCTCCCTAACGGATCTGTTAAACTGCTGCTAGGATATTGGGCTCTTCTGGGTTCAGGTGTAAACCGTCCTTTTTATACAGGTCCTACGTCGTTCAGAAGTGGCCCGAATGATCCAGGAATCTGAAGTCCTGCCCCGTGCACCAGTCTCTCAGCCACACATTTATATGCCTGATTATGCTATTCTTGCGCTCGTTAGCATATGGCACAGGCAGCAATCCTGAGATTACTGCCCTGAAGTTCCTGCTCTTCAGTTTCCTCGCTAACTCCCCGATTTCCCTCTTCAGGAATTGCTCCCTTTTTTCTATTATGTCATTGGTACCAACGTGTACCAATACTTCTGGGAGTTTACCCTCTCCCTTCAGAATACTCTGTACCCAATCCGACAAATCCTGTACCCTGGCATCTGAGAAACAACACGCCATACTGGTCTCGCTATCAGGCTGACAGAAACTCTTGGCTGCTCCCCTCACTATAGAATCCCCAATGACTACATATTCCTTATCTTCCTCTTTCCTTTCTGCACCACGAAACCAGCCTCAGTGCCAGAAAGCCGATCGCCGCGTCGTCCTCTGTCAGGTCCCCCCCCCTCCCACCACCACCACCAACAGCATTAAAACGATATAACGATTACTGAAAGGGATGAACACAGAGGTCATCTCTACTATCTGAGCTCTTCCCGTAACTACCCTGACAGTCACCTACTTATCTAACGCCAGCAGAAGGTAGTGCAGCTCTGCCTCAGAAGGCAGTTGACGTCAATTCTCTGGATGATTTCAAGAAAGAATTAGATAGAGCTCTTAATGATAGCGCAGTCAAGGGATATGGGGAGAAGGCAGGTACGGGGTACTGATTGTGGATGATCAGCCATGATCACAGTGAATGGCGGTGCTGGCTCTAAGGGCCGAATGGCCCACTCCTGCGCCTATTGTCTATTGTCTATTATTGTCTATTGTTAGCCACGGGCTGACTAGCTCCCAGTAGCTCCTATCCATCTCCTGCTCAGATTCCCTAAGAAGCTATAGGTCATCAAGCCACAGCTCCAGATCCCTAATGTGGTCTGTCAGGAGCTGCAACAGAACATCTTAGCTACGGCACTTAGTACTTTGATTTACGAAGGCTAATGAGCCAGAAGCTCTATTTGCAACCATATCAAGCTGTGACGCCTCTTTCACGGAACTGGGTATTTATGTTCCCAGATCCTTCTGTTCAACTGCTCTCCTCAGTGCAAGACTACTCACCTTGTAAGTGCGATCCTAGTTTGCCATCCTAAAAGTACAACACTTCATACTTGTCTGCATAAAATTCCACCCTCCATATTGAACATATTTCAGCTTTTTTTTCATCTGATCCAGATCCTTTTGGCTTTCATTGTGCCCACAACGCCCCAAATTTTAGTGAGATCTGCAAATTTGTTGATCCTGTTTAAAATATTATCATCCCGATCGCTGCTATACAGTATATAACTAATAACAACGTACCCAGCCCCGCTCCCTTCAGCACACCAGTAGTCACGGGTCTCCAGTCAGAGAGGTCTCACTGCGTCTCACCGGCTTCTCAATGTTGAATCAAATACTAATGCTACAGGTCATGCAGATTCAATCTTCAAAGTACATTAATTATCAGAGTTTGTATAACATATATATACTTGAGATTCGTTTCTTTACGGCCAGCCAGGAAACAAAAAAACAAAAACAATAGAACCCATTTTAAAAAAGTGTCAAAACTCAATGAGCAATCAGCAAGAGTAAGCAAATAACATTCAAAACTGAAATTCACGAAAGTGAATTCACAGCCTCGAAGTCAGACATCACGGTAGCCGAACCAGGAGTTCGTTCATTGCAAGTCACAACCTCAGTACAGAGCAGAATCGAGTAGACCTCGTCGATCAGCGTCTGGAACATCGGCTCGTCCTTCGTCTCCGACCACAGTAGCCTGACCTTTTCAATGCGGTCCTGCGCTTAAATTGAGCCTTCCTATCGGCCCTGGACTCGACGACTTGAGTCAGCCAATATCCAACATTTCCAGTTTCATTCCGGCACATAAATCTTTCAAACACACGCTGGATTCTCGCTCTTGGGCCCAGGTCGCTCCATCCCGACTCTTTTTTTTTTTTTTTTTGTAGGCAGGAGGTTTTGGGTCTCTGGCATACGCTGGAAGTAGTAGTCTCAATGGAGAGCACCCGGACGCCACAATGACCACACCCCCTACAGGCAAGTTTTAGGATTTCTACGTCCTCCACCTGTCTTTCGTGCTCCAACGGTTTCATCCAAAGACCATAATTATTGTTTCTTTCCCACTTGAAAATGCAGTCTCTCTGTGGCACACGGTCCTTTCCTCCTCTCTTTATAATCGCATAATGGTCATAATTTACATCGCTAGAAACCACAGTCCTCAGTTGCCCCTTCCACACCAATCGTTGCGCTTTCTTCTGAGGATATGCAACTGCTTCACGTATGTTCTAAATCGCGAATGACAGATGTTCCTTTTTTTTTTAGCAACAACTAACCTGACATGTTTGTATCGAGAACGTTTAAACAATACATATGTCACAATCGTACAACAATAGAAAAACCACGCACATACACGGACTTAAATGTTCACAGACTAAGATACATGGCGACACGTTCCACTTGCCTCCGTTTTGCTCCAATCCGTCTAATTTTCTCAGAAACATTTTCCTGCTCAACAGTATTCTAAACTTAATTGCAACCGACTCTCTCATCTCCGGTAGCAGCTCTTCCCATAAACCCAAAGCCGTCTCTATGTTAAACTTTTGCTTCCTCCTGCTTGAATCGTTCCTCTCACTTTAAGTCAATGTTGTCTTCACTGCCGATATTCTACACAATTTTATCACATGTATTGCGTTATCTCTTGGACTCCTCTGCCCCACAGAAAATTATGCCGTCCTGTGCATATCACTTTACAGCACAAGGCGTCCATTCTAGCCATCGTTAACGTCAATCTTTTCTGCAAATTCTCGAAATATTGTATATTCTGCATTATTTATCTTAAAGGTTTAATGTAAAAAACTTGCTATTTCTGACACCAATATGAATGAAAAAAAGAGATGTTAAAATGAGAAATACTAACAAGGATAAAGGTCTGAAATTTGTCGTAACATTTGACCTAAAAATACCCTTGAATTCAGTTTGAATTAAAAGGAGAATTTCAATATACAAAGGACCGTGAAGTTGATACAAGAAATTTATGTGACTTAATTTATCTTAAATCAGTTGAGTTAAAACTGGAATAATCTCAAGTCTTTGTCAGTCATGCAACATAATGTTAGGCGGCAGTTGGTTCTGCTCGATTGAAGTCAGCTCAGGAAATGAAAGCTGGCATACGGTTCCAAAGCGATGTCTCTAATGAAGCTACACGGATAATTCACTCGGGACATCCCTCAACTTTATATCATGAACGATTCAACTGATGCCTCCATGTGACTGAACAGATTTCTGTAAGCGCTACTTCAAAGAGAGAAATGCACGAACCAGTAACCGGCGTGGTGTATGCTGTTTATTACACAATTCTAGCTGCATTTGGGATCCCAGGTAATTCTGTTTATCGATGTATCGTGCATGCACTTCTTTCACGTAGCTTTGCTGTTTTGTCAGTACGAAGTGATGTGGAGGAAAAATTCTGGCAGTATAGACAAATGGTGTTAAAAAGGAAAATATAATTCCACCTCTACTTCTTATCGCATCAATCAACATTTATTTGATTTGTTCTTTCTTCCTCAAGGACGTATATTTATAAACGCAAGCAACAGGAATTCTGCAGATGCTGGAATTTCAAGCAACACACATAAAAGTTGCTGGTGAACGCAGCAGGCCAGGCAGCATCTCTAGGAAGAGGTCCTAACTTCTCCTGACGAAGGGTCTCGGCCTGAAACGTCGACTGCACCTCTTCCTAGAGATGCTGCCTGGCCTGCTGCGTTCACCAGCAACTTTTATGTGTGTTGACGTATATTTATAGCAGTTTATTTTAACTATTTCCTCTCAACTAAATTCTGTATTGTGCAACACCATGAGATTAGCCTCCTTCGATGGAAGGGAACCCAAGGTGTAATAATTAATAGGTTACATTCACAAGTAATTGTCAAGCAATGCACCAAAGAAAACGTGTACAGTTTCCGTTGCTTTTTACACAATAAATGTCTTATTGTTGCTCGTTTATTCTTAACACTTCTACTCTTTCATTTTACAGCAAGTATTGTTAGCGCTTTCACCACAATAGTTATTGAAATGACTAAATATTGCGATTAGAATTGATCAAACCTCATAAGCTGCAGTGACTCTGGATTCCCCTTCGTGCTCAAGTACACCTGAGCCACCTCCCAAAAATGGCGCGTCCATGTGTACACTTTGAAGGGTAAGGTGCTTTCGATACTGTTGATGCTGAAGCACACGACGTTCATTTTTCACCGAATTATTTCTAAGACTCTATTATTTTTCCCTTTTATTGATGTCAGCTGAGATCTTTGAGTCTAATGTTATTTTAAAGGGTTATTTGTTTCCAATAGTGACATATTTAGAGTAGGACAGCATGTCACGTAGATCTTCGGCCAGAGTTCATGAACTTTTTATATTGAACATAGGAATTTATGAGAACTACATATTTTATCCGTATTTTGTATTAAAGACCACTTCGTAATTTTTAAACTCTTCTGAGTAGCGTCTCCAAACCGTTTCAATTCTAAGTCTGAAACACTAACAGGAATAGGGTTGAATGATCCATTTGCCTAAGCTTGTTTCGCCAATCAGCACGGCCTCACCATGCGAGAATAAATTCTGTCAGTTTGCACAATTTTTGCCCTGGAAAATAAAATCCTCTGCTACTGCCCTTTCCTTTCCTTTCACCCCACATTATCTGCATGGAATACATCTATTTATTTTGGATTACTGGCCCATCGGCAGGGCAATCAAAAGCCGGTTGCTTCCAGGGAGAGATTGAGATAATTTCTCTCAGCTCCAATTAGCAGGAATGGGAGCATTGGTCGATGCAATCTCACCACTTCCAGTGTCTCTGAAATAAATTTCCAGTAAATTACAGATTAATTTGTAAATCCATCAAAATTAATAGGTAGGACTACTAGGGTGTGTGAAGCAAAATTTAAAAGAAAAGGATTCTTGTCTTTCCAGAGTGGATAGATACGCTGACCCTAAAACTCAACTATTTCCTCAATATGTGGGCAACTCACGGACTCTCTTTTAAGTTTTGACTTTTTTTTCTCTTCATTTGAATTTGTACAGTTTGTTGTCTTTTGGTTGTTTTCCCCTTATTTCTTGTGTCAATTTTCAATTATTCTATATTCTATTGTGTTTATTTGTATTTTCTGTGATTACCGCAAGAAAATGAGTATCACGAAAAATATGGTGCCATTCATGCACTTTGATAATAAATATGTTTTAAACGCTACTTTAGTAAAATAGAGGCACGCGACTACACAATGGCTTCTACGTAGACAACTAAAATGATATTGTATCTTTAAATGCATTTAATTATGATCACAAGACCCTGCGATCTCCATCAGCAAATTGATTGGCTCGGGAGAATCTAAAGGAGTTGCACTTGATGCAAACCATGTAACTGGCTATTACTGAGAAGCGTCCCAGTCGCCGAGCAAAGGTGGTATACAGTCTAACGGAGAGTGATCGTCCTAATGGCTTTCCTTGTGATAGCAAGACCCTGTTGGAGACTGTTAATGTCTCATGCTGTAACTGTGATTCCTTGTTGTTTTTTTTTTTTTTTTTGGAGAACGAAAGCCTGAGCGGGGCTGTGTTTTTGAGAAGAGTCTCAGTGGTCTCGGGCCAGCGAGGATCAGACTTCAGCCTGCAGTTTTACCTGCTTGCAGCAGCCCGGGGGAGAATTTGCTGAGCCAGAGCACTCCATGAGAGTTATGAAGGTGGTGATGTGCAGTGTACCTGCTGGAATCGATGCTGCACTTCCTGCCGTTCCTGAGTCTTGCCAAAGTGTTTAGGCCCGAAACGATGACTGTATTTTATTTTCATTGATGCTGTCTGGCGTGCTTTGCTCCCGGAGTAATGATGTTTCGTTTGACTGTATTCAGGGACATTTGTGAATGGTTAAAAGACAATTCAACTAGAAGCTTGCAAATGAGTAGACTAGAGCGCCTTTTTGTCAGCATGTCTGAGTGGCGGGGCTATATTGTACGATGAGCTGAACCACTGAATTTGAGCTAAATTCGTAGATATCCCAAAATCAATTCAATTCATGTCAAGTTTAGTTGTCCTTTAACCATATAATACTTATGAATACAGCCAAAAGAGACAGCGTTACTATTGGGTCGAGGTGAAAAGCTGCATTAGCAGCAGTCACACACATCAAATAACATCAGATCACAATAACGGAATAATTATCCCGAGAGCCCCCTACCCTTTGCGCCGCCCAATCTTCCCACATAACAGTTAACAAACTGTACAGAATATCATAAAGATACGAAAACGCAGAATATGCATGTTTACATATATAGTCGCCATAACTGCACTACGACGCTCCCGGTAGAGCGCAATGGCTCGAATCCTTCTTCTCCGGCAGCTGCAAAGAAAGTGATCCCGCAGCATCAGGCACCGGTCCACTGTGTGCCACTAAAACATCTACGTCGGCGCGACAGTGCGTGTCGTCTGTCGAGCGAAACCCTGCAAAGGCAGTTCCGATTCCGTTCTGGACGCCCTATTACACGCCCCTTGGTGAAGGGCAATAGTTTCACCCACTCACTCCAGGAGGCTGCAAGCAGGGGACACCGTCGTTTCGGGTCTTACCGTCGCTACGACTGAGGGTTGCGCCCCTTCCATGCCTCTCTGCTCTCATCCAATAAGTCAGAGTATTGAAACTATAGCTCATCAGGTTAGCAATGTCAAAGTGATCACAGGAAAAGGGACCATGACTGCCACTCGTTGTTTGACTGTAAGGCTCCATCCACTCCTTCATCCTCTCCACCAGCGAGCAACTGGATGATGGTGTGGGCCTGCAGTACTTTGAGTTTGTAACGTACAGCAGGAACTTGAAATCATTAGACGGAAGTTTAAGTTGAACAGTAGCACTTTTTGTTGACCTCGTAGAAGCCGCAGCAACGAGTTGTGTCGCCGTCTTACCGTAAAGCAAATATCCTTTCTAAAGTTAAACATCCTTCCTTTGTTTCAGTGAACATAACTGCGATTGTGATACGGTGCCGTGGGAAGTGCGGCCTGTCCAAATGCATTACTCACTACCTGTTGGCAATGTCTGTTGGAGATCTTCTGGTCGTTATAACGGGCGTTATCATGAACAGGGTAATCGGCATTTGCTTCCCATTCAGCGGTTTATCCTATACTCCAGCGTATCGCATGAAGACGGCAATGGTATTCATTTCGAGGGACTTCTCTGTCTGGCTGACAGTCGGTTTCACATTTGATCGGTTCGTTGCTATTTGTCGTCAAAAACTAAAGACTAAATATTGTACTAAGGAAACCGCAACTGTGATCATAGGCACTGTGTTTGTTTTGAGCTGTTTACAATATGTTCCTTTGTATTTCGCACTTCAACCTCTATACTTTATTGGCAATATCCCGATGTATTGCGGCTCTATAACGGGGTTTTATACCATCCCCGCGTGGGTGGCCTATTCTTGGATTAATCACATGTTAACACCCTGTTTGGCGATAGGTCTCATTATCCTGTTCAATGCTCTGACAATAAGATACATATTACTTTCCAGTAGAGTTCGACGGACCCTGAGAGGAATCAGTGTAGAAAGTAAAGTTGATCCAGAGTTAGAAAGCAGGAAGAAATCTATGATTTTACTGTTCAGCATTTCTGCAAACGTGGTGCTATTCTGGGCGACGTATATGGCCCACCATCTCTACTATCGAATCGCAAACACATTTGTCTATACAGATAGCAACGACCCTATATTCATATTTCAGGAATCCGGTCACATGCTTCTCCTTCTGAGTTGCTGCACTAACACTTGCGTTTATGTCGTGACCAAGAAAAGGTTCAGAGAGGAGTTGAATAATGCACTGAAATATCCCCTGGCATTGGCGCTGAAGGTGATTAAATGTGAAAGCGCCTATCGATCCTGATAAAAGTATCCTGTCTCTTACCACTGCAGTCCATTGTTTACGCAACGGGGATATAGGTTATATTTGTTCGACTTTATCTGACCTGGAGTGCGTTATATTTCTGATACTGCAAGCCGATCTGTACCGTTTACATTTCAGAAAGAAACTACTAAAGTTTCTGCTAACTCCCATCACCACTAACGGTTTATATAATATTGCTACGAACTGCTCTATCATACACACTGAATACCCTGACCTATGAACAGATTTATGGCACACGCAATATTTACAATTTAATGTATTTGTTTGAAAAATGTGTGGAACTATGAGCTTGCATCCCCAAGGTAATATGTAAGTAGATACTGCAAAGTTCAAGTACCCTTCCTCTTTCACATTGTTTTTCTCCCGCGGTACAACATCTCACAGTTGTGCAGATTAAATGGCATCAGCCCTTCTTCCATCCAGATTTGCACGTGGCAGAGTCCCACATTGAAATCCTTTTTTAGATAGTTGTACTGCACGGTATCCAGCGTAATGTAATCAGCTGCATTCAAGATTTGCTTCTGATAAAAGATGGATGGTGGTGGTAGAGAAATGTTTTAAGTTTGGATGTATGTGACTGGTGGAGTTCCATAAGGTAATAATTCCAAAGATAGATTTAATGTGAGCCGTGATTGGGGTTGTGGAGAGAGGTGTTTTATGGACGATGGTGTATATGTGAAACAAGCTGCTAGAAGTCAAAGATGAGGGTACAGTTGCAGCTTTTAGAAGGTATTTGAATAGATGCTCTGATATGTGACTTCTGGAAATACAATACATAGGCTAAACACAAGCAGATCTTTTTCAATATGTCTTAATCCTCTGGCAAGCTAAATATGAATGGTCTTGTCAAACTCTTGAAGAAAGTCCAACCTACACTAACGATCTTCGTCACCGAGTGAACGAAAAACAATCTGAGCTAAACCTGGTAGACAAGGTATCATTAGAGCTAAGACAAATTGAATAGCCATGTCAATCCCTTAGTTTTCTGTATTAAGATAAGTTATGGCCCTAAGAATTTTTCTGAATACTGTAATCTCTCTGCCACTGATGTAAAAACTACTGCCCGTTAATTTTCTGGCTTATTCAGGATTCATTTCCTAAATAAATAATCAATATTGGTCATCACCTGGTTGTCTAGGACCATTTCTATAACCAATCAGATTACGAAAGCAAGTGCTTCCATGGAATACTGCCTGTGCATCCGTAAAGTCATTGCACCAGGACCCGTAGAATTATACACTTTATAGGTCGTACTCACGACATATTACTCCTCCCTTTAAATGTAGACTACTATGAATTTCATCTTTTTTCGGTGTATACCGACGCAAGGAATTAACTTGGAATCTCGCCTACCTGCAATCCCGGAGTCCATCGCACATCTACGCAGGGAACAATTAACAGCGTCCAATTAGTTTACCAGTTCCCAATCTTTTAAATGCCGGACGGAAATGTAACGCTTAGCGAAAATACATGACGCCACAGGGCAGTTGTCCAGACTCTAGGCAAACAGCATCATGGGTCAGGGTGATGGGTATCTGTTTTCGAACAATATTGTACAGTGAAAATTCAACCGGAAACATCACAGATCAATAATTTTGCCACAGTTTTACTAAGCGATTCCAAGAGAAATGTCAAGTTTGTGCCGATCTTTAGAGGATTCACTTTCAATGGCCAGTAACCAAACCACAAATCAGTTTCAATGGCCAGTAATGACATGTGCAACCTGACGCCGATATGACTGTTCATTTTCTCCATTCCCTGGTGCTGTTTGCACACCCACCAACACCCGTCACCCACCCCCCAACCCCCCGCCCCATGCGCAGTTTCGTGGTTTACAATTTTATTAACTAATTACAGGTCTTCTGGGGACAGATCAGAATTTTGGGAACATTTACTTTGTAAATACAGCCTGTGGCTTAATTCATTGCAGAAAGAATTTCATGCAATTCACCACAATTAGGAAGGTTTGTGCGGACATCAAACGTCACCATCCTTCAACAATTTCATCTGACAAGAGATAACAGTTTTGGATCCTCAACCTGTATTTGTGACCTTATACTGTTAAATAAAGCCCTCCGTTTCCCAATTCTGACAGAAAGCGATAGGGCACTTGGGGTTTTAACCATGCAAAGATATTCCGGATGTTAATATAATTTAGTTTCTATACAGAAAATATAGCTATAGAGTTTATTTTAATTAATCTTAAATCCTGGAATAGGCCTCATCCATTTTTTGAACAAACCCATTTCAGGGTTCAGTTGCAAGTCTCCTTCATTTATCTTGCAAATAAAAATGGTGAAAAAGCACCACCAAAAACTTTTGGAGTCATATCAAAAGTTAGGTTGCAGAAACAGCCTATTGGAGCCAAAAATGGTGCATGTGATCGGGCACAAATATGCTTTAAAGGCGATGAGAGCTACTAGATTTTTTTTTTTTTAAATGTGACTTCCTCTTGGGAACAAGTGAGAAAAGAGCAGTGAAAAATCGGATTATAAACATGGAGCTGAACACCGTATATTATAATTTTGCTTTGTCAAGAGACACTTCGAATTCAGTTGACTTAACAATGAGTTCCCTTATGTTTTCCAGTCGGAATTAGTTTATATGTCTCATATCTCATGTCTAATGTCACATAGAATCAGCAGAAGTAGAATCAGTGTGGATAGAACTGAGGAACAGAAAGGGCAAAAAGACCCTAATAAGTGTTATCTACAGGCCCCCAAACAGTAGTATGGATATTGGGTGCAAGTTGAATAGGGAGTTAACAATGGCATGTGGCAAATGAAATGTCGCAGTAGTTATCGGGGATTTCAACATGCAGGTGAACTGGGAAAATCAGATTCGTACTGGACCCCAGGTTACGGAGTTCGTAGGGTTCCTACGGGATGCATTTTTGGAGCAGCTTGTACGAGAGCCGACCAGGGATAAGGCTATTCTGGATTTAGTGTTGTGCGATGAACAGGATTTTGTAAGTGATCTTGAAGTAAAGGAGCCATTAGGAGGTAGTAACCATAATATGATAAGTTTTTATCTGCAAGTTGAGAGGGATAAGGGCTGATCAGAAGTGTCAGTATTGCAGTTGAACAAAGGACACTATGGAGCCATGAGGGACGAGCTGGCCAAAGTTGACTGGTCGGATATCCTAGCAGAAAAGACAGTTGGAGCAGCAATGGTAGGTATTCTTGGGAATAATGTACAAGGCGCAAAATCAGTTCATCCCCTGGAGAAGGAAGGATTCAAAGGGGGGAAAGTGGCCACAGTGGTTGACAAAAGAAGTCAGAGATAGCATAGCATTAAAAAAGAAGTATAACAGAGCTAAGGTGAGTGGGAAGACGGATGATTGGGAATTTTTTAAGGGGCAACAGAACTTAACTAAAAAGGCAATACAGGGAGAAAAAAAATGAGGTATGAACGCAAGCTAGCTAGGAATATAAATGAGGATAGCAAAAGTGTTTTTAGGTGTGTGAAGAGAAGGAAGATAGTTAAGAACAATGTTGGGCCCTTGAAGAATGAATTGGGAGAAATAGTTATGGGAAACAGAGGAATGGCAGACGAATTTAATAAGTACTTTGGATCTGTCTTCACTAGGGAAGACACAAGCAATCTCCCAGATGTATGGATGGGCCAAGGACATAGGGTAACAGAGGAACTGAAACAGATTGACATTAGGAAGGAAATGGTGATGAGTAGACTCATGGGACTGAAGGATAACAAATCCCTAGGTCCAGATGGTCTGCATCCTAGGGTACTAAAGGAGGTGTCCATGGAAATTGCGGGGGCATTGGCGATCATTTTCCAATGTTCCTTAGATTCAGGATCCGTTCCTGAGGATTGGCGAATGGCTAATGTTATTCCACTTTTTAAGAAAGGAGGGAGGGAGAAAACAGAGAACTATCGCCCTGTTAGCCTAACATCAGTAGTGGGGAAGATGCTAGAGTCCATTATTAAAGATAAAATAGCGGCATACCTTGATAGCAGTGATAGGATTGGGCCGAGCCTGCAATGATTTACCAAGGCAAATCATGCTTGACTAATCTATTGGAGTTTTTCGAAGATGTAACCAGGAAGATAGACGATGGATGTGGTGTACCTTGACTTTCAGAAGGTATTCGATAAGGTACCACATAGGAGATTGGTGGGTAAAGTCAGAGCTCATGGTATTGGAGGGAGGATATTGACATGGATAGAAAACTGGTTGGCAGATAGAATGCAAAGGGTAGCAGTGAATGGGTGTTTCTCGGAATGGCAGGAGGTGACTAGTGGGGTGCCAGAGGCCTCGGAATTGGGACCACAGCTGTTTACGATTTACGTCAATGGTTTAGAGGAAGGCATTGCAAATAACATCAGCAAGTTTGCTCATGATACTAAGCTGGGTGGCAGTGTGACATGTGATGAGGATGTTAGAAGAATTCAATGTGACTTGGATAGGCTGGGTGAGTGGGCAGAAACTTGGCAGATGGCGTTTAATGTGAATAAGTGTGAGGTTATTCACTTTGGGAGCAAGAACAGGTAGGC
Source organism: Mobula birostris (assembly GCF_030028105.1). Lineage (NCBI taxonomy): Eukaryota > Metazoa > Chordata > Chondrichthyes > Myliobatiformes > Myliobatidae > Mobula > Mobula birostris. The sequence continues at coordinate 122,471,294 of NC_092377.1, read as the reverse complement.
AGATTATTATCTGAACGGTGTGGAGTTAGGTAAGGGAGAAATACAAAGAGATCTAGGAGTACTTATTCATCAGTCTCTGAAGGTGAATAAGCAAGTGCAGCAGGCAGTGAAGAAGGCTAATGGAATGTTAGCCTTTATTGCAAAGGGAATTGAGTACAAGAGCAAGGATATCCTTTTGCATTTGTACAGGGCCCTGGTGAGACCACACCTGGAGTATTGTGTGCAGATTTGGTCTCCAGGGTTAAGGAAGGACATCCTGGCTGTGGAGGAGGTGCAGCGTAGGTTCACTTGGTTAATTCCTGGGATGTTCGGACTGTCTTACGCAGAGAGGTTAGAGAGGTTGGGCTTGTACACGCTGGAATTAAGGAGATTGTGAGGGGATCTGATTGAGACATATATGATTATTTAAGAATAAGGGGTAGGTCATTTAGGACAGAGTTGAGGAGGAACTTCTTCTCCCAGGGAGTTGTGGAGTTGCGGAATGCGCTGCCTCAGAAGGCAGTGGAGGCCAATTCTCTGGATGCTTTCAAGAAGGAGCTAGATAGGTATCTTATGGATAGAGGAATCAAGGGTTATGCGGACAAGGCAGGAACCGGGTATTGATAGTAGATGATCAGCCATGATCTCAGAATGGCGGTGCAGGCTCGAAGGGCCGAATGGTCTCCTTCTGCACCTATTGTCTATTGTCTATTGTCTCATAGTCAATATAGAAATAATAGAACACTCTCAGGTGATTAAGTCAATGTTACATGCAATGTAGAAGTCTTAGACACATCGATATCGAGATGTTGCCTCAGAAAATTGCAGTCTGTATATTATACAGAACTGTATATTATATCAAACAGTAGCACATCAAGGCAACGGGTTGTTTTGTCTCGAAGACGTTATGCCACTCAATTGAGAGGCTGCTTTAATCTTAATGCATGGTGAGCAGCTTTCCAGTTTATAAACTCTGTGAGTTGTTTAAAGATATAGCAATCACTTGAGGGTCGTTAAGAGTCGTGTAGGAAATCAGAGGGTCATTGGTCATCTCATTGCATGAATGACGATGTGAACTGTTGTGAAGAAGCAAGGGTAAAATGTTAGGACTACACTGTGAGTAGCTATTACGTGGTGTCGTACCCACCCCCTCTGTTCAGGGTGGTATGAAAGAGGGGTTAAAGAAGCCAAATGGAAAAAAATCTATCCCTGAACAGAAGGGGTGGAGTGTGACAGCATCTATTGGCTACTTAAAAAGCAGTCCGAACGTCTTTATCCCGGCGTCTCTACAACAGGTTATATCTTCATTCATTCAAATGTTATAACACTCGAAACACAATTTATCCGACAGGGTACGGATTCTGTGACCCTCTCTAATAACAAAACAATACGAAAATCACAACAGAGGACACACAAAAATCATCAAGGGACAAATATTTCAATGCTTACAAAATATCAGTGAGTTATTATGCTCAAACAGTTTCATCATCATCATCATCAAGTGTTATGCCCAGTTTGAGCTTTGACTGCCATGGCCCACACACACTGTTTCGGATCAAGTGGATAAATTCATTGGTATTCATTTCCAGTTCTCTGGCTGCTGTCTCCGTCATCATTGGCCTTGCCTTCCTCTTGCTTTCTTCCCTTCAATCTTTCCCATAATTACCGTGCATTCTAACTCATCTTTCCTAATCACATGTCCAATGAAGTTACGTTGACTTTGCATGAACTCAAATATTATTTCTCTTTTTGTGCTTGCTCTGTTCATGACATCCTTGTTAGTTATTCGTTTCGTCCATGATATTCCTTGCATCCTCCTCAAAAAACACATATCTGCTGCCTCAGTTCGTTTCCTCATGTTACTAGAAATTGGTCAATATTCTGAGCTATATAACATAACTGGATAAACGTAACATTTCAGTACTCTGAGCCAGGTTGTCGTGACTGGTTTAGTGTCCAGCTCAAAGGTACCAGGCAAAGTACATTGATGACGAAATATAATGATCCACAATGCAACCATGTATGCTTCCAATCCATCTCCCTGGGTTATTTCCTTATTTTACACCTCTTATTCACTACACTTGTAAACCACAGCGGGAACGAAGAATGACGAGCAATTTTATTTTTTTCTATTTCTGCATTACGTCATTCAGAACGAAGTTTCCTTTCCCAAAGATCTGACATTATGATACATTTATAATTTTGTTCCGGGTTCTGCAAGTGACAGAATTGATCTGTTGCTCGCATAAGTCCCAGAGAGAGCGCAGGATACTGAACATTTCTTAATACTAAATTTAAACAAACATCTTTATGTAATGAACATAACATCATTAGAAACGGGAGTACTCCAAATCGCTCTCTTGATTGTCTTCTGGTAAATCGTCAATTTCTGCAGCAACAGCTCTTTCTCGCTCTCTCCCGACATCCATTGGATTTCCCTTTTCTCCTCTCCGTCCGCTTTCCACGTACCGTTCATAATGCCTTACCGTGCTGTAAAGAGAAAAACTAAGCAAGTAACGCGCATCCTTTCCAAAAGCAAAGTACTGTAATCCCATAGACCCTTCGCACAGGGGATTACGGGTACTTGCAGATTCAGCAATTCATTAAGTTTGCTGCATTAAATGCTAAGATCCTTATAAGCGTTAGCTTAAATGCTTGATCAAAAATATTGAGCCATGCGGGAGAAAGGAAATGTAATCAAATCCCTGCCCTGAGAAATGAAAGAGCAGCCTTTAGTGCTCATGCGTGATATTTTTCTTTCGTCCCCAAACTGATCATCATAAAATTTCAACGATGTTTGTCAATGTTTGTCCAGTTAATATAAATGCAATTGCGATCCTGTGCCGTGCAATGTGTACGCTCTCTAAATACAGCACGCACCACCTGGCAGCAAGAGCTTTCGGAGATCTGCTGGTCGTCGTCGTTGGTGCAGTAATGAGCAGAGGCATTGCTAATTACTTCGCATTTAATGATCTGAACTATCCTGCTAAAGTCACGTCCAGTGCCGTAAACTAGTTCAAATTTCCGAGGCTTAAACTTCCAGTGACTTATCCGTCTGGTTAACAGACAGTTTTACTCTGGATCGGCTCATCGCAACTTGCAGAAATAGAAGACTAAGCAATCTGCTGAGACAACGGCAGCTCTGGATATAGGCACTGTAATTGGTTTGAGAGTTTTTTTTTGTAATATGTACCTTTGTATTTAGGAATGAGACCTATATACTCATTGAACAGCCCTGACGTTTTGTGGCACTACACCAGCGTTTTACAGACAGCCTATTTGGATAGAGAATTCCTGGGACACACATACTTTGACAGCGACTCTGACGTTAGGGCTCATAATACTGTTTAATGTGCTGTCAAGTAGATACGCACTCGTTTTTAGTTCGACGGTTCGACCGCTCCTCAGAGGCAAAATGCTGAAAGTATTGTTGATTCCGGGAAAGAAAGCAGGAACAAATATATCATTTCACTTTTCAGGCATTTATGGAAATGTGGTCCTTTTTTGGGCGACTAATGCTGCAAACCATCTTGACTAGAAAATTACAAGCACCTTCGGTCTATTCAGACGCAAGAAGTTCCAAATGTATCTTTCATGAATCAGCTCAAATGCTTCTCCTTCTGAGCTGTTGCACAAATATGTTTACTTATGTCGCAACGCAAAATAAATTCAAAGATAAGTTGATGAATGCATTGAAATATCCGCTGGCCGTGATATTGAAAGACGGTGAGAGAAAGATTACAAAAGAAATCAGGAGATAAACATTCATTTCCTTTACTTTGTACTGTTAGGTGTAATGAAATGAATATATAGCTGTTTTCATGTGATTGTCGCACAGATGTAGGTACGTTTGTCAATTGCATGTGACCATACAGGTTTTCCACACCACTGTGTTTCTGGAGAATCTCTCTGCACCCTAGCTCAGACTGCGCCTCCTTTGAATACTTCTGATAGAAACTGCACAGATTAATTCAAATGACCCTAACTTTTTTATAGCCGCAACTGTATTTGTCAGCTTTTCAACACAGTGCTCCAATAAAGAAGGTAAATATAGGGCAGGGATATTTCCCATCACCTGTCAACTCACATTGCCTCTTCCTCTGAGCTAGTCTGGTGAATTGTCCAGTGTGGCCAGATGGGATTTGAAGCACAGTTTCTTCTTCAATATCTAAAAAAAAAAAAAATCCTGATATAAGATTATCAGAGGCAGAAAATTGTAAATCTACATTCTAAGCAATATCCTCACCAGCATTCAGAATATGCTGGAGGAGACATACGTTATCTTTTACCCGGATCTTAAAGCCCAGAGCGCATACATTCTGGGTAAGATGAGTGAAGCTTAAAGGACATGTACTGTCATAAGGGCACGGCAGGAAACGGACCCAAGTGCAAGACACAGACACTGAAGTACTAGGGACAGGACTAGGATACAGGGTGTTGGCACGACATGGACACGAAAACCAGGAACCTGGAACAGAGGCTGGAGTCCACAGGGTCGAGGCTAGTCAAGAGACGAGGCGAGGCTTGGCAGAAGGCTGGAGACTTGAGACTAGCGGCGAGGCTGTAGGCTAGAGACTTGAGGTGAGGCGAGGCTGGAGACTCGAGACTTGAGGCGAGGCGAGGCGAGGCTGGAGGCTGGAGCCTTGAGGCGAGACGAGGCTGGAGACTTGAGGCGAGGCTTAGCAGGCTCTTCCTGGGCAGGGCGCGGATTACCTGGGCAGGGCGCGGATCACCTGGGCAGGGCGCGGTACTCCTCGGTAGAGCGCGGTACTCTTGGGCAGGGCGCGGATCACCACCCGACAGAGGCAAGGGACAGGAAGGGACAGAACCAACCCAATGTAACGGCAAGACCGCCGGGTTTTACCTGGGCGGAGGCAAGGGACAGGAAAGGAGCTAGGTACGGGGTGGCTCCACAACGAGACAGCAAGACATGGCAAGGCTACTGGCAAAGCAAGGCAAGACGAGAACTTCAGGTGAGGCCAGAGTTACCGGCAAGACAAGGCAAGGCTTCTGGCAAAGCAAGGCGAGACAGAACTTCAGGCGAGGCGAGAGTTAGCGGCAAGACAAGGCAGGGCTTCAGGCGAAGAAACAGAAGGCAGGGGAAGTGATACAAGGAGTAAGGACAAGTACAATCCAACCAACCACGCCCTGGTCTCTGGAGGTATTTGTGCAGCCAGCCCCAACTAGCATCAGCTGCCTCAATTAGTTCAACAAGGTAGATAGGAAAACCTGGAGAAAAGGTCGATAGACCAGACCGTGAACCGAAATATGGACTTCACGGACCGGACTATGACATGTACAAAGCAAGATTGTTTTAACCTAGAATTCTGGGTGTCTAGTATGCACCTGCGAAGTATGGTGGTAGAGGATATTATCTCTTCACCCCACCTCCTTCCATCGTCAGAAATCTGAAAGCACATATAACCAGGCGGAAGGAATTTATAAAAGTCTCCTTTTATAAGAAGACTGTTACCTACCTCGTGGATATCTTGTGACTGTCTTAGGAGGATGATGTAATGTTCTTGCGGAGGTCACATGATATAATTTTCCCGCTGATGAGGTCACATGATGTAATTTTCCCGCCGGTGAGGTCACATGAAAATTTGTTCTCAACAGGTAGATGAAAGGGAGACCCCCAATGACGCATGCTAGGTTTCAGTGTAGTTTGGTGTTAGATTCCCCGTTTTGAAGCGTATTCGGCTGATGACGAGGTTTTGTTTTAAAGTGGAGTTCTATTTTCTATTGTAAGTAGTATTGGAGAGTGAAGAACTTATTAAAATACAGGAATTCGCCGAGTCAAGTAAAGCTGATGTCGTTTGGTGCTCTTGGAGAGGATCGAACTTTATTGAATCTTCATTCAAATAAAAGTGACCTGCAACTGAGGTATCCCCTGCAAAAGTAGGAAGGATAGTACAGTGTTTATTCGCCAGTGGAAAAGGTAAGTTCCGTTCAACCATTTTATTTCCGTCGTCGTGAATCCTGTGGACAAGGCGGATTCCAGCTGTGATCGGCAGTAACGTGACGTCTTCGAGGAATTCTTTACTTCAGGAAGTCTCTCTTCATTGATTATATAAATCTCTTGGACTTTCCAATTTACCATTCTAAGAACTCTGTTCGAATTTACCACTTTAAGAACTGTATTGGTATTTACCCTTTTAGGAACTGATCCAGAGTTACCGTGTAGCAGTTAAATTCCGGATAAGTCAGTCGTTCAAATATATTTCGCTATATTCTTGAGCAGAGTTTAATAAACGTTTGTTTGTTTTTTTTTATAAAATCTGACTCAATTCTATATTCGTTGTTGCCGATCAAATGACATAAATTTGGCGGCTCGTACGAATATGCTCCATTTTTTAGCTTAACTCTTTGTTTAATTATCAACCTGATTTGTAAAAGGGAGAAACTCAATTATTTTGTTTGATTGGTCTGTGGATGGTATTTGGAAGCAATGAATATTGTCGATTTTATGGAATCACCGAACCCGGAGTTTTTAGAAACGGCGAGAAAAGGTGTTGTACCCGAGATTGCTAGAAGGTTGGATATTAAAGGAATTGCAATGATTACAACAAAGCTAGTGATTCAGGGAAAAATCGCGGCACACTATAAAGAGTTGGATGTTTTTGATGAAGAAGTGTTAGATAGGTTTCCACTGAGTAGTCGAGAGATGCAGTTACATATTGAACAAATAAAGTTAAAGGAATTAGAAGATGATTTGGAAAAAGGTCGGTTAGAAGCGAAAAATAAACAGAAGGAATTCGAGGCTAGAGAAACCCATAGGAAAAGGGAATTTGAAAAAAAAAGAAGCAAATAAAAGGAGGGAGTTCGAACTAGTGATGGATAAATTAAAGTCCGAAAATCAGTCCTCTGGTTCCAGGAACCAGTTTGTTGCTAGTCGAGAGGTTATGTTGGCTCCTCTATTTAATGAAGCAGAGGTGAACAAATATTTCTAACATTTCCAAATTGTTGCTCTGAGTTCAGAGTGGCCGAAAGAGATATTGCCAGTGATGTTACAAAGTGTAATTAGAGGCAAGGCACAACAAGTTTATACCTGTTTAAATGCTAAGGATGAACTTGATTATGAACAGAATATATTGAAAGCGTATGAATTGGTTCTGGAAGCTTATAGAGAACGAATCAAAAATTTGAAGAAATCTGTGGAAAAAAAAAACACGTGGAATTTGCCTACGAGAAATCTGTGTGTTTTGAGAGAAGGATTCGCTCTTAAATTGTGAATGGGGAGGATAATAAATTAAAAGAGATGGTTTTACTGGAGGAACTTAAAAGGAGCATTCCTGTTGAAGTGAAGACATGATTAAATGAAATGGGCACTGCTGCATTGCAGGAGTCTGCGAAATTAGCTGATGAGTATGCTTTAATTCATAAGGGTAAATTTTCTCCAGGTAGAACTTTTAAAAGGAAAAATAGCACAGAGAGTCAAGGTAAACCAGAAATTAAATCTGAAATTAGTGAGAAAGGTAAGGATGAAGGGAGACATGTGAAGGAAAGACATAATGATCCTATTTGTAATTATTGTGAGAAACCTGGACATGTGAAAGCTAACTGTTTTCGATTGAAAAAGAAAAAGAAGGAAGCAGTTCCAGATGCTTGTATGCAGCATTTTGAAACACTTGCAAATCCACAGAGTTAGATAAATACCAGTGAAGTTTTGTCAGAGTCTGAACAAGTTAAGAGGGGATATGAACATTTTATAACCGAAGGATTTATATCCTTGAAAGAAGGATCCAATCCAGAACCAATAAGAATCCTTAGAGATACTGGAGCTCCTCAATCACTAATGTTAGACAGTGTTCTAAAGTTTAGTGATGAGTCTGACACTTCTGAGGTAAACTATATAAGAGGAGTTGGGAGTGCCCTTATGCCGGTACATTTGAATAGAGTAAATTTAACGTCCGGGTTAGTTACGGGGCATGTTAAATTAGGACTACAACCAGTTTACCCGTGAATGATGTATCTCTTTTGTTATGGAATGACTTAGCAGATGGACTAGTTTTGTTTTTCTCCTGAAGTGCATTTGACAATAAAGCTTCTTTCTGAGGAACCACAGAGGGATTCAAACACAGATTGTTCTTGTGTTGTAACCCGAGCTGTGGCTTAGAAGACTGATGTACAGGATGAGGTTGTTACCCTGGCAGTTCAACTCGGGATGAGAATTTTGAGGATGTGCGAGAGATGTTCTTAACTTCATTGTTTGATGAAGGTTATTGTAGTAAGCTTGGCCATGAAGATTTGTCTTTATCTCGGAAGGAGATGATAGCAAAGCCGAGTAGAGACCCTGAGATTACTAAATTAAAAGAGCAAGCTCTTCCAGGTAGTGAAATTGAGAAGGTGCCAGTTGGATATTATTTGAAAAGGGACTACTAATGAGGCAGTGGAGATCGCCTACAATTCCTGCTAGTGAAGAATGGGAAGTTTCTCACCAGGTAGTTGTTCCTAAAGTTGATCGAAATTAGATTTTAACAATGGCTCATATTATGCCTTTGGGTGGTCATTTGGTGTAAAGAAAACTATGAACAAGGTATTTAAATATTTGTACTGGCCTAGTTTAAGACAAGATGTGGCGACATTTTGCAGGACGTGTCATACGTATCAAGTTGTGGGTAAACCTAATCAAGTTACTCCAGTGGCCCCACTACAACCGATTCCAGCATTTGGTGAGCCGTTTTCCAAAATTATTATAGATTGTGTAGGCCCATTGCCAAAAACTAGAACGTGACATCAATATTTGCTGACCATTATGTGCACAGCATCTAGGTTTCCAGAGGCAATAATTCTTCGGAATATAACAGCCAAAACTGTGGCAAAGACTCTTATAAAAGTCTTTACTTATTTTTGATTGCATAAGGAAATACAATCTGATCAAGGTAGTAATTTTATGTCTGGATTGTTTCAGCAGATAGTTAATCAAGGGAAGCAAAACAGATTACTTCATTTGCATATCATCCAGAATAGTAAGGAGTCTTGGAGAGATTCCATTCTACCCTTAAAACTAACTATGATAAGGACGTATTGTGTGGAAAATGAAAAGGGTTGGGATAAAGGTGTACATTTACTACTTTTTGCAGTACGAGAGGCAGTACAGTAATCATTAGGTTTTAGTGTGTTTGAACTTGTGTTTGGGCATAGAGTTCGAGGACCTTTGCCCTTGTTGCAAGAACAGTGGATTAATAGTGGAGTGCAAATGATTACACTCATTTGCTGGATTATGTTTTCAAATTTAAAGAGAGATTACATGAAGCTTGTAGCTTAGCCAACGAAAATTTAAAATCGGCTCAGAAGAAGATGAAAACGTGGCATGAAAGGAAGCTAGGATGAGGACATTTATGCCTGGAGATAATGTGTTGGTTCTTTTTCCTTTGCAAACGAATCCATTACAATCTAAGTTTCATGGTCCTTATGAGATTAAATATAAAGCAAATGGTGTGGATTACGTGATAAAAACCCCAGAGCGAAGAAAAGCAACGCAACTGTATCATATAAATATGATAAAATCTTATTATGAGAAACAGGCTGCTACTATGACTGCTCTGGTCGATCATAATGAGTTTGATCCCACGGGAAATTTAATGGAAGATTCATCTGAAACTTATTTTAAATCCCATATTGTTTCTGACAGATTACGAAAGTACACAATTCTGTAAAATATTGATGAGAAATTAGCATATTTATAGGGAGAGCAAAGAGAGCAGATTAAACCGTTAATTTTTAAATATGGGGATTTATTTCCAGATGTTCCGAGAAGAACCACAGGAGCTTCACATGATGTAAATTTTAGAGATGCAAAACTCATAAAACAACATCCATATCGGATGAACAGGGGGAAAAAAACGTGAACTTGCTGAAATTAAGTATATGTTATAGAACAATATCATTAGACCTTCTAATTCGAATTGGAGTTCACTGTGTGTTATGGTGCCTATTCAGAATTAGTATTTGGTTTTGAACAGATTGCAAGAAGGAAAATGTTGTGACTAAAACTAATGCATATCCAATCCCTAGGGTAGATGACTGTGTGGATAAAGTTGGCCAAGCAAAGTTCCATACAAATGTTGATTTGTTGAAAGGATGTTGGTGTGTTCCATTGACGGACAGAGGTACAGAGATTTCTGCATTTGTAACCCCATCTGGATATATGAATATAATGTTCTTCCATTTGCAATGAAGAATGCACCAGGTACTTTCCAGCGGATGATTAATAGTGTGATTCATTGGTTAAAAGGTACAGATACCTATATTGATGATTTAGTTACAGGAAATAATACTTGGAAATAATACTGCGGTGGAGAAATTATTTGAGAGACTTTTAAAAGCAAACGTAACTATTAACTTAGCTAAAAGTGAATTTAGTCATGCCACGGTGACCTGCCTTGGTTTTGTTGTGGTTCAAGGAAAATTAGCTCATGTTCAGGCAAATGTTCATCAATTTCAGAAGTACCCACTCCCACTGGTAAGAAAACTCTCAGAAGATTCTTGAGTATGGTAGCATATTACCCAAAAGGTTGTAAGAATTTTGTGAACATTGCTCTGCCATTAACTAACCTCTTGAGGAAAAATGAAAAGTTTGTTTGGACAGAGCCTTGTTAAGAGGCCTTTGGCAAATTGAAAACTATAATATGTAGTCAACCTGGTCCCAATCCCCTGACTTTGAAAAACCGTTTTCATTAGCTGTAGATGCTAGGGATGAAGCTGCAGGAGCAGTATTACTTCAAAGAGCTGAAGGTGATGAAGTTGATCGTCCGGTAGCTTACTTTTCTAAGAAATTTAATGCCCATAAAAGAGATTATTCAACTATAGAAAAGGAATTATTATTTCTTGTTTTGGCTTTACAACATTTCGAGGTGTATGTTGGTACTACTGAGAAACCACTCACAGTTTACACCGATCATAATCCGTTACTGTTTTTGAGTAAGATGAAAAACAAAAAATACAAAATGAGAAAATTGGGGTTTGATGTTACAGGAGTATAATATTTTGATAACTCATATTAAAGGTAAAGATAATGTGATCGCTAATTGTCTATCTAGATGTTAAATGTACAATGCATTTTATGGAGTGGTATTTTAACCTTTGGAACACTCCTACTGTATATTAGTTTGCAAAATGCAGTATGATGATGCTGTGCATATTGTGTAAGCTGTAAATTTTGTACATTTGTTTTTTTTTTGTAAACAGTTAATTGTTAAACTTCTGCTCCTAAAAAATATCTTTTTTTTTGGAAGAAGGTGTTACATACTTCATGCATATCTTGTGACTGTCTTATGAGGATGATATAATGGTCTTGCGGAGGTCACATGATGTAATTTTCCCGCTTGTGAGGTCACATGATGACCTGTTTTCAACAGATATATAAGAGGGAGACCCCTGGTGACTCAGGTTAGTTTTCAGTTTAGTTTTGTGTTAGACACTGTGTTTTGCTGCGTATTCAGCTGATGACGCAGTTCTGTTTTAAAGTGGAGCTCTACTTTCTACTGTAAGTAGTATTGGATAGTGAAGAGCTTACCAAAATACAAGAATTCGCCGAGTCGAGTAAAGCTGATATAGTTTGGCGGTTTTGGAGAGAATCGACCTTCATTGAATCTTCGTTCAAGTAAAAGTGACCTGCAACTGAGATATCCCCTGCAAAAGTAGGAAGGATAGTGCAGAGTCTATTCGCCAGAGGAAAAGGTCAGTTCAGTTAAACCGTTTAATTTCCATCATCGTGAATCCTGCAGACAAAGCAGGTTCCGTCTGGGATCAGCAGTAACCTGATGTCTTCGAGGAAAGCTTTACTTCAGAAAAGTCTCTCCCAATTGACTGTATAAATATCTTGGACTTTCGAATTTACTATTCTAAGATCTGTGTTCGAATTTACCACTTTAAGAACTGTTTTCGCATTTACCCTTTTAAGACCTGATTCAGAGTTGCTGTACAGCAGTTAACTTCCGGTAAAGTCAGTCGTTTAAATATATTTCGCTATACACTTGAGCAGAGTTTAATAAATGCTTGTTTCTTTATATAAAACCTGACTCAATTCTATATTCATTGTTGCCAGTCACGTGACCAGACTCAAAGGTAGACCAAAGTCAAAGTGTAATTTATTATCAGAGTACATAGATGTCTCCACACATAACCCTCAGATTCTTTTTCTGGTGGAATTCTTCACAAATCTATGGAAGAGTCACTGTAAACATGATCAACGAATAACAAGTTTTGCCAATGCAGATATCAATGAATAACGAGCATAATATAACAAGATAATCGAGTCCTTAAATGAGTGAAGTTGTCCACTTTTGTTCAAGAGACTGCGGGTTTAGGGGTAGTAATCGTTCCTGACCACGGTGGTGCGAGTTCAGAGGCACCTGAACCTTCTATCTGATGGAACTTGCGAGAAAAGAACATGACACGGGTGGTGAGGTGTATTGGTGTTAGATTCTGCATTTCTACGGCAACGTTTCATGTCGATGTGCTCAACAGTTGGTGCGTTTTACCCGTGATGTACTGGAAGGAAACTGCTGTCGGATTTTACACTCAACAATATTGGTGTTCCAATATCAGGTCATTATGCAGCCAGTCAGTACATTTTACACCACACATCCATGGAAGCTCGCCAAGGTTTTTGAACTGCCGAATCCCCGCAGGCTGCTCGGGAAGTAAAGGCACTGTCATGCTTTCATTACAGTTATATTTTAATGAAGGGTACAAGACAAGTCATCTGAGATAGAGACACTCACGAATTTAGAGTTATTGACCTTTCCCACCTATGATGATTACTGGCTCATCCTACGATGATTACTGACACATGGACCTCTGTTTTCCTGCTCCCTAAGTCTAAAATCAATTCCTTAGTTTTATTGACGTTAAGTGAGAGGTTATTATTATACCACGCAGCAAACTTTTCAACCTCCCTGCTGTATGCCGAATTATTACCACCTTTGATATAAATATGCATATGGTGCTAGAGGTGCACTTTACCATACAGTTATTGGTATAATGCAAGTAAAGCAGCAAGTAACTATACCTACTTACCGCGTTCCTGTGCTGATGAAGAAGGTACTGAGGTCTAGGATTTGGAATCAATTTTGAGGGGACGATGGTGCTAAATGCCAAACTTCCTGCTAAAGAGCTTCCTGCTATATTCATCTTGTCTGCCCGGATGCTGCAGGTTTACGTGACGAGCCAACGAAATAAAATCTGCAGTGGACATGTTGCTTCGGTAGTCTAATTGGAGGGGATCGAAGCCACCACTCTAACGAGAATTGATATGCATCAACATCAGCCTGTTAAAAAAAACTACATCACTGTGGATTTAAGTGCCACTGGGCGATTAACATTTAGACAGGTTACCACCGTCTTCTTGGGCAATGGTATGATCAAAACCTGTTTGAAGTAGGCGGGTACCACACACTACCAGAGTGAGGGATTGAAGATATCCGTGAATACACCTGGCAGTTAGTCAGCACAGGTCGTCATTTTTCGGCAGGTTCTCCACCCGGACCGGATATTTTCTTGAAATCCCTATCGTGACGGTTACCAGTCGGTCACTTTCAGAGACGGAGACCAATGGCGACATGGGAGTGCTAGATGGTTCCTCCTGTCCTGGTGATAGACTTGAGCATAGCAATCATAGAGCTCATCTGGAAGAAAAGTTCTGCTGCCCCTATGTCGGAAGGTGTAACTTTGTAGGACGTCATGGTATTCAAAACCTTGCCACAGCTGTTGAGAATTCCTCGTCGGTTGGAGCCTTGATCGAAATCTGTACTGCGCCCGAGATAAGACTTTCCGGAGATCCTATATGCATCTCTTGTAGCATTCCTAACCTCCAGATTTGAACGCCTCTAACTTGGCTCTCAGCAGATTCCGGTTTTCTTGTTCATCCAGGGCTTCTGGCTGAGAAAGCCCTGAACAATTTCGATGGGTAGACTCATCCATATCTTTTTCAATAAAGTCTATAACGGCCTTTGTGTGGTACAGTTTGATAAGATACACCCTTGATCAAACAACGTCCTGTGGAGATGACTAGACCTGAAACACAGTCTACTTTTCGTTGCCATAGATGCCGTCTGACCTGCTGAGTTTCTCCAGTAATCGCTGTGTATTGCATTGTAGTCTTAACAGTTTTATGCGTGTAGTGCATTCCTTATAACTCCAATACTTTGTTCTGTATTCTGTTATTGTTTTCTCTTGTACAACTTCAAAGCAGTGCTGTAATGCAGGTCTGTATGGATGGCATACATTCCACGGTATCTTACTACAGAATGTCTTACTAGTAGTAAGTACTAGTACTAGTAATCTCTTACTAGTTCTTCCTTCAGTTAGTCCTGACGAAGGGTCTTGGCCTGAAACATCGACTGTACCTCTTCCTAGAGATGCTGCCTGGCCTGCGGCGTTCACCAGCAACTTTGATGTGTGTGGCTTGAATTTCCAGCATCTGCAGAATTCCTGTTGTTTGAGGACTAAGCGAAGTTGCGTGGTTGCACAAACATACAAAGTGATTGATAATCTCAGGGGTTTATACAGATATATCCAGAGCAACAGGATAACAAGGGAAATTGTAATCCGCATAAAAACCAGAACGATCATCTATGCATGGTGCTGAAAGAGATGACGGATATCTTAAATAAGTCTTGACATTAGCAATTTACTGGGAAGACGGATATGGACCCTGTACAACGAACAGAAAACGTTAGTGATGTAATGGACCATATCTGGCCTATAAAATAGGTGGTGCTGCAGACATGTGGCAAATTATGGTAGATTAAGTACCTAGCGTTTGACGGTGTCCTTTTCTGCTACTGGAAGAATTGCAGGAGAGCTATCAGAAGAATTTCAAATGTTATTTGTCATGGCTGAAGTGCCGGAAGACTGGATGATAGTTACTGATTAACTATTCTGTTGTCCAAGGAATTCACCGTGCCAGGTAATTATAGGACAGTGAGTATGGCAGGAAAATTATTGGAAGTTAATTTTAAGGCACGGGTGTTTCAGCATTTATGTTGACAAGGAGTGATCAGGGTTAGCCAACATGGTGTTGTGCTTTGTACGTCTTGTCTAAACAATCGTAGAGAGTTTTTCGATTAGGTTTCCTAAAAAGGCAGTCGACTTTGTCTATATGGACGTTCTTAAGGCCTTTGACAAAGTCACAAAAGGTAGGCTTGTCAGGAGAGTCAGTCGCTTTCCATTCAGGCAAAAGTAATAAATTGGAGAAAATATTGGTCTAGCAGCAAAAGCCAGATATTGGCAGGGAAACTGTCTGAAGATTGTGAGTATTGTGTGCCGCTGAAATCATTGCTGATTTTGTTGTACTTTAGGAGATTAGGATTTCCATAGTGAACTGAACAGTGTAGCAGAACAAAGAGATCTCGGAATACAGACATATTATTCATTGAGAGTGGTGTCAGAAGTAGATTGGGTCTTAAAACGAAATACTGTGTACAGACGTTGCGATGTTGTGTTGACGAAGACTTTTGTGAAACCAAATTTGATTCCTGCTTCTCCTCTTTTATAATGACCCATCTACAAGATGATATCAATAAAGTTGATGGATTACAGAGAAAATTTTGGACTTTACCAGGATTTGAGTATCTGAGTTATGGAGGAAGTTTAAATAGTTTAAGTTTTATTTCCCGGAACACAGAGAACCTCTTTCAATATTTTAGTGCTCCATTACTCTATTACTGTCTTTGGGTTTAGTCGAAATGCCATGCAATTTCAAATATAGATTAATATCACACCCAGTTTTGACAGGAAGCGAGACAAAACTCATAGTATTCGCGAGCATTAACTCTGAATAAACTGCGGAAGGGGTTAAATTGAAACTCTATTTGTTACTGCGATATATACTGAGATACAGTAAAAAAAATTGTAGCATTGATCGCCTGCAAGAAGTAATGCAGAATAAAGTGTTGCCGTTACGAAGAAGGCAGACAATGTATAGTAATACAAAGTTACAGCTGAGTGCACTGTAAGGTAATGAGTCCAGATGATCTTACTAGGGGAGCATTTAACAGCTTTTGTGTTAACACCAGAGTAGAATAATCCATGAACTTCAAGGACTCCATGGAAGCTGCATTTAGACTTCAATATCATTTCTCCTATGTGAGGTTATAGGCAGGAGCTGTGGAGAGAATGGTCGGTGCAGACGAGGTCTTTGATCATGTTTGCTGTTTCAGAGGCAAAGAACTCTGTATTCAGTTGAATATTCCCTTTATGACATCCATCCAAATTGACATCATATTCAGTGATGGTTCAGATGTAGAGGGAGACACACAGAAACGGTATGAACAGCTCGCTGAGTTTGAATAAGAACTGTACAGAACAAAAGAAAAGAAAACTGAGACTAACAAGATTAAGAACTAAATCTTTCATACTCAGTTGCAGGAGAGGAGAGTAATGGAAATACGAATAGACAGTTAGGGCAGAGATCCCCTGAGGCCATTCCCCTCTATATTAAGCATACCATTTTGGATACTGATGTTGGGGATGAACTTCCAGGGGAATAGCTCGGAGACCGGATTACTGGCATTGAGCATAGATCCGTGATGCACAAGGGAAAGATTGAGAAAGGAGCGGTGGTGATAGGGAATTCAATAGTCAGGGAACAGACAGCGGATTCAAGGAGGTCTTCGATCCAGTGCACAGGATTCTATAGGGGGGCGGATAACAACCAGATGTCTTGGTACGTATTGGCACGAATAACGTAAGAAGGAAAAGCAAAGAGGTCCTGAAAGAGAATTTAGAGAGCTGTGCAGAAAGTTCAGAATCAGGACTTGTAGGGTAGTAATTTCTGGATTGTTGTCTGTGCAACGCGCCACTGAGATTTGAAACAGCATCATCTGGCAGTTTGATGCGTGGCTGAAAAACTGGTACAGGGGCAGAGCTTCAGGTGTTTGAATAATTGAATAATTTAGATCTCTTCTGGCTGAGGTATAACCTGATCAAATCTGATGGGTGCACCTGAAAATGAGGGGGACCTATATTCTCGCGGGCAGATTTATTAGAGATGTTGGGCAGTGTTTAAACTAACTTGGCAGGGCTGTGAACCAGAGTAAAGGTTCTCAAGATAGGACAGATGGTAAAAAACAAAGATAGCGTGCAGTCAGGAAGGATAGTCAGACGATAGCACAAAATTGCGGTCAGCATGGTAAACAGCAGCACATTACGGATGCAAAATCAAAAAGGGTAGCACATAGTGTACTTAAAGTGTTATACCTCAATGGACGGAGTATAACAATTAGGGTGGATAATCTTGTTCCACTATTACAGCTTGCCAATTATGATGTTACGACCATCAATGGTTCGTGGCTGAAAGATGGTTGTCATTGGAAGTTGAATGTTCAAGGTTACACGTTGTATATGAAGATAGGCGGAGGGTATGGCGTAACTTTGCTGGCAAAGAATGTCATCACTTCAGTACAAAGATGTGACATAGAATCGGAAGGTGTTGAATCCTTGTAGATCGAGTTCAGAAACTGCAAGTGTTAAAGGGCACTCATAATAGTTCTGTACAGGCCTCCCAACAGCAGCTGCCATGTGAACCACAGATTACAATGTTAAATAGAGAAAGAGTGTCAAAAGAGAAATGTTATCACAGCCATGAGAGATTTCAACATGCAGGCCATTTAGGGAAATTAGGCTGGTCACTGATGTCAAGATAGTGAGTTTGTTGAATACTTACGATTTGGGTTTTGAGAGCAGTTTTTCGTTGAGCCTACTAGGGACTCAGCTGTAGTGTATTAAGTGCTGTATAATGAACCGGAGGCGATTAGAGAGTTTAAGGTAAATGAAAACCTTAGGAAGCCGTGATCCCAATATGATTGAGATCAACTTGAAATTTTATATGGAGTAAGTAAAGTCTGTCATAAGAGTATTCCAATGGAGTAAAGGAAATTACAGATACATGAGAGGAGAGTTGGCCAAAGTTAATTGGAAGGGGATGTTGGCAGGGAAGACAGCAAAACATCAGTGGCGGGAGTTTCTGGGAAGAAACCTGAGGAAGGTGCAGAATAGATGTATTCCAAAGCAAGGAAATACGCAGATGGCAAATGGTAAAACCGTGGCTGACAGGTGAAGTCAAAACCACTGTAAAAGCAAAAATAGATGCATACAACAAAGGAAAAAGTAGTCGTAAGTGTGAGGACTGGGTAGCATTTATTATACAGAGAGCAATTAAAAAATTAGTAGGATGAAACATATAAATATGAAGGCAAGCAGGCAAACAATATCAGTGTGGAAAGTAAATAGTTAAACTTTTTTTTTCAAATATGTGGGAAAAAAAAGAAAGACATGAATGGATATAGGACGTCTACAAAATGAGGCCAGAGAAATAATAACGAGAGTCAACGAGATGCAAGATGAACTAAATGAGTATTTTGCATCAATATTCACTGTGGAAGACACTAGCAGTGTGCCAGAAGGGTGTGAGGGAAGTGAAGTGAGTGCAGTTACAACTACAAGGAGAATATGCTAAAAAAAAAAATCTGACAGACCTAAGGGTTCGGAAGTCATGCCGAACACATGAACTGCACCATAGGAAAAAGGTAGAAACTGTGGATGCATTAGTAATGTACTTTCAAAACGCATTGGATTCTGGCATGGTGACACAGGACTAGAAAATTGAAAATGCCACCCTTGAAGAAAGGAGGAAGGCAGTAGAAAGGGTATTACAGACCAGTTAGGTTGCTCTCAGTGGTTCGGAAGATGTTGGGGTCAATTGTGAAAGATGTGTTTATGAAGTATGTGGTGACATAGGAAAAGATAGGACATAGTTATCGTGGTTTCCTTAAGGTAAATTCTTATCTGACGAAACTGTTTGAATTATTTGTGGAAATTACAAGTCGGATAGATAAAGCGGTATCAGTGGATGTTGTATATTTGGACTTTCAAAAAGCTTTTGACAAAGTGTCTCACAAAGCTGCTTACCAAGTTAAGACAACATGATACCACAGGAAAGTTACGGCCTGCTAAGAGCACTTGATGATTGGGAGAAGGCAGCGAGTATCAGTATCCTTTACTGGTTGGCTGCCAATGGATCGTGGTGTTCTGCAGGGCTCAGTGTTGTGACCGCCTCTTTGTTTACGCCTCTTTGTATCAATGATTTAGTTGAGGGAAAAAATGACTTTGTTGCCAAGTTTGAACTTGTTACGAAGATTTAAAGGGGGTTATGTACTGTTGAGGAAACAGATAAGCTGCAGAAGGACAGAGAGATTAGGTGAATGGGCAAGAAAGTTGCAAATGAAACAAAATGTTGTAAGATGCATGGTCTTGCACTTTGTTCGTTGAAATAAATGTGCAGACTATTTTTTTTTCTAAACGGGAAGAAAATGCAAAAGTCTGAAATGCTAAGAGACTTGGAGGTGTTTGTGCAGAACATTTTAAAGGTTAACTTTCAGGTTGAGCCGGTGCTGAGGAAGGCAAATGCAATGTCAACATCCATTACACAAAGTCTTCAAGAATGCAAGAACAGAGATGTATACTAAAATTTTGTATGCTATAATTTTTGTATTAGGCACTGAAGAGGCCTCACCTTGAGTATTCTGAACAGTTTTGGGCTCCTCATCTAAGAAGAGGAATGCTGGGATTGGAGAAGTTTCAGAGGAGGTTGTCATGGTGAGGTCCGTGAAGTCCGCATTCCAGTTTCTGGTCCAGTCCATCATTCCTTATTCAGGGTTTTCCAGTTTTCCTTTGTTCTGTTGTATGCCTAAATTGAAGCACACGATGCTGATCTTGGGCTGGCTGCATAAACAGCTCCTGGGTTCAGCTTCAGTTGTTGGACTGTTCCCTTCCCTTCCCTTTATCTTCCTCCCGGAGCCGTGCCTGAAGCCTTGCCTTGCCTTGTCTTGCCTCGTCCTGCCTCGTCTGAAGCCTTGCCTCGCCTTGCCTCGTCTGAAGCCTTGCCTCGCCTTGCCTCGCCTTGCCTCGTCTGAAGCCTTGCCTCGCCTTGCCTCTCCCGTAACCCTGGCCTGCACCGCTGAAAATTTCAACTGCCAGAGCTAGATAAGGAACAGCCTATCGTTATTTTGAACTGTCTCTGTGTCCACGTCCTCACTAGGTAGGTCCGGCCGTTTGCCGCTATCTAGTATTTGGAACTGGCTCTCTGTGTCCACACCTTCGCTAAGTAGGTTCGGCTGTCTGCTGCTACCTAGTGTTTGGAACTCTTTCATCGTGTTCAGCATTCTGTGAATGAGTCCCTGCCTTCCATCCTGTTCCCAAGGAGGAGTCCCGGTTCTGTGTTATTTTTATGAGTCCTGGCCCTACGTCCTATTCCCAAGGAGGGCTGCCGGTTCTATGTTCCATGTCTCTGTGTTCCTGTCTCTCCCTCAACCGAGGCTCTACGTTCCTGTCTCCCCCTAGACTAAATGAAGGCTTCCGGCTTTGCGTTCCGAGGTTCCTGTTTCCGAAGTCCACGTCATGTTTTCGCCTAGTTCCGGAGTCCGAGCCCGAGTCAAGACCCAGGTTTTGGGTCCTTGTCCAGTCTTTGTCCGAACCCTAGTCTCGTCATGTCCTCGCCTCGAGGAACCCAAACCACGTCCAGACTTGTAGCCACGACATGACCCCGCCTAGATCCGGGGTCTGAGCCCGAGTCAAGACCCACGTTTCGAGTCCTTGTCCAGTCTCTCGCTCGGGATCCTTATCCAGGTTCAAAGTTCCTAGTTCCTCGACCAGGTCCTGCTTTCCTAGTCAAGTCCCAGCCCAAGTCTGTCACACTGGGGGCGTTTAGAGGCGGACCCAAATGCAAGACACAGACACTGAAATACAAGGAACAGGACTTGACTGGAGTAGGGACGTGACAGGATACAGACAAGGAGCAGGGACAAGAACGCGGACTTGGACTTGGACCCCGAGCCGGATACCGGACAAGGACCAAGAACCTGGGTCTTGCCTCGGGCTCTGGCCCCAAAACCAGACATGGACGTAACATGACTGTAGGACTGGAGGCTGGGGTCCTGAGGCTTGAGTCTTGGAGACAGGCATGGGGTCTTGAGGCTTGAGGGTTGGAGTCAGGCTTGGGGACTTGAGGCTTGAAGCCTGGAGACAGCACTGGGGCCATGAGGATTGAGGCGTGGAGAGAGGTTTGGTGTGTGAGACTTGAGGCCTGGACCAGGATTGGGGTCTTGACGCTTCAGGCCTGGAGACAGGCTTGGGGTCTTGAGGCTTGAGGCCTGGAGACAGGCTTGGGGTCTTGAGGCTTGAGGCCTGGAGACAGGCTTGGGGTCCTGAGACTTGAGGCCTGGAGACAGGCTTGAA